>NC_064640.1:328127048-328454548 GCF_023864345.2 Schistocerca serialis cubense
TCATAGTCTACAAATTGACATTTGTGGTCTGAGTAGTGGAAGTCCACATTCCAGCATCTAATACTATCTTTTACCTCTTTACTTAGTATTATGTAGTCCATTGTACTAGAAGTTACTCTTGTATCTGAATTTACTGCAGTCATAAGATTATAGGAGTTAAGGATATCTATTAGCCTGCTGTTATGGTTATTGCATAGATTAAAACTGAAGAAACTGCAAAAAGTTGGGAATTTAAGGAGATGGAACATGGATAAACTGACTAAACCAGAGGCTGTAAAGATTTCAGGGAGAGCATAAGGGAACAAATGGCAGGAATGGGGAAAATAAATACAGTAGAAGAAGAATGGGTAGCTTTGAGGGATGAAGTAGTGAAGGCAGCAGAGGATCAAGTAGGTAAAAAGACGAGGACTAATAGAAATCCTTGGGTAACAGAGGAAATATTGAATTTAATTGATGAAAGGAGAAAATATAAAAATGCAGTAAATGAAGCAGGCAAAAAGGAATACAAACGTCTCAAAAATGAGATCGACAGGAAGTGCAAAATGGCTAAGCAGGGATGGCTAGAGGATAAATGTAAGGATGTAGAGGCTTATCTCACTAGGGTTAAGACAGATACTGCCTACAGGAAAATTAAAGAGACCTTTGGAGAAAAGAGAACCATTTGTATGAATATCAAGAGCTCAGATGGAAACCCAGTTCTAAGCAAAGAAGGGAAAGCAGAAAGGTGGAAGGAGTATATAGAGGGTCTATACAACGGTGATGTACTTGAGAACAATATTATGGAAATGGAAGAGGATGTAGATGAAGATGAAATGGGATATATGATACTGCATGAAGAGTTCGACAGAGCACTGAAAGACCTGAGTCAAAACAAGGCCCCGGGAGTAGACAACATTCTATTAGAACTACTGACGGCCTTGGGAGAGCCAGTCCCAACAAAACTCTACCATCTGGTGAGCAAGATGTATGAGACAGGCGAAATACCATCAGACTTCAAGAAGAATATAATAATTCCAGTCCCAAAGAAAGCAGGTGTTGACAGATGTGAAAATTACTGAACTATCAGTTTAATAAGTGACGGTTGCAAAATACTAACGTGAATTCTTTACAGATGAATGGAAAAACTAGTAGAAGCCAACCTTGGGGAAGATCAGTTTGGATTCCATAGAAATAATGGAACACGTGAGGCAATACTGACCCTACGGCTTATCTTAGAAGCTAGATTAAGGAAAGGCAAACCTACGTTTCTAACATTTGTAGACTTAGAGAAAGCTTTCGACAGTGTTGACTGGAATACTCTCTTTCAAATTCTGAAGGTGGCAGGGGTAAAATATAGGGAGCGAAAGGCTATTTACAATTTGTATAAAAACCAAATGGTAGTTATAAGAGTTGAAGGGCATGGAAGGGAAGCAGTGGTTGGGAAGGGAGTGAGAGAGGGCTGTAGCCTCTCCCCGATGTTATTCAATCTGTATATTGAGCAAGCAGAGAAGGAAACAAAAGAAAAATTCAGAGTAGGTATTAAAATCCATGGAAAAGAAAAACTTTGAGGTTTGCCGATGACATTGTAATTCTGTCAGAGACAGCAAAGGACTTGGAAGAGCAGCTGAACGGAATGGATGGTGTCTTGAAAGGAGGATATAAGATGAACATCAACAAAAGCAAAACAAGGATAATGGAATGTAGTCGAATTAAGTCGGGTGATGTTGAGGGTATTAGATTAGGAAATGAGACACTTAAAGTAGTAAAGGAGTTTTGCTATTTGGGGAGCAAAATAACTGATGATGGTCGAAGTAGAGAGGATATAAAATGTAGACTGGCAATGGGAAGGAAAGCGTTTCTGAAGAAGAGAAATTTGTTAACATCAAGTATTGATTTAAGTGTTAGGAAGTCGTTTCTGAAAGTATTTGTATGGAGTGTGGCCATGTATGGAAGTGAAACATGGACGATAAATAGTTTAGACAAGAAGAGAAAAGAAGTTTTCAGAATGTGGTGCTACAGAAGAATGCTGAAGATTAGATGGATAGATCACATAACTAATGAGGAGGTGTTGAATAGGATTGGGGAGAAGAGAAGTTTGTGGCACAACTTGACTAGAAGAAGGGATCAGTTGGTAGGACATGTTCTGAGGCATCAAGGGATCACCAATTTAGTATTTGAGGGCAGCGTGGAGGGTAAAAATCGTAGAGGGATACCAAGAGATGAATCACCAAGCAGATTCAGAAGGATGTAGGTTGCAGTAGGTACTGGGAGATGAAGAAGCTTGCACAGGATAGAGTAGCATGGAGCTGCATCAAACCAGTCTCATGACTGAAGATCACAACAGCAACAACAACAAACGTGGTTATTGCAAGATGTTGCCTCTATATTCAAGTCACCAAGTATTGTTACCTTGTTTGGGTCACAGTGTCCCTCTATTCTACTAAAAATATCTATGAAACGCCCTACCTCTGATTTTAGTGAGGAAATGTTGTTTTAGAAATGATTAAGTTTCCAATCAGTTTGTTTAAAGGGGATGCCACTCACTTTTTATTAGTAGAACACGAGAAACTGCACAATTACATTCCTTTTTAGAGTCACAAATGGTTTTTAATTCTTCAGTGAATTAATGAACTACATATTTCCGTAATTAGCATCACTCAACTATATTTCCAAATAACCATACATTGCTAATAAATGCTTAACTAACCTTGACCATGGCAGACTACATGTCTGTCTTCAGACACTACCAAATCAGCTCAGATTTACATGAAAGACACGTCTAACTAAGTATTAACTGATACTGTCCTCCGAGACTGCCGAATGAGCTCTCATCTTACAGATGAACCACTTCGCCCACCATCTAAGTTAGGCGCAATTTAAAGATCACTGCCTTTTTGTTTTGCAGTTGCTTATTATTCTGCTAGTTATTAATACTTGTGAAATAATGGAATGATAGCACATTATTGAGAGATGCTTTAATTTGAAATTCAAGTGAATACACTGTTTAATTTTTCAAATATTATTAATAGAAGATTATCATTTTGGTACATAACTTCTGAACACGGCAGCCAATTATGGAGAAGGACCACAATTTAGGTGGTCTTTCTCATGATACCTGTGCCATATAAATCATCTTTCATCAGTACCTCACACCACATTACGTCATCTAGCCACAGCTACCTTCTCACCTGCTCTAAAAAGAGCTCCTTGTAGCCAAATATTATGGCTGCAAAGCCAGAAATATTTCACCTTCTTCCATTGATAAAATTTTTTATCAACAGTTTGTTAAAGTTTGAAAGTAATGAAGATATTTACAAATAAAATACTGGGAGGAACAACGATCCATAACACCCTTTACTAAATCTAACCCTGATGCTGAAAATAATAAGAAGCAAAGCTAGAAAATTCTTTGATAGTGTGCCCATGGAACTAAAAGTGTCTCACAGAAAACATAATCATTTTCAGATGCCGATTAAACCTATTTCTCCTTAATAACTCCTTATACCACTGAATAAATCTTCAAGAGGAGTAAGCTGTAGTTCGTAAACCCACTAATTGCTAAAACATACTCATTTAAATACATGTGTTATTAATTTTGTTCAGTTAACATTTTTCACATGATAATGTTTATCATAAATATAATCAATAGGACTCATAACTAAGTAAATCATTAATTAACTGTTAGGTAAACGGTATGTAAATAATACCAGTGGTATGCAGGCTGCTTTAGTATCTCCTGTCATCTTTAAATATTATGTAGCCTTTGTTTTCACTGTTGTTTGCGACTGGTGCATAGATATTTTGTTGCCAGCTGTCATATAACAATAAGTAAAACCTGTCAAAATATTGTTACTCATCTATGAACTCACTGGAAACCTGAAATTTGTGTAATATACATTATTCTAATTTCTGATAACTTTTTAATAGTCCATAGAAAATAGAAAAAGGCACATAAAACCAAAAAGAGAGACTGAGGAAAGGTGAGATGATCTTGCAAGTTTTTGAGAGCATGTGATGGGGGATAGCCAAAAATAAACAGACAAAAATAAATTAAACACATACAAATACAAAAATAAAAGTAAATAAATATGAAAGAAGACACACTATAAAATGACAAAGTAACAAAATAGATCATAATTTCTTCTTCTTCTTCTTCTGCTTCTTCTTTTTCCTGGTCTTATCCCAAGTCTTCATGGGGTCAGTATGTTATTCTCACTCAGGTGATGTTAATGGCAGAAGATACCTGGATGTCTTTACTGTTGCCACCCCTTCCACCAGGATGCAATGTGTGTAACCCACCTGTCTGTCTCTAGTATTAGCCCATGTGAAAGTATAAGAACATTTTTAAAATGTTGGAGAATAATGTGACTGGAGCTGAATATGAGCACTAGCCCAGTATTCATGTATCTGGACTGATGAAAGTGCCTAAAATACATATCCAGGCTGGCCAGTACATTGCGCCTCATCATTAATCAGCCAGGCAAATTTATTCTGTGTCCAGTGTGCCTACGCAAACCCCAGAAGCATCATGCTGTGTACTTGGTCCTCTGGAGGGCTGACAAAATTGAACAGACAGTGGAAAATATAAAATTAGGAATGGCAAAGAATATTATAAAGCTTTGAAGGGAAGGTGGAATGAAGGAGGTTACATGAATGAAGGATATAAAGACAGTGTAGAGAGAACAGGCACCTTTGTAAGAAATTTGAAGTCAGGCCGTTCATAAACCAAGAATCTGCAGAGTAGGAAGTTACTCTATGATAATCTGTAAAGCTTGCACTGGAAGAAAGTATCAGAATGATCAAATAGGTTCAGAAACTATGATGATGAGAAAGTGTTTTAAAAGTTATTATCGAGTCTGACCCAATGAAGAAGAATATTTCAGTTTCATCATTCTAGGCACACAGAACTTTCATGAAACAGTTACTGTTGATTCTTTATTTTACTGCAGCATTTATAATTAATGCACTCACAGAAAATGATGCAGTGATTTCACATTAACAGTATAATATGGTAAAATTAAATTTCTGGTAAGTACAACACCAAAATTCTTTTGCATAAGAAATGTGTAATGTGCAAATGGAGGAAAATTTTTTGAGTTAAATGCAAAAACAGTTATACAAATTCAAGTTTTGCACTGTTGTTGACTTTGATTCTCTCTCTGCTTTTACCTGTGATCATACAGCAATTATGGGTAGCTTAAGATTCATCCCCTGAGTGGGCACTCTGTTTTTAAGAATATGAGTGGGTAGTAAACAGCACAGTTGCATCATATCCCAGGAAACTGCTTATTTGATTATTAATTGTGTCATAGTCAACTTCGTCATTGTAGGATTGAGCTACTAGCACATAATCTGGATCATTTCCCTGCATGGGATATAATTTTTTCTCCTTCAGCTCACTGTTTATTTTATATTACTACTGCTCACTTGGATGTATGACAACACAATTTATCACTGTGCTAGTTGAAACAATACTGAAGTAATATGTATGGGCTCACAATTGTGAAACAACAATAGAATGGTGCAAAAACTTTATGGCTGGTGCACTTTATACATAGGCACACTGGCTCTGAGGTTAAATAGAGGCCCCAGATTTGATTTAGCTCATGACTGAATTGTATATTGATGGTAAATGGCAATATGTGCACAGATATTTAACAGTAAATAAGAGCAAATTACTAATGTCTTTTTCTTTTCACATGTTTTTAGGTAATCAAACATGCAGAGAGATGCCAGTGCAAATTTGTATGGTGTTGCTACGTTAAGTGCAAGACTTGTGAAACTCAAGTTGATCGTCACACGTGCAAGTGATTTTGGTGTCGGACATGCATTAATGTGTGCCAACATTTTTCCTACAAGTATTTATTCGTGTCATTAACTTTCTCCTATTGTAAATAGCACATAAATGATTTTAATTTTCTTCATCAGACTTTCTGTTGAAACTCGAATACCAAATGTAATATTAAAATCGACAACATTACATTATTTTAAGTAAATAATGTACATGCATTCAGTGTGCATTCCGTCATTTAAACTATGACTGACTGTTAACAGCTCATTTGTTATCTTGAACTCATCCTTGGTGTGTCACACACTGACTGTTCCTCCAGAAGTGCCACTTTAGCTTTGCTATTTGTGCAATACTCAGTTAAACATTTAATACTTTCACAAGAATACACTTTATTCAAGAAGTTGATTGTGTAGTACAAGTACCAGTATTTGTTTAAGTTATTTTGCTGTATAGATTTTGTTTAAGTGTAAATAGATAGATACATTATTTTTATTTTTTATTATTCCTAGTATTATTATTTTGTTACCTGTGAATTATTGTTATTTTCATTTGAAGTCTGGGTATCTCAACAACACATCTTCAACTGTGAGCAAAGATTTATTTTGTAGGAAGTTCTTGTTTATCAGCAATAAGTTGCTTACAGTTTTGTCATATGTTGATAACTGCTACTATATGATGTGAGCTGACCACATTCTGTTTGCCAGTTAAATTTTATCAACCTATTATTCTTTACAATGTTCACTTGAAGAAAAACAGTGTAAATTAGGTATTAGCAGTGACTAATATAAGAAGGTGTTGTACTCATTGACGTCCATGTTGTCATGTATACAGAAATGGAACTTTCTTTTGCATACTTTGTGATCAATTTTCTCTCACAAGTATTAAAAATATTATTTTGGTATAAAAAGGCTGCATTTTAACTGGTGTGTATGGCATTGTATGTTTATTGCAATAAGCCTGTGGATTCTCTATTTGCAACAGACAGGAATTCTTGTAGTCTGAAGTGATAGTATTTACTGAACTGCACTATCAGAAATAGAAATGTGTGCAGTGTTATCACAGAGATGCTGCCTTTTTGCATCACAGGTTCATGAAACCTCTTAGTTCAATACTGGGTACTCTTTCTAAGGTAATAGTTTTATTTATTTATTAATTTGTAACATCTTGTGTACACTGAAGTCATTAAGATGCACAAATTTAACTGGAATGAGTGCAGAGAAGAATTAGCTGTGACCTTGCTGGAAAAAAATCTCAAAGTTGGCCAGAAGCAATTTTAGGAAAACAATAAAAAACTTCATGTTTGAACTGTGTGAGTCCAATGTCATAACCACTGTGCCTTCCCTCACTTCCACCATTTTCCTCCCATTTTTTTACCTAACAATAACTATGCAGATGTAAAAAATACACACCAAAACATAGATTAATAACGAAAATTCTGAATTGAGGGATCTATTGGGAAGAAGGTATGGTGAGCTCATGAAATACACAAATGCAGACCACTTTGTCAGAAAATATTATTCCTGGAATGTAAAGTCACACTGTTTGAAATACATTTTGTTTTTACATTGTTCCTAAGCACTCTGATGCTGTTTCCATCCATATATTTGTTGTAGCTGTTAATATTGCTGTTCCTATGGGCTCCTAGTTATAAATTCTGTGTAGTAAAAAAAAAAAAAAAGGGTATTTCAGTCATTTAATCAATACATCATCAGAACCATCTGTAATTCTGTGTGAAACTTTTTATACTTGCACGTAAACACGATTATTAACTGAAACTTCATGGCAGATTAAAACTGTGCGCTGGACAGAGGCTTGAACCTGGAACGTTTGCCTTTCATCAACAAGTGCACTATTTGAGCTATCCAAACATGACCTGCCTTCATAGCTTTACTTCCATCAGTGAGTCGTATATTACACTCCTAAATTGTGAGGTTGGGTCATCAGTCATGCTTGGGTACTTTAGTCACTAGGGCATTGCTTGTGAAAGGCAGTAGTCCTAGGTTTGAGTGTCAGTTCTGCCCTCAGTTTTAATTTGCCAGGAAGTTTCAAATCCATACACAATATGCTAAAAAGTGAAAATTCATTTTGGATGATTTGTAACTGTTTAGAATTTATGTAGTTGCAGTGATATAGACACATAACATTGAAAAGAACTATCTGATAGACTGGAAATAATGAACACTTATGATAACTGACTGATTGGTAATAATTTAAAAATGATCTGCAATAGATCAGTGTTAAAAATGGTAATATAACTAATAAGAATTTATACTGAGAGATGAAACTAGATGAACAGGTGCAGTACTTTCTCCAAGAAGGAAGGTAGCAGTGACGGATACGATATTAGTTTGAGATGAATAGGAAAAAGAGGTACCGCACATACAGCTAGCCAAACACTGAAGATAAAATTTCTTTTTAAGAATACTCTAACACTTCCTCTTCTTGCTCAACAATTGTATTATTCTCATTTTGTCAGCATTTATGACCTATAGGTGAGAACTACATCTAATTCTTAATCGTCCAATATTTTGTATAATATTGAATTGCACACAATTCAGATCAGTGATAATATTTCAGGGTACCATGTTTCTGCTTATATTTAATGGTTGTGTGTGTGGGCCCAGTTTTGACACTGAAATCAGAAGATCAGAAAGAAAGCTGATGTCAAATTTAATATTCCTCAGAAAACAGGTAATCTATCAATTTGTTCGGTGTCCTATATCTAGCTAATGTTGGGTTGGAACTGGTATGGTACTGCTCCGTTTTTCCAGATAACTATACCTGTATGTAGGCTACCGTTATGATGGGGGTCACCACTCCCAAAGGCAGTTTGAAGATACTCCCAGCTCCCCCTGGGGAGGAATCTATGTATGCCTTAGATCTGTGCCTAGAATACATAGCAGGGTTGAATGTGATTGAGTTTTCAAAGTGTTTGTGCATTGTGTGACGGAGGAAGGACCTGCAACTACACCTAATAATTACCTAAGTGAACATACGAAAATGCCTCAAAGCCACATCCAAGTTGGCAAATGCATTGGCTCCTAGTGTTAATTAATGAGATGGATTTGATCTAAGGACAGCATGCCTCTCCATGTCCAAGAAGCATGCACTTCAACATACTTGACTATCCATGTGGGCTACAGAACAGGTACTCTGTTATGCACTTTATTTTACTCTGAAAGAGAAATTAAGTAAATTCTTGATTCATTCAACTCTTTCACACCATTTTTTCAAAGTGTCATCAACTGGGAAAATGTTGTCTTGTTAGGTTTCAGTCACTTCATTTAAAATATCATGAGACACATTATGCACTTTATTTTTTGTATCCTTAAACTGTATAATATTTGAAAGTCCTTTATGATGTATCTCTATGAAATACGTTATATAGTCAGTGTTCATTCTATGCATTGATATACCTGAAAACTTGTTCATCTCTATATAAAAGGTTGCTAATGGAATTATCTGCAGATGATCTTGATGTTGAGGTAGAAGAAGACATTTTCATCTTCTCAATTTCAGGGATAAGGAAAGTTGAGGAGGCAGTGCAGTGTTTCTGACCATGAGCTAGTGTCCTCAGTTTTATTACAGGCTTTCTTCTTTGTCTTCCTGTGTCAGGTTGTTAGATACTGGTGATGTTAATTTCTCCATTGGGTGCACACCTTCAATTCCGTGTTCTTTGATGGATTTTTGGAGGGGCAAGTTGTGTGTCAGTCCTGCATTTCACCTTCTCCGTTTGTATATTTCATACTTATCATCATGGTACTGTTGCACATCTGATTCATCATACATGGGTTCAAGAAAGGCACTAAGTGTGGTTGTACAAAGGTTAAGGGATTGGAGGTATATCTGGGAAAAATGGGAATCAGTGTATGCCACAGAAATCCAAATTCAGATTATCTATCTTCAATGAAATCATTGTTAATGAGCCAATGAACCTAAATTGTCCTTCATTTATTCAGATTTAGGTATTAAGCAGATTACCTCAATAGCTTGGTGTAAATACCAGAGGATATTTCCCTCAAATTGAATATGACCAGTTCCCCTCCTTATTCTTGTCCTGTTTATGTTTGTGTCCCATCTCTAATGACCTCATCCTCGAGGGGACATAAAATCTCAATCTTCCTGTTTTCAGAGGAATGTATTTTCACTGTGACTTCATCCAGGATATTTATTTAATTCTCAATATTTATTCAGATCTCTGGAGCTGAACTTGATGTATTTTCAAAATTATGACTTGCTGCTCTTGAATTTGCTGTGATTTTAGCTAAAATTTTTGGATATAAGGTCCACCTGTTAATGCAAAGCACAGGTTTTTCATGTGTAAACCTGTTTCAGCAACTCTGTGCCATCATCAGTGGGTTTATTCTATTAAAATATGTGAAATGTGAACACATTTTAAGTGATAACTACTCTAGAAAAATTACACCTAAGGACATTTTTGTTTCTTTTTGTTGTTACCTTAATTTTATATTATATGGTTGTACAGGACCATTTACACATTATCATATACTGGTAGCTTGCCATCTGCCACCAAATATTTTAATGTGAATTTGGTTGGCATGTTGACACATCAGTGTGCATTTAAATATAATTCGGTTATGTGCTGATGCTTTTTTTTTACAGGACATTATCAGGACATTGCTGAAAAATTTATCTTATACATACTGTTGGTATGCCTTCAAGAGCATAATCTCTCAATAACATTTAAGATGGTTCACATATCAATTCTTCAATAGATTTCAGTGTACTTCCTGATTTCATTTATGGACATAGCTTTGAACAATTTCTTTTATTTTTATAGCCTCTGTTATGGATTATTTTATCAACCCTACATCCTTCGCATCTTCTTTTCTGTTCAAACTTTTTTTTTCCATTTTATAAAGGTTTTTTCAGCTGCTTCTATCTACACAGAGATTCATTCCCACGTAAACATCTGTGATGCACACACTGCGTATTAATGTTGTTAATAATCTCCTATGTGTTTGGTGGTTGTCATCTATCACTGACTTTCAACTATAACCTCTGGTTTAGACTGCTTGTATTTAGTCAAAATTTAAGTTTCAAGTTTTAATTTCTTATGAAACAGCTACTTTCTTTCCATTTTGCTTCAGTAGGGCAATTCAGATCACCTGGACTACATGGTAACTTTTCAGTATCTTGTCCCAAAATCCCATTATGTCATTATTTGGGCTCTTCCACTCCCAAGCATTATGTAGAATTCTTTGCAAATGCCACTCATAAAGAGTAGTTTCCTTATTAACATAATCCAAGTTTGCCACAGAGACTGCAGTGATAGGAGCACGTTTAAACTGTGGCTAATACATGAAGCTACTGGAAAGTATAATACTGCTTGAAGGATAACAAACAAACTATATTTTCAATAAAAATTTGTGTGTGCTTTAGGATTGTATTGGAACAGACTTACCTCAATGATAAATTAGAATATATAATACAGCTGTTTTGGAAATTATGCTGCAATATGAAAATTCTGTTGGACTCACTGAAAATCCAAACACTCAGGAAAATTAGATCTGCTAGTTGCTGCACTAATAATTACACCATATAGATGATTAGTTTTTCAAAATGTTTCACTTTGAAACTGTATTCTCATTGCCTTAAAAATAATGTTAACTTCTAAACTTGATGGCTACTTGATGATAGCCCAGAAACATATTTTTTACATGCATAATACAAATCAAGACTCAAAATTTCTGATGTATGTATCTTTTAATAAAACAACTGTCATTCAGTGACTTGATAATGATCCTGTTGTCATAATAAAATCTGGAACATCTTCATTGTGAGAGTGAACTCATCAGCAACAAAGCATTTTCAACGATATGGGGAGGACAAGGGAAGTAATCAGACAAAATTTTGCATAAGATGTATACTACAAAGAATGATGAGAATCCATATGACGATAATATGAATAATTCAATCTGATCTCCTTGCAAACAGGTTGTCAGCATTTTACCATTTCACCATAGGAATATCAAATATTTTCATATTTATGGAGGCAGTTGTTGACTATTTTTTAATATACATAGCTGCAATTTGAAGACAGCTCTGACAATTGTTGTTTGTTTACTATATATTAAACTTGTTACACTACTTATATTGTGTATATGTAAAAATAAGGAAATATCCTATTTTATTGAATCAGGAGTTGCAACCATACTGAAATTTACATTGGCTGCTGTATTAGTTGCTCACTATTGCCTAGTGCAATATGTATATGAGGTTCCTTCCATAATTTATGTCATATGTATTGATTATCATATGTGAAATGTGTTACTAAAAGTTCACTATATACACTTGATGGCTAATAGAGCATGCTTCAGATTTGTAGGACTAAGTTGTGCTGGTGATGCTAGATAGGGGACATTAAAAAGTATAGTCAGATATCATAGTTTCACTGCACAGAGAAAATACATTAATTTGTTGGTTGGTTGGTTGATTTGTGGGAAGGGATGCAACAATGAGGTCTTCAGTCCCACATTAGTTTGTAATGAACTCCATGCTAGTAGAGAACAGTTTTAGGTGTGCTTATAATAACCATTACTGGGGTATTTTCAGTTTTGTTCCCTCTTATTTAAAACACATAATCCGAGTATGGTTGCAACACATGTTAATAATAATGGCCATTATGAGAACAAATGCTGTAAAAATAGATACATTATACTCCCATGTTCTAGTCTACTTTAATTCTGCAGATGAGTGACACTAATGTGTCTATTACAGTCACACCAGAAATATACTTAGTAAATTTTTCCATGTGAAAAATGTACTGGGAAATATTTTCCCCTTGAAGAACTGGGGGAACATTTGTTGTCTTGCTGTCACCTGTCTGCAAAATTAAACCAAACAATGACATAAAGCTAGTTCAAGGATTGCTTATTCCTGTTTTTTATTAGAACAGTAGCAGAAACAAGTAATTATCCTGTTTTACACAGTAGGTGTATTGTTAGTATGAACTACTGGACAATTTCTGTATTAATGTATTTAAAGCCATCTGGAGATGAGAGATTATCTCATCAAAACTAGCTACAAATATTTAAATAAACTATCTTTTAAAAAATAAGAAAAACAAAAGAAACTGGCTGTAGTTGTTCAAATAATACCTAAAAAAGTACATTATAAGTTCAGAGAACTAACAAATAACATTGTTTGACTATAGGACAGCTCTATGTGAGAGAATGCAGGATGCCCATTGCTAAACAGATGAATACTTATTATGCAGCTACAGCTGGAAATTTCAGCCTTCTGTTTCATAGTGTAGAATGTAAGACACAGTTTTCCTCAGTACTCTACATTCCCTATAATGCTGATGTATCTGATTTCCATGGGTAACTGCAGTTGTTACACATGAGTGCTCTTCAAATTGTCTTTCATCCGCCATGGAGAAAGTCCTTGACATTGAGTTTTTAGGCTCATTTAGCTAAACCCAAGTGCAGACAGTTCACAATTGCCAATGGTATTAGTGATCTCACACTCTGTGAAATACATATTTTTTTGTGTTACGTTATGTTTGGGAGATATGAAATTACCTTGAACTATGAAAGGATCCTCCTAATATCATACTGTTATACATTCCAAAGACTGCTGAAAATCACAAAATGTTGACATTTCAAATTAAGAGAGTACGTTAAATGTATATATTTGTTGTTACATGAGTGTCTCAGGTACCAATACTCAGACAGTTTATAAAAGGGCTATGGGCATGACAGTTAGCAGTCCTGTTTGGATATATCCTTGCTCTGCCTTTCAAGCTTGGACATAAAACCTTATTTGGGACTTAAATGAGAGTGCTTGTGAATCCTACAGATTTATGTAAGGCATTATATATTCAGAATATAATAGAGGGAAACATTCCACATGGGAAAAATATATCTAAAAACAAAGATGATGTGACTTACCAAACGAAAGTGCTGGCAGGTCGATAGACACACAAACAAACACAAACATACACACACAATTCAAGCTTTTGCAACAAACGGTTGCTTCATCAGGAAAGAGGGAAGGAGAGGGAAAGACGAAAGGATGTGGGTTTTAAGGGAGAGGGTAAGGAGTCATTCCAGTCCTGGGAGCGGGAAGACTTACCTTAGGGGGAAAAAAGGACAGCTATACACTCGCACACACACACACACATCTCCAACCGCACATACACAGACACAAGCAGAAAATGTCTGCTTCTGTCTGTGTATGTGCGGATAGATATGTGTGTGTGTGCGAGTGTATACCTGTCCTTTTTTCCCCCTGAGGTAAGTCTTTCCGCTCCTGGGATTGGAATGACTCCTTACCTTCTCCCTTAAAACCCACATCCTTTCGTCTTTCCCTCTCCTTCCCTCTTTCCTGATGAAGCAACCGTTTGTTGGGAAAGCTTGAATTGTGTGTGTATGTTTATGTTTGTTTGTGTGTCTATCGACCTGCGAGCACTTTCATTTTGTAAGTCACATCATCCTTGTTTTTAGCATTATATGTTCATGTAGACATCCCAGTAGGGCTCTGATGTGCCAAATAACAAAGACAACAGATGTTTAAGTACTTGTCAGAATCTTGTGTAATGCTCTGTATTTAATGATCCTACTGTTTTACTGACAGTAAATATTAATGACAGAAATGCAGGCCCACACAAAAGAGTCAGGGTAGGCTTAATATGTTGGCCACCACTCTAGGAGGAATTACTGAGATGTATACACATTTCTAACATAAGGGTATGATATAGAGATACAATATAGTTTAAATAAGAGAGAGAAAGTAATCAAAGCTTTCAGTTTACTGGAAATGACTAATCAATCTCTATCAGAATTACAGAGATTTAGCAGGATCCAGGAAAAAGTGACATATCAAAAAAAAAAAAAAAAAAAAAAAAAAAGAGAAGAAGAAGAAGTGTACTGAACACATTTTTTACATACAATTCTTAGACTGTACTTGCGTTTGTAGCAATGATTCACAAGTGTTAGTTTATCTAACCTCTCATATTGCTGAAAATGCAATACTAAGTATGCTAGCATACATGTAAATAGACCCTCTGTAAAACAAAAATTGGGTATTTCCAATCTCTATGCTGTCTTAGGAAAACAAGTGCTTCAGGTTTCCCATGTGAAACTGTATAATGAAATTATTGACACAGCTCATTATCAGTATGTAATGAATGTATTTTATTAGACTTCAAAGATGGAAATACAGCCAGACACTGTATGACGAAGTCATAAATTTAGCATGAAAGATGAATCAGTATATAATGGCCAGAAGATTTAAAATGACAAACAGTATCATCATGCTATGAAGAGTAGACATATCTGTATGAGAAAGGAGCATAGCTCACAGCTGCCAGCTGACATGGATGTAGAAAATGATGGATGGATAGGCATATCTGGGAACCTGATTCTTCGTCTTTAGCATACATATAGGAAATGTGAAAACAGAAGGTTTGTGGACTAAGAAGAGTGTAGAATTCAGTCAGAAGGCGTTAGAAAATATTCGGGTGAGGTGGAGCAAGTACTGCAAGCAGGCTTAGTTTGTGGGATTCTGAGATATTTGGGAGAGAGAAAGAGATGGGAAGATGGGAAAACATTCCAAGAAGGAGGACGAGCTCAACTGGAGTAGAAAATAATCTTGAGGAGTGAGGGACTGTTGTGGTAATGAGATAACGGAATGGTGTTTGAATTATGGAGAGCGACCAAGTGTGCAACTGAGATTAGCAAAGTCAGAGACCAAGTGATTTTTGGGCATGAAAGATATGTTTCAGGGACAGCCCCACCTCTGAAATTCAGAAAGGAAGTGAGGTGGAAAGGATGATGGAAGGGAAGGGTAATAATTAGCAAAAGTTATGAAACAGTTGTCAAAGATCACCAAATTATGTCGCACAGCATGTTCTATAACTGTGTGATCCAGTTCGCAGTTGGTTTTGGTTTGACTGTAGTTGTTAATTTGAGTGTACTATTTCTTTGTGGCCATACCCACATGAAATTCCTTGTAATGCTTGCATCAAAGTTAATATGTGATGTGGCTTTCTTCACAAATGGCTCTGCCTTTGCTGGAGTAAGAAATTACATGTACAAGTGTCGAATGGGAGGTGATGGATAGAGGTATAGGATGTGTTTTGCATTTGGATGTATTCCAAGGATATGGCCATCTCACAGGTATTCTGGAGCAGGAAGACCAGAAGGAAGGACAGGGATATTGTTAGGTAGAGTGGGCAGCAGAACATCTATCCATGTGTCCTCATTATTTCTGATTCATTCAGGTAAAATTGTGATATATTAACAGTTCGTGATAGAAATCTTGGGAAGCCACCTGGGCAAAGACAGCAGAAAGAAGAAATACAAAGTATGACACAAGAAAAATGTTTGGAAGTATTTTGTTCCAAGACATATTGAAGATCGGAGATTAAAATTTTTAAATGTCACCATAGTAGCCTCTCTGTATCTGTATTTCATCAAATTTCCATTTCATGTGATTTAATTTCTCTTCTGATTAGGTAGTCTGCTAATATCTTACCTGTATAGCTCAATAAGAGCCATGTGACATATCTCATGAATGTTGTAGTATATTGATTTAGACATTAAGTCCTTCACAGGGTCTGTGACCATGTTTGGCTCAAATGGATTTATTCTTGTCTTGGTTACCAATATTTCTTTATTTTCCACTTCTTATGACCTGCTTTTTTCCTTACAGCATGATCAGATATTGATGGATACATAGCATCTAGTCACTACTGAACATTTTGCTGTAACAGAAAGTGTCAAACTTCTTACTTGTTTACATAGAATCCCTGTGACATCTGATCATTGTCAAAATCAGACAAGGGTTTACTGAGAGGTGCCAGAATGATTTCACATGCACACAACTATTTAATAACTGTGGTATCAAATGATAATTCTTTTTTCAATACTCCAACTCCATCTGTTTTTGTTAATGTATGTAGTTTCCTGTTCCTTAAAATACTGGCAGTGGCCCAGTGATGACCATATGCAGTCTGTAGTTGGCTGTAATAGCTGCTTTGGGAATTTCTACTTTTAAAAGGAATTCATTCTCTGCAGTTTTCTTCCTATGTTAACTGTTAAACTGTTTTGTGCATTTCATTGTTCTGTAAGTTTTACAAATCACCAAGAGATGGAACCAACTTCTATACAGAATAAATTCAGCAGCAGTCACAAGTGAAAATATGTTGATTATAACTTTTGACATGAACAAAATATTCTGCAAATGCAAAAGTTTCTGTAAAATGCTAGAAAAATACCAAGAAAAACAAAAAAACCTGTTTAAAACAAAATTCTATATTTAAGATTTTATGTTAATTTTACATCTGGCATTTTTGTGAGGAAGATTTTTCAGTATTATTTTCTTCAATATGTGGACTGAGAGTTTAAAAACTCTACTCGCCAGAGACATTAAACACTAAGGCAGGATTAATTTAAAAGCACAAATAACAACAATTCTTTATTGTATGACACTGTCTGCTCCTCTTTCTAGAACTAAAAAGAAACATATATGGAAGAAATTGGGCAGCTAGATGGAATCACTAAATTCATATCTTAGATGAGACATTGTTGATAATGTGACTGATGACTTGCCCCCACCACATACTTTCTCCCCTAGCACATTTACCTCCATCTCCAGCTCCATCCCCACCTCCAAACAAGCAAGACTGCTAGTGCCATTGCTGCTGTCATAATAACAATAACAGTGATAACCACCACCATCACCACTTTCTTCAGTTGCAGAAGAAGAAGTTAGAAGAAAATGGTGGAGAAGAAAGCTAAATGTAAATGTTCATCTAAAGATTATTTGTATTTAGTAAAAATGTGTGTTCTGTGTATGGTGAGCAAGTCCAACTTCTCTTCTGCTATATAAGTAATCAGTGTGACTTCCCTTGTTTGTGCACATCAGTTTCCTGGTGAGCTTCCTGACACATCTTTAACATGCTATAATTATTGTGAGAACTCATAAGTGTAAATTAACATTTCAGAAACATCCATCTTCCTTCATTGTACAGCTGTGTGCATAAATCATTACAAAATGACTTAAAATATCTATTTTGTTGGTTTTTTTTGTCTTTTTTTTGTCTTAGTAAAATTTCTTTCACTATACCTTAGTTCAAACCATCATAGGTTTTGCACAAACAATATGGTACAGTGGTAAGATGCTGGACTCACATTTCAGATGATATCAGTTAGTATCCCCTTCTTCCCCTCCTTATTTAGGCCATCCATGAACTTCCTGAAGTGCTGAATGTAAATGCTGAGATGGTTCCTATGAAATGAACATGGCTGATTTCTTTCCACACCCTTCCCAAGTTGGAGCTTGCACTTTGTCTGTTATGATCTCATTAACCACTGAGTGTTAAACCCTAATCTTGATTCCCTTCAAAGTTTTTGACATTTGGAGTTATGTGACTGGTTTATCTCAATACAGAAACAATTTTTACATTTTGAATGAATGTGTGTCAGCTCACAGGAAACAGCGTAATTTGTCAGTGATAAATATTAGGTGTAGCTCCAGGTGTAACAGAGCACTACAACTCCAGAAAGTATTCTGAAACCAGAGGCATCTAACCTGTACAGTACAATCTGCAATCTTTCCATCTTCATTAAATGTAAAACATAGTAGGTAGTTTGTAAAATAAAAAAATAATAATTTTCACCAGTTCTATTATCATAACAGCTATCCGATGAAAAACTTTACATGTAGATAGTCTAACACCAACTACATTGTTGACTATGCATTTTTTGCTGCTGTTGTTACAGAATACTGTGCTGATATTAAGTGCAAATCACTACTACATTTCTCTGTGGACTGTGAGTTGCACAGTGAATGTTTAATAAGTGTGCTAAAATTTACATTATCACTGAGTTGATGCATGTTTGAGTGCTATGGATGTAATACTGAAGGTTTTCTTCACTTCTGTATAATGTGAGTGGTGTCACAGCGGCATTACATATAATCCTGAGTAACAATAAGATTATGAATTCTCTCTTTTGATGCCACTTGTACAACAAGTTAGTAAGTGTGCAAGACAATGAGACATGTTGCAGTATGATGAATCTTCAGTAGCATTTCACTCATTCTTAAAAATGTATCAAACATAAAGCATTTATTATAAATGTAGATACATATGCAATTATATTGCTTAACAATCTTTATACAGTCAATGATCGGCAGATTTTCTTACAAATTTATTTTGCAGTTTTACAGACCATAGTATGAATGAACATATAAAAATTTGATACTTGTAAAGTTGTTTTCTGTAGCATTTAACATTATTTAGTCACAAAATCTTCAGGAACATAAATATTTCAAATGTTCTGCGCAAATAGACTTATTTTGAAAAGAAATGTAGTTTAACAATGGAATTGTTTCTGTTAATTGTAATCATACGATAATATCCATGGATCTAATGATATAATATTTAAATGGGTAAATCATACTTCCATCATGTGTATTGTCTGAAGAAACAAAATGCCTAATACTGACTTCATTGGTACAGTAAGTACAATTCAAGTTTTATATAGTTACAGTCCTATCCATTCTACAGTAATACAACTATTTGTGAAGTAACATTATTTACTCATTTTGCATCTAATTTAATATGCAGGAAGTGATTCAGTTGTTACCAGCTCTTACATATGTTCATTTTCTTGATATATTATCATGACTGACCGAGTAATAAAACAGCAAATATTTTTTTTTTTAATTTTTTTTTTATTTTTTTATTTTTTTTAAAGCTCAGGTCTGCATTTCGTTAACAATGATTCAGCACACTAAAATACCACCTTTGTAATAGCCTTGCAGTTATGTTCTTGAACTTCATTTTATTGCTTTCTCTAATTAAAGAGGATTTTTATCACAAATGTTTCTTGAGGTTTTTTATTTACATTCAAATCACAGCCTGATAACTACAACAAGACATGTACACGTTTTTCTTGACATTATAACCACACTGTGATAGTTAGTAATCCATATCATCTATGGACAACCAAACACTATCTCATGACTTTGCACTGCTTATAATAAATATTTAATTGACTGCAAAACAAATATTTGCATTCTGTGTACAAATATGTGTGCCACAGTGTCTTAGACACAACAAAGACTATCACCAATGCTGACAAACAGCAATATATTCATTCTGATAAACTGATAAGCTGTCTGACTTTAGATTTAAAATATGACTCTTATTCCATGATGCAAAATCGTTCTAATAAGTTGCAAAAAATTAATTATGCTGCAGACACTTATTAGTGTTTATCGCTTACATTTAAAATTTGAAGGATTCTGTACTAATCTTCCACATACAAAATATACAGAAATAACACTGACAGTTCTTGGTATGTAGCGTACAACAAGCATGAACCACTCAGGAAAATAATGTACTGAGCAGACGAGGCAAAGAATTTTGTGATCTACATAAATATCTGCAATAGTCTGTGAAGTAACTGAGACATTAATGAAATAACTAATCACCAAGTACTTAGAAGACCATGGCCAGCTGAATAATAATCAAAATGCCTTTCAAACAGGTTGAAGACCATAAAATGAGGCCGGTCGGAGTGGCCAAGTGGTTCTAGGCGCTACAGTCTGGAACCGCACGACCGCTACGGTCACAGGTTGGAATCCTGCCTCAGGCATGGATGTGTGTGTTGTCCTTAGGTTAGTTAGGTTTAAGTAGTTCTGAGTTCTAGGGGACTGATGACCGGAGAAGTTAAGTCCCATAGTGCTCAGAGCCATTTGAACCATAAAATGAGCTTTCATATAACAAGGTCTTCGTCAAACAAAGAACACACACACACACACACACACACACACACACACACTGACACACACACACACACACACACACAGGCACATCTGTGTGTGTGTGTGTGTGTGTGTGTGTGTGTGTGTCAGTCATCACTCTGTTGTGCCTTTCTGTTACTATGAATCTCCACTTTATAGTTACTAGCAACTATCCTTTTCATAATATTGTTGCATTCCATCCTGAATTTTCCATTTCAGAAGGCTATGAACAATCATAATGGATTACACAGATGAACTAACTAGAAATTTTGCTATCAGCAACAGTGTTGCACAAGTTAATTCAGACCTTTCTAAAGCTTTTGATACTGTTAGTCATGAAATTCTTTCAGATAAGTGGGAAGCAATGGGACTGAAAGGTATAGAAACAAATGGTTTCAGTCATATTTACAGAAAAAGC
The DNA here is from genome assembly GCF_023864345.2 of Schistocerca serialis cubense. Classification (NCBI taxonomy): domain Eukaryota; kingdom Metazoa; phylum Arthropoda; class Insecta; order Orthoptera; family Acrididae; genus Schistocerca; species Schistocerca serialis. The sequence continues at coordinate 328,148,018 of NC_064640.1, forward strand.
ACATTTTGTGAAACCTACATTAGCTCATGCTAATGATAAAATCAGATTATCATCACATGCAAAGAGTGTCAAAATAGGTTTACTGCAAGGTAGTGTGTTAGGCCCCCATCTTTTATTCATTTACAAAAATGAGATATACACCTCAGAAACTGCAGCTAATGTGTTGTTCACTGATGATACTAGTATAATAGTGAGAAATGTTAAGAAATCTACGTCCACAACAAATGATTAAATCTTGAAGTCCAGACATTCATAGTTCATTGTCAACAGGCTGGCCTTTAATATGAAGAAAACAAGTATGGTTCAAATGGCTCTGAGCACTATGGGACCTAACATCTGAGGTCATCAGTCTCCTAGAACTTAGAACTACTTAAACCTAACTAACCTAAAGACATCACACACATCCATGCCCAAGGCAGGATTCAAATCTGTGACCATAGCGGTCGCGCGATTCAAGACTGAAGCACCTAGAACCGCTTGGCCACACTAGCTGGCGAAGAAAACAAATTATATTAAATTCTGAAAGATGAATCAACAAATCCAAGATCTCCAGCTGGCACTCATCAGAAATGAATTAGAAAGGGTACAATGGACACAACTTTTAACAATGTATGTTGATCAAGTCAAACTGAAAAGACCATTTAACTGAACTGACCAAGAGACTCAGTTCTGCAAGTTTCGCTCTGAGAATTATTTATGAAGTTCGCTCCTCAGACGATGCTAAAATGTCTTATTTTGGGTCCTTTCTGACTCTTGTATCTTTTCAGAATATTTTTTGGAGTAAAATTAATAGTCATTTACAGTAAAGGAAATTTTTGCATTACAGAAAAAGGCTATTCAAATCTTACCACATAGCTCTGCTGTGGTTAATTGAAGTGCTTATTTTAAAAGTTCTGTTTGAGTACTGTACCCTACCTCTACATATACAAAAATTTGTGTTGATGAAAAGAGCTAGTGTTTGTGACTAACAAACCAACCATGATTACCATAGTTACAGTACTCGCAATTTTGGGTCCCCCCATGTAGTACAATTAGGAACAATTTATACTCAAAGACATGTGAGACAGTTTGGTGTCACTCCTTATAATCCACTGTCCACATACATAAAGAGGCTGGAGAAAGAAGGGGCTTTTATCAGAGAGCTAAAATCATTTCTTTTATAGAGGTATTTCTACAACATAAATGAATATGTGAGCTTACAGGAATACTAAGTCCTCATTTGTTGTTGAGTGCTTTTGATTCTGTTAACTGATCAACCACATATGCTGTGTTTGTCTTTGCAAAAGAATGTTTCTGCCATTTCTTTTCTGTGTTCTCTGTTTCAAATTCAGTGCAATATAACTCCTCAGAGAAGGGATCTGTTTCTAGATTAGTTGTGATAGGTATAGGGTGTCAACAGGTTTTTGTGTGTTCATTTGATACATTTTTCAACAGTGTAATATAATGTATTCATGTAGTTTTACTTCTTCAGAAGTGTTTTATATCAAAGTTCATATTTTAGTTGCATCACTGATTTATTTCTTGTGTGTTTCAGTCTGAATGTGTATTATGTAATTCCTCTTCCAATTGTGTACAGAGTGAGGTGGTTATGCCAGTCTTAATGAATTCGACTCTGATTTAGGGAGAGCAGTGTGTGTTCCTCTCCATCTGGCCATCCTGGCTTGGGTTTTACATGGTTTTCTGTAGCTGTTAAGGTGAATGCTGGGATGGTTCCTTCATTAGGCCACAGCTAATTCCCTGTTGCATCCTCAACAAATGCTATCCTACTTTGTTTATACTTAATATATGTCTATATTATTTCTGTAATGTATATGATATGTCCAGTACTGTTGTACTGAATTATCTAAGGATGAATATATAAATAAATAAATACTCATATTCCACAAGCCATCATACATTACGAGGTGTCAGGTACCCTGTACCACTACTAGTCTGTACACCTTAGTACATCCCTATTCTCTATTATCTTGTCTTCATGGTCCTGAAGTGAAATGTACATTAGTAGTAGTAGTAGTAGTGGTAGTAGTAGTAGTAGCTTTATTCATCTGTAGATCTCCTTTTACAAGGATATACGACATGCCAAAGTATTTGCAAGTTTAGACCAATTCAAAATAAGCTAATTCATATACACATACATATACAGATTTCTAGTTAGAGAGAATCATTAGATTTACTCCTGGTATACAATTCTTTTTTTACAAATATCTTATTAAATAGTGTAATGCCACACTGTTAACTCATATCTCACTATCAGTCACTGCACACACTCACTCACTACATACACAAAAACACATACACACACACTCACACACACACACAAACACACACACACACACACACACACACACACACTAGTAATGCATAGCTTGGAGGTAAGTTTCCTCGAAAAGGAAAAAAGAGGGAAAAAAACATAGTCTGAAGGTATTATGTGGAATGTTGGATTTTCTATAATCATTATTATTATTTATTTGTATAACATTTTTTTAACCAAACGCCTACTCTGTTTTATCTAAGTAATCCTTCAATGTATACAATGTATTGCATGACAGGCACTTTTATGTTGCCTTTTTAAATAAGTGTATTTTAGCAATTTCTTTTATCTGTTTGGTAATTTATTGTACAGCTTTATTCCTTGGTAGAAGATGCTGTTTTGAGTTTTATGTTTATTTTTTCTTGGCAAACGTAAGTTGAGTCTAGCTCTTGTTCCATGGTCATGGACAGAACTGTTTGTGCAGTAATTACCAATGTTATTTTTGATTTGCACAACTGACTGGTAAATGTATTCACATGGAGCAGTTAAAATCCTCACTGTTTTGAACAGATCTTTACAATGAGCTTGACTAAAATTTTTGGTTATGATTCTTATGGCTCTTTTCTGGAGTTTGAAAATTGTGTTCATATTTTGTGCATTTGTTCCTCAAAAAAGAATGCCATAGCTAAGATCTGAGTGTACGAAGAAATAGTATGTAACTAAAAGACACTGCTTGTTACACACTGATGATAGGACTCTAAGGGCATAACATGCTGATGACATTCTGTTTGCAAGTACCTTTGTGTGTTCACATTACAACTGAGAATCAATATTCATTCATAGAAATTTGGCATTTATTACACAGTCTATAGATGTGCCATCTACATTTAATCTAACATTGTCATTTTCCCCCTTCAAACTGAAAATGGAATTAGTTCTCTTTATGTTCAATGTCACTTTATTGCTTATTTACCAGTCATAAACTTCCTTGAGAGCTTCATTTGCTTTCTCTGCAAGGAGTTCTCTTGTTTTCTCAGTGACTATAATATTGGTGTCATCATTGAAGAGAATTTTTTCACCATGAGTAACACTACTGGGAAAGTCATTGATGTATATCAGGAATAGTATTGGTCCTAATACGCTACCTTGCGGAACCCATATATTAATGTATTTTGGTTCTGATAAATGTTTTACTGAATGTTTAGATCCATTTGAAATTGCGTTATCTCTACTCTTTGTACCCTATCTGCTAGGTATGATCGAGACCAGTCATTAGCTGCCCCTCTTATTCCTAATGCTTCTAATTTATTTAATAGAATCTTGTGGTCAACTGTATCAAAGGCCTTAGAAAGATCCAAAAATATGTCTGTGACACACTCATCTTTGTCAAGAGCATCAAGCACAGCCTTTGTGAATTCTACTGGGGACTGCTGACCTCAGATGTTAGGTCCCATAGTGCTAGAACCATTTGAACCAGTTTGAATTCTACTATGGCTGACTCCATATTTTTGCCACTTTGGAAAGCAAACTGTGATTCGCTTAAAAGGTTGTATTTATTCAGGTAATTCATTAATCTGTCTTTCATAATTGCTTATATTGTTTTTGAGAATGGTGACAGCAGGGAAATGGGCCGGTACTTTTCTATGCCTTCTGCATTACCTTTCTTAAGAAAGGGCACAACTCTTGCCTGTTTTAACTGCTCTGGAAATGTCCCTGATGTGAAGGATTCATTTATTATATTTGTTAAGGGGCCTTGTATAATCTCTATGCATTGTTTCAGTACACATATTGGTACTTTATCTAAGTCTACTGACTTTTTATTTTTTATTTTTTGAACAGTTTGATTGACTTCATTCTCTGTGGTTGGAAGTAACATCATTGTATTTAGTGTAACTTTATTTACAGGTGTTATATTTGTTTGGGGATTTTTGCTGTAACTTCTCTGCAATACTTGAAAAATGCTCATTTACATAGTTTGCTAAGTGTTGTGGATCATTTATTACCTTATCTCCTCCATTAGCAGTATGTTATTCTGTGTTTGTTTGCCTCTCCCCATTTACTTTTATATAACATCCCAGACTGCTTTGCTTTTATTCTCTGCATTATATATCATTTTTGTCATTAAATGACTTTTTTGCAGTAATGAGCACCTTCCTATAGATGTTTTTGGATCTGTGATAGAAATTTAAGAATTCTGGGTCACTGTGACTCTTTTTCATGAGGCATTTAAGTGTTTGGGAGGACTTCGTAGTACATTGGCAGTAGTAGAATTCTTCTGTAGTCAGCAGCAAATGCAGGTTCTATAAATTTTCTCAGTAGTGTAACAAATCCAACAGAACAGTTCTGAACTGCATTGATGCCTTCATCTGATCTAACCCGGCAGGGATCTCAAACACTCCTGTAGTACTCAAGAATCCCTCCCAGTGTCCTCTCTTAGTTACTTGGTAGCCTTAATATCAAATGATAACAGCACTGGACAGGCTACGAGAGAAATGATACAAGCAGGAAACAGAGATCACTTTGCAAATTCACAACTCTTCTGAAAAAGCCTTGTTACAACTCCCTAGTTCAACCAGTTGTCACATATGAGTCAGATGTATTGATGCTGACAGAAGACAAACAGAATGCTCAAAAAACATTTGAGTAAAAATTAATATGTGGAAGGTGTGGCTCAATAATCATTTCAGTAAATGGAAAGCAAATTATAGTTAATAGATAAATATGTTAATCATAAAAACGTCAGATTTGCTGTGTTTTTAAAAGTGAGTCCATGCAATGAGATGGGGAATAGTCCTCCCACTGTCCTCCTTCAAAGTTAAATGATATGAGCAAGACTTTCAATTTATTTCATATTTATTTGAAAAATTTACTTGTTTTGTTATAATTATTGTTCACAATTATTTTCCAAGAAAGTTTCTAAGACATGGGTCAATGCAAAGTGAGATTTCACAGTATGTACAAACACAGTGAGTGCACTCTTCTGGTGCTTTGGTACTACAATGACGGCACTACCTATAGGTGTCTCTTGAAATTGTTTGGTGTGTCCCACAGCCACAGGATGAACATCTTCATGTATTTTACCCCTTTTTGCCAGAAAAAGGGATTTATAACATCTTTTCCGGGATTAGAAGCCAGCAACCAGTTGCCTTGTCAGACAGGCTCTGTATATGAGCTGATCATGCGCTCCACTTTCTATTTTACTTATTTTCCATAGTATATAGCTGTTTACTATGGCAACATCCACCAGGAAATAAAACATTCTGTGACATACTTCACAGAGTGTCTGTCAAGAGCATACCTGTCTCATAGATTATCCAACTTTTTGATGCCACCCATTATTTTGGTGTATCCTATCACAACTTCAAGACAGGGAGTGTCTGTACTAGAACTAACCATGTTTTTCCTTTCCACCACTGTTGCTTCTCTTGGGTCCTGAACAGAGGACAGGGAAGTGACAGCATGGTTGTCCATCAACTTTATAGCAGGAATAGCTCCTTTCATCTTGAACTGGAACTCTTCTCTTCCAAATCTGAAGTTTCCCTTCATAATTTTGGGTAAATCTGTCCTATTGGTCATCACAGTCGCACATGGGTAAACATACTTCTGAAGGACTGTTGACATTAATTTCACAGTGGTGAAGAGCCTATCGAAAGCAACTGTGTTATTTTTATTATGTATTTCCTTTGTTAAATCTACAACAACCCTTTCACCCCATGGCAAACTACTGTTTTACAAATGCCTGTATAAACATAAAAGTTCATTATTTATTGGGAGACTGAATCTGACAACTTCCACACTTTGCAGACTCATTTCACCAGCTTTATTGGCATGTATTGTTTCACTGACGCTTTTGCTTTGAAGAAATCACCGAGTCATCCACTGATGCAAATGATGAAGTCCAATAATTGTTCTTAGAATTCTATAGATATTTGATATCAATGGATGCAGTTTATGTAATCTGTCGTATTCTGCACGATGTCTAGGTTTTGCAGTTTCATTGTTATTGCAGTGAATAGTCTCCTCAACCTTTCCCTTGTTGTTACATCAGTAATTGGCTCTACTTTTAGCATATGGTCCATATTCAAAAAATTAGAGAGAGCAGGAAATTGGTGCATGTCCTAATAAAGCATCCTAGGAAAGCTTTCATTTCTTGAATGGGTTTGTCCATCTGGGTTTTTGATGGGCTTCTGCTAACATGATTTAGTTTTGCATGTAAGTTTACTTCCTTTAAAATGAAAGTGAAAAAATCATCACCAAAGAACTCAGAAAAAATGACTGAGCTTTCACTGTCACTAAAAATAAATATTAGTTTCCCTTCCCTTCTTCCTGGAAAGTTGTTCCTCACATAATCAAAGTAAAAATAATATATATTCCATTCCTCTTCACTTTCAATTTCACTGTCACTTTTAATTTCACTTTCAATGTCAAGTTTCTTTTTTGTTCTTTTTTTTAAAAAAAAAGAAAAAAAAGAGGTGGAGCCCCTCCACACTCACACCAGCATGATGACCAACTCAAAAGTCCTACTGCCATCTCTGCATAAGGGTTAGTTTTCACTGAAGTTAGATGTCACAGGATGTAGGTACTGCAATCTTTGCTTATGTCTGGTTAAGGTCAATCATTTATACACACTTGTCTGGAGACAGATTGGGTCGAAAGTCGAATGAAGGGTAGCGGTTTGAAGGGCACAGGGAAAATGTGCCAAGGGAAAAAAAGGATGCAGCCCTGACCAGGGGAGGCAGAGTGAGTTCTGTTTCGAGCTATATTTTTGTAGAATATACTCTACAATAGTTAGGTCAAGTAGTAAGAGGAGTAGCGGATCATGCAAGCAGATACCATGTCATGGCATATGTTCATCATAAAAGATCAGTCCGTGATGGTGCTGCAGCACAGTGTGCTGCACTTTGGGCTGTGAGAGCCCCCTGCCACGCAGCATCAGTGGTGACTTGGCATGGGGGAAGGGCCAAGTTGCCCAATGGTGTCTGGTGGGCAAGCATCAAATTCAAGTGCTCAGAGGTGTGTGGTCACATAGCGGCACCACTCCTCACTTGTGGGCTGCACTGACAGGCTCAGTGAGGGCTGCAGTTGAGTCTTCCCTGTTTAGCGGATGACTTAGCTCATGCCCTTGAGCATCATGATTGCTCTGGTAGCCCACACGTTAGAGTAGAGCTGCTTGGAACAGATGGACTTTGGTGTTGTTGCAGCAGCTTTTGTCTTCTTCTTCGGTTTTTCTACTGAGATGTGCCCTTCTGCCAGCTGCTCCATACAGAGTGCAGCAGTAGGCATCTTCTCTTCAACTGTGGCATCTGCACAGATGTCATGCGCCATCTTCAAGCACAATTGCCATAGTTGGCTGCATGCCTCCTCCGTTTCTGCAGTCAGGGTGGCCTTAAAAGCTGCACTATCTGAGTCCATGGTGTCCTTGTAGGCCACAATCGCCTCCTCTACCATGGCTGCCAGCATGGTGCCCATCTCCTGCACTTGCAGTGCCTGCTATACTACCGCCAGTGGCCAGTCCCCTGCTCCACTCTCACTGGCACAATATTCTGGCTGCCTGTGGACAGTGGGAGCTGTCTTTCCTCCTTTTGGTTGCATCTTCATTCGGCAGCGCTTATGGCACCGTCATCGTGTCTTCTTAGCTTGCACCTTGTTTCCATTGCAGCCATTGCTGGCAAAAGCCAGGCAGCCATGCCAGTTTGCCACATGTGGCCCACCGCAGTGAGCACAAGTTGGTGCCTCTTCGTGTTGTCTGTCACAGGCGATGGTGTAGTGCACGCTTGCGAGTGGCGAGTTGTGGTAGTATTTAACCACACACCCTTCAGCTTGGCACCTGAAGCACTGTGGCTTAGAGTCCATGCCTAGGGGGAGAGCTTTGGTGGTCACAGGAAAGCCTAAGAGCTTCCTTATCCCATCTTCTTATTCATCTCATTGTGCAGCTTCGTAGTTGTACCCCAGAATCCAGCATGTGACAGCCCCTCTTGGACTATCTTTTCATCACAGATCCAAGGCAGCCCTCTTATCAGAGCCTTTGCTTGCTTCTTGCATTGTTTCAGTGCAGTCGTATTCTCCACAGTAGGTGGATCAACAATGTGGGTGGCTACTGCGCTCTTCAATATGCGGTGATCAGCCACACTCGCTGCCTGCAGCTGAACAATGGAGTCTGTGTCAAGGGATTCTACACCTGCTTCTTCCCTGCAGCAGCTGGCAATGACATCATACATCTCTATCCGCGACCTTCTACTGCACTGAATATGCAGAGGAGGGACAGGTACATGATGCTCATCGCGCTTCCATTCCGCATTCCCTGTGGGTTGCGGTGTCAAAGGCTGCTTCTCTGTGTCTGCCCTCTTCTTCTTCTTCTGCCCATTTCTGCCCATTCTGTGCCATGGCAAACATGACAATTTTGATGTGTCATAATAACAACGCACAACAATTTGCTCAGCCTCATGCCACAGTCGGAGCACGGCTTCGCAGCTCTTCTTCTAGCTCAGCACAGGTAGTGCACTGCACCAGTGATGTGCATGTCTCCACTGCTTGAGCACAACTATGTCCAAGTTATTGCTACTGGCATTTACAGGAAGGACAAATTATTCAGTGTCAAGTTTATCAATATAAAAGCATCTTGCTCCAATGAATGTGATTGAATCATGTGCAGTTGTATCATCTACAACATTCAGTTAATTGATGGCACCTTCATCTCTATAAGTTCCCAAATCACTTTTATCAGGTAATGAAAATAATATAATGTAATCTTCTGCAACATTTTTAGGTTTGTAATTCTTCAGGTTTTCCCAGTGAGGCATTATCATGTTGAATAATCAGGTTCCTGCCAGTTATTTGTATCTTTCTTGCATGATATTTCAACTTAGTGACTCACAGTCTTCTTCAGGTACTGTCTGATAGCCGTGTCTGTACTGTTTTCTTCTAGTTGCGGCTGTTCCAAATACTACATGTGCACTTTGGGGTTATTATCCATTGTCAACCGTGCTGTATGGAGTTCTGGATGACATCCAAGTTGTGCTAGGCATTTTATCTTCCGAATGCTGTCAGTTAAGCCCTCCTGTGATCTAGGATGTTCTGTTACTGTAGCTTGCCTGGTCAGGTGTTCTGTCCGAGATCCATGCCTGCCAAGAGTTGCTGCAGTGTTATTTTCAGGCCACTGGTGTTCAAATTGCCACTCTAGACTCAGTAAAATGCCCTCAGGCATTGGGTCTGTTGTCTGAGATACCATTTCACATGTGTCCTTTGTTACTGGCTCTAACTCTGTAATCACACTTGTGTCCCTTGGCACCTTGATGCTGCCTCCATTGGGTCTTCAGGAGATTGAGTGCTGGGTTCCAGACAGAGCTCAGCTGGAAACCAGTGTCATGGTTTAATGAGATTCTCTATTACGCTAATTTAAATCGATTCTTTGATGATGCTGTCCCAATATCTTGTTTGTGTTAAAATTTTGGCATGATTATAATCCACAGAGTGACTAAGATCCAAACAGTGTTCAGCAATCACTGACTTGGTTGCCTGACTGAGTCTGGTGTGTCTTTGGTGTTCTTTGCACCTGATGTCAACAGTCCAAGTTTCTGGATGATGTATCCCATATCACATTCACATTATAAGTGGTAAATGGCTGGTTTCTGTAGACCCGGATCATCTTTACCACTTCTTAGCAGAGCCTTAATCTTGGTGGATGGATGGAATATGCTCTTGATTTTATGTCTGAGGAGAATTCTGCTGACTTTGGCAGATATCAGCCTGACGTATGGCAAATATGTGACCTCCTTCATTTCTTCTTGCATATCTTGAGGAACCTATGGCAGGGAAGTGGGGCACAGCTCCTTTTGAACATCTCAAGTAGAGTATCCATTTTTGTAGAACACAGAGCGTAGGTGTTGTATCTCCGTCACTAAGTTATGAGAATCTGGAAGGGTTCATGCCCAGTGAACCAGAGCTCAGAGTACACGATTTTTCTGTGCTGGGTGGTGGCAAGTACTGGCTTGCAAATACAAGTCAGTGGAAGTAGGTTTGTGGTACACACTGTTACTGAAGGTACCATCTGCCTTCCTCTTGACTAGTACATTTAGGAATGGGATTAGTCCATCTTTCTCCAGATCCAAGGTGAATTTAATGTTAGGGTAGCATGAGTTTAGGTGGTCCAAGAAAACATTGAGCTTATCCCTCCCATGGGGTCATATAACAAAGGTGTCATCCAGGTACCCAGAAAAGCCTTTTGGTTGATCAGGACCGGATGTAGATGCCTCCTCTTCAAATCTCCCCATAAAGAGATTGGCCACCACCAATTAGAGAGAGCTGTAAGTTGCCACCCCCTCCCCCACCCCATTTGTTTGTAGAACTGACCCCCATATAGGAAGTATACTGAGTTCCATATGTGCCTGAATAAGTCCAGGAGAGCACCATCAAAGTTTCATCCAGCTCAAGTGTATCATTCAGTGGTATGCGGTGAACAGGGAGACCATTTCTAAACTGACTATGATGCTAAAGTCAGTTATCTGTAGCTGCCTGAGATGACATAGGAAATCCTCTGAGCTGCGAATGTAATGGGCTCACTTCCTCACATATGGAAAGAGCATCTTCTTAAGGTGCCCTTCCTTGTGCACCTTTTGGAGGCCAGCAAGTCTGGGTGAAACTTGTCTGTGGGGTCCCTTTCTACTGGTCTGAATGCTGGGTCATCCAGAAGTTCTCACACCTTACTGTCATAATCTGCCTTCTGTAGGATGACAATAGCATTCCCATTATCAGCTATCATCCTTGTAGAGTTGTTAGAGGGCCAGCTCCTCATCACCAAAGATGTTTGATTAGGGCGGCTTGGTTTTAGTGAGCAACATACATGTGTCTCATCTGACTTCTTCAGCCTTGCTGGCAGGAAATTTCATAACCACCTGCTCCACTGCACTGTAAAAAGATGCAACAGGAAAACCTCTGGGATAACTGTGAAATTAGGACCGTTGCTCAGTACTTTCAAGATGGTTGCATTGAATTCCTTCTCACTCAGGTTGACAACCATTTGAGCATCTTCTTTCTGCTGTGCCTTGTTAAGATGTTGAAACTTGGCTAGTTGACAGTACACTGATTTCTTCTTTGTGCACTCTGCTAGGGAGCATGAGGTGCCATCAACTTGGTCCCAGTTTTGTCTAGTTATAAAGTTTGCTATAAAAAGGTGTAGAGAAAGCAACTCTCTGAATGTCACATCAGGTCAGTGGCACATGGCACGTACTCTCTCTCTCTGACTAATGCTAATCTCACTCAAATGCTTAATTCTTTTGACTGCTCTGGGATTGGTGTGATGTTTAATCCTAGCAAATAATAGAACACTTAACTACAAGCATTAATACAAAGAAGATCTAGTAAAGTTTGTCTAATCACAATGAGTATGAGGGCTAGGACATGTGGAGAGAATGTTGGAGGATAGAATACAAAAGAAAATAAAAGGTATGATCCACTAACACACTAAAATACTAACACCTAATCACTGACTAATATGGATGCTGAATCTACCGACCATTCAAAAGAAAGCCCACAATAGACTGAAATTACTAAAACTACTAACTGGCCAAACATGGAGATTGCATCGTTCCACAATCCTTCACAGCTGTAAATCCCTGATCTGACCCATCCCCCGCTATGCAAATGTGCTATGGACTTCCACTCCTCCATCCTTTTATCATGTCCTTCAGATTCTTAAACACCATGCACTATACTTAGCCTTCTGAATCCACTTACCCACTCCCACCATCTTCTAACAGCTTATAAAATTACTCCCCCCCTCCCCCTCCTTTCTTCTTCCATCTTAAACAACTCTGAGTATCCTATGTTACCTATAAATATGACACTACCCTCCCCCTAGTTTACCCTCTGCTCACCAGTCCTGGTACTCTGCCATGCCTCTACCACCATATTACCCTAAAGCTATACCTCCTCACTCTCTACATCCTCTACCAATGAAATTGCAATCACCTTCCCTTACCCAACCATGAAATCTGCCCTGATATATATATCCATTCTACCAGATCTAAACAGAACCAACCCTGCTTCCCCTGGTCAGGGCTGCACCTTCTCCACTCCTCTCCATCCACATCCTAAGGCTTGGTGCGGAACAGAAGCCCTCTTCACTCTCCCAGAATCCTCCAGCAAACATTCACCCATGCAGACACCCTGTTATGCACTAACTCAACTACTTCATTCCCATGAGCTATATTTTTGAAGAATTCAATCAATAAACTGAAATTGATGATTCACTTTCCATGCCACTAATTCCATTTCATATTGCTTTGCAATGTTATGTCTAAATATTTAGTTGACGTAACAGTGTCAAGCAGCCCATCACTAATACTGTATTATTCATTTATTCATCCTTTGATCACTGTTTAGAGTGATACTGAATAAGTCAGTACACATTTAGAATTTCAGTTACAGTGCAGATTACATTTTGAGCACATATATTATTATTTTACAATACACTTACACATATATGTAAAATAACTGAACATCACAGAATTCTTTTTCCTACTCATCTGCATTAACTTACATTTTTCTTCATTTTGAGCAAGCTGCCATTAGTCACACCAAATATAAATTCTGTCTAAGTATGTTGTAAGCTCCTACAGTCACTCAACTGTGACATTTTCCTATATGCTACAGTTTCATCAGCAAGAAATTGCAGATTGCATCTCACCCAATCCATCTGTTTGTTTACGTATATAGAAAACAAGAGCAGTCCAACCACACTTTTCTGGGGCACTCCTGCTGATAGTTTGTATAACTCAAGAAGTGTGCAATGCTTTAAAATTTCCATTTTTGATTTGCACACAGAACCTAAACTGAAATAGCAAAATACATACATGTAGACAACTAAGTATGGCTGTGTGCTCAGTATTTCAGTCACTCTGTGATTTCAGGTGCTCTACCAACTGAGCTACCCAAGCACAACTCACACCCCGTCCTCACAGCTTTACTTCTGCCAGTACCTCATCTCCTACCTTCCAAACTTTACAGAAGCTCTCCTGCGAACCTTGCAGAACAAGCACTCCTGAAAGAAAGGGTAGCTCAGTTGGTAGAGCACTTGCCCGCAAAAGGCAAAGGTCCCCATTTCGAGTCTCGGTCTGGCACACAGTTTTAATTGGCCAGGAAGTTTCATATCAGCGCACACTCTGCTGCAGAGTGAAAATCTCATTCTGGAAACATCCCTCATGCTGTGGCTACGCCATGTATCCACAATATCCTTTCTTTCAGGAGTGCTAGTTCTGCAAGGTTCGTAGGAGAGGTTCTGTAAAGTTTGGAAGGTAGGAGACAAGGTACTGGCAGAAGCTGTGAGGATGGGGTGTGAGTCATGCTTGGGTAGCTCAGTTGGTAGAGCACTTGGCCACGAAAGGCAAAAGTCCCGAGTTCGAGTCTTGGTCCGGCACACAGTTTTAATCTGTCAGGAATTTTCATATCACCGCACACTCCACCGCAGAGTGAAAATCTCATTCTGGAACTGGTTTCGGTCTTGTGGGCCCATAGTTGAAGGTGCTGCACCCCTTTCCTCAGGGAATAGATGGCAAAGCCTTATTGGTGGAGCACAATGACACTGCCTCCATCGTCCCCCAGAAAATGATGGTGGCACTATTGGGTGATGCGAGCAAGACACCAGTGTGACATCTGCTTATAGGAAGTGGCATGGGGTGTCAGAGATGACATCCTATGACTGGCTTTGACTCTGGCCCCATCCTGAATCTGGCATGGGTAGACCTAGACCAGCTGGTAACAGCTGAGTAGCAAACCATCTTGAGCAAATCTGTAGAAGTAACAAAAATAGCAACATAAACTCACTATGCCAGGGTGACTGAAAATGGTGAAACAGCACCTGGGAAGTGTGCACAGAATGCTCAGAGAGTGAACGGTAGTGTGAGAGCACACTGGAAAGAACATGATGGAAACACTGCCTGGAGGGTGGATATGAAGGCAAGAGCACCAAAGCATGAACGGTGCAGCACCAGGAGGGTTTATAAGGGTGTGGGAGCACTTGAGAAATAGGAATATTCCATGTGGAGGGTGTATATGAGTGTGAGAGCTCATTCTAAGTATTCCTTTGACCAAAGGGCATGTAAGTGTGCAAAAGCACCTAGGCTACAGAATGTGGCGAGGAGAGAGGGCCAGCAAGGAGTCCTGGCACATTGGTAATAATGACTCCAACTACCGAGCACCTTGCAGAGCATGAAAAACTATAGGTAAAAGCAGCGTGGTCTTGGACCATGTGACCAGGAAAAGTTTTGACTGCTGAGGTCACTCAATGACATTGTTGAGGGATGTCAGGTGGGACAGCAATGACAATGATGGCCTGTTGGGTGTTGTTGGAGGGTCTGTATTGATTAAGTGCATGTCCAAGCCTGGAGCAGGAAGGTAACTCAGAGCTGGTGCTGAGACAGAAGAAGTGGGCTACAGTGGAGACATCCGGAGTCAATGCACCATGGAGGCACTTTGGGGAAGCTCACTATATCCCTTTGAAGCTGCAGTGATACCAGATTTTGTTTCCAACTACAGTGCCTGCTGTATGCAGCATTCAATCTGCTGGATGTCTCACAATACTGACATGACTTGGGGAGCCACATCAGAGTCAATGACAAACATACTGCAAAGAAAGCTGAAAGTTAGCACACTAGGTTGTGTAGCTGGGAACTAGGACAAGTTCAGAGTGAGTTCACATAAAAAACACACTGCTAGCAGAAGTGGATGAGACACTCTGAAACTGTTGACAATGATAGGCACAAAGTTATTAAATCTGTGAAGCTATCATTAATAGTGGAACAAAACTTGAAAGCCATTGTCAACTGATAACAGGATGAGAAATGAGGAAGCCATCACCAGGAACTAGTACAAAATTGGAAACCATTGCTAATGCTGAGATGAAAGTGGAATGGTGAAACTGGAGCCAGTAAAAAATTCTATCCTCGTCACCAATTACTAGGACAAAAGTTTCATTGGCGGCTCTGGAGCTGGTGAAAAATGTTTATCCTTATAGCTAGTTGCCCAAACATAAGGTGGGAAAATTACTGCCCAGGTAGACTATGAGGAGCAAGTTTAGCGAAAGGAACATTACACTTCGGTTTTCATTCTTTGAAGCTCAGTAATGTAAACAAAAGAATTATATATATGAATATGGTATCTTTTCTTTCAGACATGTTTGAAAGAACAGATACCATTGATGACCTTCCAGCTCTCGAAGAATGAAATTTCAGTGAAATCCAGACCATTAGCTGCTTACAGGCATTGATAAATATCAACGGGGACAGTTGAAAATGTGTGCTCTGACTTGAACTTGAACCCAAGATTTCCTGCTTACATGGCAGATGGTCTATCCAACTGAGTCATCAAGGACATAGAAGACAGTGTGACTGCAGGAACTTATCTCTGACATGCTCCCAGTGAGACCCTCATTTCCAACTTACTGTCCACACACTACATTTGTAGTGCCCCTGCCCACTATACTCACTACTCATGGCAGTCAGTCTACTGATTCCCATAAGATTTTGAGAAATGCGAGTGCATCAGCACTGAAGAAGATCATTGGCCAGTAATCCTTATCTATATGAATGACTTCATTGGATCTTTGTACTACTTACAACAGCAGTCAGGAAAAAATGGATCTGTTGCAATTTGAACTAGATTTGCTGCTGGTAATACAATGTTTGAACAAAAGGTCAAACTTTAAACTTGATTTAAATGTTTAAAATTGTGTTTTGTATGAAAACAACATAGCTCGATACAGCCCATCTTCTAGAGTAGAAATCTGCTTCAAATTAATTTACCATCATGAATAGAGTTATCACGTGTTGAAACATCATTCCTCATATGATTTTCTTAATTTCAGAAGGAGAAGTTCATGTGATTGACTTTTATGAGAGCTGCTCATTCTGCAGACTTCTATGATTTTTCTATTGAACAGTTTCTCCCTATATTTTCTACTATATTTAACAAATGACTATTAAACGTATTTGCTACCTGTGACTCATCATTTACAGCCTTTCCATTTAATTCAATAGTGATATTCTCTTCTGTGGCCTGTTGTTATGTCTCCTCTTTCACTACATTCCATATAGCCTGAAGTCTGTTGTTGTAACTATTGATTTCTGATACAGTGTGCCTGTTCCTTGATTTTTAATAACTTCTCTTAGTAATTTTAAGCACTTCTTTTTGTACTGTGCAGCTACTGCAGGAATTCTGCTTGTTTTTTCCAACAGATACATGTCCCCTTTCCTTTCACAGGATACCTTAACTTTATAGATTTCCATGATTTTTCACATAGGTGTTTAACATCCTATCTGATTAGCTTATGTGGAAAGCTATTTTGAAATAATATTATGAATTTATCATGGAACAGATTAAACCTTATGTCAGCATTTGGTTCATTATAAATTTCATCCAGGTCATTTCTTGTAAGCTACCCCTAAAAAAAATTATTCTTTTATTGTTAATTATTGTAACTGGTTTCCACTGGGGAGTGTAAATACCATAACGCATCCTTTAATTTTACCTAACTGTGCAGCATGATCTGAAGTAGTGTTAGTTACTGGGTATACAGTTATTTTCTTTGCTCTGAGCTTAATCAAACAACACATGATCAAGTAAGATTCTACTTTCTTTATACTGCTGTGTTGGAAAGTTAATTATTGAGATCAAATTGTAATATCCACATAAGATTTTCAGATCATTTATCCTATCAGAATCCATTAGAAAATCTACACAGAAATCACCACAAACTATTAACTGCTTGCTGCTGTCTGACAGGTACCATAGTGAGGAATCGAAATGTCTCACGCAGTTCAAAATATCACTGTGGGGATCTATATGTAGTGACAATAGTGAAATATTTTTCAGTATTAGTTCACAAGCACACACTTCTATATGCTGATCACTACAAAATCTATTTGTCTCAATATTTTTGAACTTGTATTCTGTCTTAATATATGTAATAACTTCTCTTTTTCCCATATTAGTTCTACATGAGTAATATGTTAGAGGGTACACTCATATTTAATATCCCTTATCCTGTGTTTGTGTGGTGCTCAGATAGACATAGAATGTCTATTGTTACAGAGCTCTCTTAACAGACAACAGCTTGTCCACTCCATTACTCAATCCTCTAGTATTGTGATGAAATAAGCTAAACTTACTTTTCTGTGCATTCTTAAGTATCATGTGGTGGTCAACTGTTAATGTAACTTCCTCCATGGTAGAGTACTTAAATTTTTATTCTCACCTAAAAAAGGCACCTTTCTGACAACAGTAACTGAGGTATCTCACTTTGTGTGAGAGTGGCCCACTATAAATTCTTCTGCAAGAAGCTGTGCAAACCTATGTTTCACTCTTATGCAGCCATATACTGTGTGTGATATCCACCCCCACCCCCACCCACTTTCTCACAATTGCGTCAACAGGCACTGCACTCATATGAGATGTAATTGCTAATTGCTGCCAGAAGGGGACTGCTCAATTGTGTCACAGAAGTGTTAACCCAGAGCTGGTCATGGTGCAGCACGATCTCTGCAAGACTCACACTGTATGTGTAGTTGATACTACTATTTCATTCTGGTCATATTTAACACTGTAATTTCTGTCTTTAGCCATGTTGTTCCTTGTTCTATCTGCTATGATAACCTGACACTCTTTGTCAATATCTGTACACAAATTCCCTGTGTTCCTTATCACCTGGCTAAAGCTAGCTCTTGGCTTCACAATTGTTATGTGCTGGTACACTGTTCCTAATCTGTCCTGCATCATTTGTCCTACACTCCTGCCATGACTGCTAAGAGCAGCATCCAATATCAGAACAAATTAGTTCACTGCAGTGTGACTTCAGCATTCTGCAACAACTCCAAGAAGCACTGGCTGCTGCGAGCAGCCTCCACCCTACAAAACAATGCAATGCTTGCCATGACATCAGCCAGCATTTTGTACAGTGTGGGAATCATTCCTACGTTTGATGGCTGACCCAAAAATGCGTCCCTCAGTGCATTCCCAAACATGGACAGAGATCAGAATTAGGCACAACTGACCACTCCAAAGTAAAGTGCTTACACACCTCTACAAACAGATCATCATCATCATCATCATCATCATTGTCATCATCATATGACTCAATGGCTGTAATTAACCATGTACTGTAAACAAGCAGATCTTATCCCTGTATCTGAAATGTGAGTACCCTTGACATGCCTGACAGATGCTCTGCTGTTCATAGCTTTCCTATCACACCACTTGTACATTCAAGACAGCTGCAATGCACAAAAGTATTTAATTGCTGCAATATCTTATGCTAGTGCCCTGCCGGCAATGTTAGAAGGCTGCTCTTTGGTTACATCTTGTCTTATAGCTCCAAACAAGTGAGGTAGAGAGGTTAAGTTTCGTGCAGTAGTTTTAGTAGATCCTCCTGATTTCATATGTTGCCAAGTCTATTATGGGATCCACACTGGTGTGTCCATACGAGTGGCACAATGCACGCTGGCCAATGATACTGTTTATGGAAATTCAATATGTTCACATTACACTCACAGAAATGGACAATCACTGCTGCTGCATATTCCTCTGTGGATGTGAAATCATCATTATTAAACAAACTTCTTACCATATCAAACATTGTTAGTGAACTTATTGGGAAAGTGACAGCCATGGAAGAAGAGAAAACATGCATTGTAGCAGACAATGATGTGTTGTGTGTGCACATTAAAGACTATACTGCTGCTCTGAAGACTGCTTGGGTTCACACATGTAAGCTATGGAATGACACCACTTTGCCAATAGAGAGAAAGCAGTCTCTTCACTGCCCAGAATACAACATAACACTCACCACTACATTACTATGCTGGGACTTCTGGTTGCTTCTAAAGTCCACTGGGTGGTATCTGCAAAATACTGTGGAGGGAAGAAGGAATTTGAAGAATTACTGGTTGCACCCATTATTTGACATTCACATTGCTCAAGGGGGGTCTGCCCTCCATTTAGCAAAGAAGAAAGACATGTCCTGGCATCACTATGGGGACTATCATGCCTTAAACACGTGAACTACACCTGACTGCTACCCCATTCTGCATCCTTATGCTTTCACTGCTGTGTTAGCAGGCACTCAGCTGTTTAGCATAACTGATTTTCAATAAGCATTTTACCAGATTCTATTGGCACCAACAGTTATACAAACGCCAGCAGTAATCACTCCCTTCGGCCTCTTCAAATATACTGGAATGCCATTAGCCCTGAAGAAACAAGGCACTGATTCATCAATGAAATCCTTCATGACATGCCCTTCTGTTTCAAATTTTGAAATTATGTGTAGGTTTTCCATGCCGCTGTTGCTGAACATGACAAACTTCTGCAAATTATTTTTGACAGATTTCCTTCTTCCAGACTAAATATAAAAAGTATAATGTGTGCTCAAACAATAAGAAGTTGAATTTTTGAGACATCAGGCTACCCTTTCTGGCATCCAGCTTTTACAATAAAAGATTGACTTGATTCAGTCAGTTCCCCTTCCAGAGAATTGCCAGTAGTTATGCCATTTTTGGGTATGAGATACTTCTACAGGAGCCACACGCCTATGCCATGGTCGTACAAGCACCACTCACTGCTGCACTCACTGGCACAATGTTATGAGAACAATGCTGAGTAACATGGAGCTCGGCAATGATGACTGCATCCAACATCATCAAAGTCAGCTTAGAGATGTTATACTTTTAGCACACCCTCTCCCTTCTGCTCTACTAGCAGTTGCTGTTGATGCAAACCAGACTGGGACTGGAGTGGCCCTAAACAGTAAGTTCTTTTCCCATAAACTGACAGAAGCACAGACAAGATGGAGTGCCTAACACAGGGAAATCTTTGAAGTCTACAAAGCCATTAAATATTTTTGACTAGATGTGAGGGCATGGCATTTCACAGTTGGTATGGATCATAAATTAGTTTTGTTGGCATTCAACACCCTCTGAAGCTATTTCTCACTATGGAAATTCTGGCATATGGATTTCATCAACTATTTTGCTACTGACATTTGTCACCTTTGTATTGCTAATAATGTTGTGGCTGATTACTTATCCCAAATGAATGCAGTTTCTGCTGGCATCAAATTGATAATGAGAAAGACATACGGGGAGGGGGGAGTTGAGGGTATTCAAGGGTGATGGGTGGGATTGGTTTTAAATACAGAGGCAGAGGGAAGAAAGAAGTTAAACTATATATGCAAAACTTGTGAGCAAAACATAACGTGTGTGTTTATGGGGAGGGGGGAGGGGGGGGAGGAGTAAGAGGTGAGGTAAGGAGATAAATTGGTTGGAAAGGTGTTTGTGAGGTGGGATGATCTGGGAGGAAGGGAGAGATTGGGAGGCTGATGAATAAGAACAAAATTAAATTCTTACAACTGATAAGGTGTAGCAGTAGTGATAATTATTTGCTTCATGATTATACAAACTTTCTTCAAACTGTTGAAAATAAAATGCTGATTGCAGCTTACTGAGTATAACCTACTGATAATATCTGCAGTAAAATGATTATACCACTGATTATGGCCTATTGAATGATAATGTTGTACCCATGACAGATAATAGGTTCTTGCAAATAATCACCTGTACCTTGTTCAAGGAATCTAGTTTTAAATGCACTCTCAGTTGGGCCAATATATTTGGCTTTAACAGTTAATTTGATATATGATGGATTTATTCAATGCATTACTTATTGATTGCCCATTGTGAACAAGTAATTAACTGATTTTATTCTTTGTATAAGAGGTTGCTGCAATACAATGTATTTTAGGCAGATTAAGCATTTGGTAAGAGATAATGCACAGCCATCATGGATCCACTGGGACTCTCATGGGATAACGTATGAGAAAATGGGGACATAGCTTTCAATATTCAGCCATGTAGACCAAATTCTGTACGGGGAAGACACCAAGAAGGCTTTTGTGTATGTGTAGCATTTACAGGCATGCAGCAATTTGGAACCTGGAATCATATAGATCTCTCATCTCTCAAGCAGCTCAACCAGGAGTATGGAGAAGAAGAAAGTAGTGTTATATGTGCTTCAGATAAGATAAAATTACTTTGAAGTTTGGTGACAAATAAATGAAGTTTTAAATATAATTTTCACTGAGGTGACAAAAGTCATAGGATAACAAAATGCATATATATAGTGTTAGTATCATGTACATGAGGTATAAAAGGGTAATGCATTGGGAAGGTGTCATTTGTATTCAGATCATTCATGTGAAAACATTTCCGATGTGGTTATGTCAGAAATGAACAGACTTTGAATGTGGACTGGTAGTTGGAGCTAGACTCATGGAACACTACATTTTGGAAATCATTAGGGAATTGAATATTCTGAGATCCACAGTATCAAGGATATGCCCGGAATACCAAATCTCAGCCATGTTAATAGGCTATGGCAGCAGACAACTGACTCCAGTGCCTTTACTAATAGTGTGACATCCCCTGCAGCACCTCTTCTGAGCTCGTGATGATATTGGTTGCATCCTAGATGATTGGAAAACCATGGCCTGGTCGGATGAGTCCCAATTTTGGTTGGTAATAGCTGATGGTAGGGTTCGAGTGTGGCACAAACTCCACAAAACCATGGATCCAGGTTGTCAACAAGTCATTGGGCAAGCTGGTGGTGGCTCTGTAGTGGTGTGGGCTGTGTTTGCATGGAATGGACTGGGTCCTCTGGTCCAGTTGAACCTATCGTTGACTGTAAATGGTTATGTTTAGCCATTTAGAGACCACATGAAGCTATTCATGGACTTCATGAACCCGAACAATGATGAGCCATGCCACAGGGTTGCAACTGTTTGTGACTGGTTTGAAGAACATTCTGGACAATTCAAGTGAATGATTTGGTCACTCAGATGGCCCGACATGAATTGCATCAAACATTTATTGGACATAATTGAGAGGCTGGTTCATGCAAAAAATCTCCACCAGTAACACCTTGGCAATTATGGATGGCTATAGAGACAGCATGGCTAAATATCTCTGCAGGGGACTTCTAAATAATTGTTGAGTCCATGTCACATTGAACTACTTCAGCATGCCAGCCAAAAGGAGGTCTGACATGATATTAGGAGGTATCCCATGACTTTTTTCAAGTTTGTATATTGGTGTTTTATTATTGTGACTTCCCCTCATCCACTTAATATCAAAGTGTTTGAGCAAGCTTCCCTACATGTCTGCAAAAAGTTGGAAAGATGTGGTAAGTTCTTATGGGACAAAACTGCTGAGGTCATTGGTCCCTAGGCTTACACACTGCTTAATCTAACTTAAACTAATTTACACTAAGGACAACACACACCCATGCCTGAGGGAGGACGCGAACCTCAAATGGGGGGAGCCGAATGAACCAGGGCAAGGCACCTCAGACCGCATAGCTACCCTGTGCAGCTACATGTCTACAGATAAGGCTTATAAATAAGAAGATGGACATACATTGACAGAGAAATATCACGACTTCAAGAAGCTATTGTGCAACATAAATGAAAATTATTACGAGTGTTTCTATGAGGAGGGAATCAGGTTTGCTTTAAATACAAGTTGTAATGGTCATGAGTGTTAGTTACCTTTGAGACTGGACATTTTAAGTTGATGTTAGTCAATAATGCCTTTAAGTCAACAAAGATGCCATTATCAACAATTTAATGAGTGCAATTGAGGACATATAATAGGGCTACCTGAAGCTGGATGTTCATTCCATGACATTGCAGAAAGACTCAGCAGGAATATAGCCACTATACATGGTTGCTGGTAGTGGTCGTCACGAGAATGTGCAGTTGCAAGCAGACTGGGCTCCAGACAGCCACATGGCACTACTGAGAGGGAAGACCATCATGTTGGGTGTATGGTTCTGGCACATTGAACTGCATCCACAGCAGCAACTTGAGCAGCCGTTGGCACCAGAGTGAGAATGATCTGTCACAAACTGGTTACTTCAAAGACAGCTCTCTGCCAGATGCCCTGTAGTGTGCATTTCACTGACATCAAACCGCTGCCACCTGCAACTTCAGTGGTGTCAACCGTCTATTGTGTAATGAAATCAGGTTCTGCATCGATGCCAGTATGTTGGTTAGGAGGTGGTCTGGTGATTCGACCTCTTGTGCTGCCACTCATGAACAGCATTCTAGGCTGTGTTTTCCAGCAGGATAACACTCACCCACATACCACTGTTGTAATCCAACATACTCTACAGAGTGTTGACGTTTTGCCTTGGCCAGGTTGACCACCAGAGCTATCTCCAATCGAGGACACCAGGCGACAGCTCGAGCCTCATTCACAAACAGCATTAACCATTCCTGTACTGACCAAACAAGCTCAACGGGCGTGGAACAACAGCCCAAAAATTGACATCCAGCACCAGTAAAACACAATTCAGGCAAGTTTGCATGACTTCACTGAACATTCTGGTGGTTACACTCCTTATTAACTTACCAGCATTGAAACTTTGCAATGAATTATCTTGTGCTTACCTTAAGTGTGATCTTGCAATTTCTGTCTCTTACATATGTTACCCAGACAAACATATTCCCAAAATTTCATTACTCTACATTAATTACTTTTGGTGTTGTCATGTTTTTCCATCAGTGTACGTGTTGTCAAATTTATTCACAGTAAGTGTACATTCTCATCCAGATAAGATGCGTATGTCATTCATATAGTAAAAGCAGCAAGATTTTACCCAAGTCTTGGATATGTCATTGGAAATGCCTGTGGTCAGACGAGGAATGCTTCCAAGAGTTGATATGTGCTGGATAATAGGCAAAATTCCATGCAATTATTTGTGAACTAAGCCACTTTCCCTATCTGCAAACTGCATTTTCTTCTTCTTTGCACTTACATCCTATAGGCACACCTGAGATGTGTCTTTCAATCTTTCAGTCTGAGCAGCTTTCGCTTCTGTTATATGAATGGAGAAGCAGAATAGTTTGTTTTATTACATTATAACTTTAAATAAAAAATGTCTTAACTTGTGCCTACATCATACATGCATGGCTGTGATATTACAAAATGTGTACGTAACATCTATGAATGTAGCTCATTAATTGCTGCAGACAGATAAAACAGGCAAGGCACGGAATGGCCTGAACCCCCATACACTACTGCAGCCACAGCATATAGACAGCCAGTGGTATCTATCAGCTGACTATGCCTCCCTGGTGGACAGCTGCCACCTGTGATGCACTGCTGCAGCCCAAAGTTCCACCTTGCTATTCATCACACAGCTCTGCTCATACATTTGCCAGCCCTAGTGCTCAATGCAGTTCAGTGTCCTGTGTCATTGCAGGTGGTCTTCAGCCTGAGATGTGTTGTGCCAAATGCTCCTAGATGCAGTAGCTTCAAAATATATACCAGATGCTTTTTCATATTGCTGTACTTCTCCACTTTGGCAGTTGGTGGGTACTTGTTATAATTTTATGATCATCCAAACAATGTACTATGTTACCACAATTTGTTACTCAATTATTAGTTGCCCAGGATTCTGGTTGCCACATGTGTTTCTGAGAAGCTCGTTTCCTGAGAAAATCCCTATAATTTTGGCAGGCTTTTACCCTATTGGGCAGCATCCCTCATTCTTCTCCTCCCATCCTTTGTGGGCACATCCTGCATTCCCTCTCTGCCCACCACCTAGTTAGTATATAGAAAGACACTACTGTGCCATTTGGATCAACTATGGTTTTAGAATGACTACCAGCACTGTCATCAGCTGTAAAACGCTCCTTTGATTGATGTGGTGGTGATGGGAGCAAGCGTCCTTGTCTGGCTCACAACATTGCAAGTATGTATGTAATATATATTATGTATATGTGTTATTTGTTTGTACATAATCTAAAGAATTTTTCTGCTGTTACAGACATCAGCATGCCATAGCCACTACTGGGTGATGACACCTTAGGCCCCCTGATGGCATTGCTCCTGAATGAGGTGGCTGGTTTGGGATGTCCAAACCAGCTCCTCTAAGCAATAAGGCCTGAGATCATACGTACAAGTTCTTATATATGTAAGGAATAATTTTTATAATGTTTATTTGAAATTTTTAGAACCAATTTGTCTTACAGGATTGTATTTGACTCAACCTGTCCGATGGCTGTGAATGAAACACCCAATACGACAGGCCAGCATTCTATCTGTGAATGATGCACCTCTTATGATTAAACCCTTAACTAGTTCGTCATTTTTTTTCTTGTAAGAATGTTGGAACCAACCAGACAGTCTAGGGGTGAATACAGCTCAGCTGTAGTCATCACCATGTGCTGGATGACTGGCTGCATGATCACCACAATTGTCACTGGAACCAGCACCCCATCCCAGGCCAGGCTATCACATTCATCATGGCCATTAACCTCTGCTAGTTATAGTTATCCACCAACGAGAGCAGATTTCTAGCCTATCCAACTAGCATCACCTTGGTCATAGGCCAGTTTTAACTTAATAATTTGAGGTGCATTTGAGGGCAGCATTTCATATGTCCACATTCATAATCCTGCTGCAGTCTACCAAGACCTGATCTGTTTCCCAACCATGCGTCTACCCATTTTGGAATGGAATCTTCTCACAATCTATTACGATCCATGGTATTCCACCATCAAGCACAATGTAATTTCATGCTGCGAGCTAGTGTACCCCCAAAATAAGGTGGTGATGTTGAAGAGAAAATCGCTGTCTGTATCTGAGGTGCGAAGTGGCCTGACATCTGGGGCACTCTGTTTCTGAGTGTTTCCGAGATTTCACGTCAGTTGTCATACTGAGTCAATTTTTTGAAATGCAGGAAAGAGGAGCTGGTATAGCACTCTCCTATATAACTCTTCCAGAGAATATAGTTAAAAGCATATCATTATTAATGTTCGAATTCTGAAAGATGAATTTTGCTTTGTTTGGTCAATACTGGCTTGTGAGAGAAATAAGATATATCCTGAGCATACGAATCAGCACAATGTGGGTATTGTAACTTTGGTTGTATTGATTACCCTGTAAATCTATAGGATGTACCCACATTTGAAAGGGAAGGTAGTGGTATACACGTAGACATTTATTGCCTGAAGCAGAGTAAGCCAGGCAACAACAAATTTGTCTGACCCCTTCATTACTCAAATTTAGACTGTCACTGTCAGCAGCACGTACAGTTTCTTCTATTCTTCCAGGAGGAGAAACTACGCTACTGCTAGGTGAAGAAAATGTCCTGTATTGAGAATCAAAATTCTTCTGAGTGTTTTTCCGCGTCCTTGTCTAAAACACTTTAATTATCAACTTAAAACCAACATTTAGACCGTACTACAACGACCTTCCTCAGGGAAGACTGGTTTTAGTGGAGGAAAGGTGGCTATATTTATTACCGAGGATCGGTGTGAATACGTCATAGTTTTGAAACTTTGTTGGTCCCAGAATATAATAGGCTACTCATGACTGAAGGAGGAGGGTAGGAAAGAAGCTATTTATTGGGTAGCCGGCTTGTCAGTGATTGGCGATGGCCTGCAAATCGGCGCTTGGCTTCCGGTGGGCATCTTTTCTTACTGTTGTGCGCGGAAATGGACTGACAGTTCCTATACAGATGCTTGTTGGACTGGTACAGGTGGCAGACAGAGCTTCCGAAGTTTGTAGCCGTCCTCTCTATTGATTTTGGCGGGGTACTTAAAAATTTCAGTCGCCTATCAAATCTTGCGTTGTCTTGTCCACGACACACGGGCTTCCTGCAATAAGATAGGCTATCCACATTTCACAGTGGTGTTCCGCTATCGCCAATTTATTACGCTCTTCTAATCTCATATAGCGTTCAAGTTCTGCTACTTATGCGCTTGCGCAACCCCTCCCGCCGGAAGTTCGAGTCCTCCCTCGGACATGGGTGTGTGCGTTGTCCTTAGCGTAAATTACTTTACGTTAGATTAAGTAGTGTGTAAGTCTAGGGACCGATGACCTCAGCAGTTTGGTCCCTTAGGAATTAACGCACATTTGAGTATTTGAACTCGTGCGCTAACTGGTTTCCTTGTCTCCCCTATATAAGGGGCTCCGCTATCACAACGTAGTTCATGTACTCCTACAGTATTTAGTTTGTTGACATCTTGCTTCGTGGAACCTATCATTGTGGATCCTGTAGCTGCTGCGAAAAATCTGTTTCAAGCCTTGTGGGCGGAGGACGTTGCCTACCTGCCCACTGATGCTCTTCACATATGGTAAGTGCACTAACGAACTATTCTCTTCAATTGCCCTTTTCTCTTGTTTTATTTCTCACTAGAGCAGCTCGTCCCGATGAAATGAAGTTTCAACTGGTGACGAAAAAGGGGGTCTTCCCATGCAGAAATTGGGATTCAGTGGAGAAACTCAACGAAATCATGTTGACCGACATAATTGCATTTTCCAGTAATCTTACAGGTAATGCCATGACCGTATTCAAAGACTTGGTCAGTATGCCCTTGCAGCATTGTGCCTCCTAACATCATGGAGCCCGAATCACCATAAACGATCACACTTGAAAGTGTCCCTCGGTGCATACAAGTTTCCATCTCTCGCAATATGAGGGGTGCATCCGGCATTGAGCATGATCGTTTTTGTGGTCCAGGTATTATGGTGTGGTGAGGCATAATATTGCATGGGCATGCAAACCTCTAGTCTATGTACGCGATGAACTCACCAGTAACGTTATTGTGACACAATACTGCTGCAACATGTGCGATTTTTCAGTGGTGAATTTGACCCTGAATAATTTTTTATGGGTGACAATGCATGATCGCATCAAACAACTCAGGTGAAGAAGCCGTTGGAACGAGAGAATATGGGAAAAATTGACTGGTCTGCCCATTCCCCCAACTTATATCCCCTCAAGGGCCTGTGAGACGCATTGGAAAGATGTTTTATTTTACACCCACATGCACCAACGACCACACAGCTATTGCCGACCACACTGTGGAGGAATGGAATGCCCTACCACAAGACCTTATCAACATTGTGGTCAGCATGGGAGCACAATCCAGAATATGCACTGTTGTCTAGGGATCAGAAACCCTATTCAGAATGACTTCCCACCTTCTGTAGTGATGGGGGACCATCATTAATCGCAGTAACTTCAGTTTAATTATTGTCTTTGAATAAAAGTATCATTTTTATTTGTTCTGCTTGTTTCACTTTACACACACACACACACACACACACACACACACACACACACACACACACACACATAAACACACACACCTATTTACACTATGATTAATGGGTCATACTACCCTGTATTCATTCACACATGTGCACACATGGTATTCACTAATACCCACACTCTCACTATCACCTGGATGAGTGATGTGCATATGATAGGCTTTACAATCTTGTGATTGAACAGTAAGTTACTGCACGAAATACAATGGGACAAGTGGAACACAACCAACACCACCTAGCAGACTTAACCACGACAGCGATTGACGTTGCACGATGGAAACCCTTTACCTATCTTTTGATTGAACCTATCACTGTAAGGTATGAGTACATTTCAATGCAACAACTATATCAAGTGAATAACCGAAAACTTTCACCACAAACAATGCGGGAATGGAAAGCACTATTGATGTGCGGTTTTCATAGAATGGATTGGTAGTCAGGGGCTCATACTCTTAGCCAGTACACAGACTGTAATAACACTTATAAAGCATACACTTTTTAAATGTAACAATGCCTATTGACATTCAAAAACGGAAAGTAGGGTACCTATATCAGAATGTCAGTGGTGTTTACGTGATGTATTTTGAAGGGTTTCCACATCGACACTTTTACAACACCATGGCAGCAAACACTAAAGAAGAAACTATGTGAATTCACTAGGTAAGTGGATTTTGACCAGTAACGAGACAACTGACCATCACAGGTTGTTCAAAATGACCACTGTCAGCGGCAGTACAATGCTGGATTAATCCTTGATCGCAAACTAACGTGGCACCCCAATTTACCAAAACTCGAACAAAATGCCCAGTATAACTGAAATTACTGACTCTGCTAACAGTACATGAATATTACAGCCTTCCACCGTTCTCTGCTAACAAAAACACTTTAGCTGAGCCATCCTCACCTTCGTCGATGTAAGTTCGATTTCTGACTGTTTAAACTGCTACCACTTTTTTACAAGTCCTAGAGCACTAAGCTCTCTGCCTATCTTTCCGCAGCCATCTTCCATCTCCTAGACGAATCTTCCACCAGCTGACAAAATTCCCCTTCTCTTCAAATTTCTGGAACGTCTTCGAAAATACAATACATAATGTGATCTCGAACACTAAAAACCCACTTCCCCCCAATATTCACCACTCTGTGGCTGATGCCACATCTAAACCAACATGTTCGCTCATCCTGTGGCTCCACATCCTTTACATTTTATTCCAAGCGAAATTCAGCATACTAACCCTGCATAATCCATAAACACCCTGACATCTAACCATAGAGCCAGCTAACCCCCTATCATTTTTCTAGATCACAGCTTCAGTGATTGCCTCATTCATCTGACCACCGGAACTCTCACTTTCCTAGCCCCCACTTGACGATTAGAGACTTTCAAAACCAACAATTACTGGAAAACAACCTCTATGGACTTGTCAGAACTGCCAACGTAAATGTGAGTATTTTGCCGCGTCATTACTCTGAAGAGTATCAATTTGGCTGACCTGCCAGAACTGCCAACGTAAATGTATTTAGCCGCGTCATTACTCTGAAGAGTATCAATTTGGCAGTTGTCACTTCATCTCTTGGTTGGGTAGGGAGGAGGTGGAGCTAAACGAAAAGTAAAGAAAAAGGTAACTGTTTAGTCACAGAAAAGAAGATCATCTGACACACAGATCAGTTATAACATTGACAAGCCCCAGAAATAGCTTGATTTTCCCAAAGTAAAAATTCACGTAGCACTGAAGAGGAAATTGTTAAGTAAACTGAGAAATGAAATGGAGCATTTTTAATTTAATTTAATCGAGTGGTAACTAAATGGGCTGAGTGGTACACAGTGATAAGGTATGTTCGGGAGGACGCTGCTTCAAATCCCTGTCTGGCCATCCTGATTTATGTTTTCTATGGATTCTCCAGATTGTTTAAGAGGAACGGTGGAGTGGTTACGTTGAAGATGACGTGGCCAATACCTTTCCCTTTTCTTCCCCCATTCCATCACGAC
This sequence comes from Schistocerca serialis cubense, assembly GCF_023864345.2. Classification (NCBI taxonomy): domain Eukaryota; kingdom Metazoa; phylum Arthropoda; class Insecta; order Orthoptera; family Acrididae; genus Schistocerca; species Schistocerca serialis. The sequence goes on from NC_064640.1 coordinate 328,178,421, forward strand.
CGCTGTCTCTAATGACTTCATCACTAATGGGACATTACACCCTAAACCTACTTCCTTCTTTTAATTGCATTAATGAACAGATTTATTTAACGGAATTAACTGTCAGAATGAAGCTTGAAGAAAATATTACCCCTGCTCATTTGCTTTACGTTTAGAAGCTACGAGCTGTCGGGTTCTTCCTTCTAGTATCCTGCAACAACACTGAAAATCGTAGGAGACTAACCTCGCAGATTTCTGAGTGTCGTGCTTCGGTCGGTTACTTACATTTTTCTTCAGTACATAAGCTCCGCTTTCTGTCGTTCCCATGATGGAAATCTTACTATAACTGTTTCCTTCTCGGTCAACACCACCAAAATTTTTAGCTCGTAATTGTTAGCAAAACTACCAGAACAGCTGAACTGCTGTCTATAGATATACACAGTGCCGCAAGTAAAAATGATGTAAATTCAAGGAGATGACCTGTGACAAATCAGGATACATGCAGGAATGTTTCTTTCTGTGGTATTCGCACAGGAGCGATTCCCAATTGTGTAGCGGGCTGCCTACGGTGCGATAGCTGTGGGGACACCGTAGGATGACGTAAATTCCTCATGCGCCGTATAGATCAGGATTATGCCGAGTACTGCTCTGTTTGTACCAACACCACCTGACTACTTCCATTTAGTGCAACGTTTCTCTGGCGTTGAAACTGACAGGATTGGTCAGAATAGCTGATTGTAGTTGCAACGAAGAGCAGAAACGGACAAAATAATGACTATAGCTGAGTTGGGACAGAATAACTGTCATGCCAGAGAAAGAAACGTCTACACGTATCAACACCACGTTTATTGTAAATACAATATGACTGCATTTATAACACTAAAGACAGAACTTGTTATGCCTCTCCGCCAACAGTACAAATCATTGTTTAGCACTTTCCTCCGACTGCTCACTTCTCGTGCTCTGTTTTCTTCATTGTGGCAACATAGTGAATAGCATTTCAAGGCAGCCTAATTTTTCATCTGAATGTGTGACACGTGATCAGCTTGGTGATTGTTGCTTCTTCCTGTGACTTTGATGGTAACGTCTTTTGCTGATCTAATCTTGGTGACGACTCCATCAGAGTTCCGAAAATCAGACAGCCTTTGCTTTTGAACGTAAGGCTGCTCTTGTGTGAAGAGACGCTCTGACTAATTGCTAAGCTCTGTGTCTACTGTGGAAACCGTAGATGGTTGTCTCTTTCGTCATAAGACTTCCTGGTATCCGTCTATCGACGTCTACTAAAGTCACGTAGGTTAATTTTTACAAACAAGTGCATTCAGTAGGCCAGGACGTAGCGAACCCAAAGACAGTTTTGCATAATGATGTTTTAGTTGCATGTGAGAGATGGGAAACAATCACCTGCTTTGAATCGATTATAACATATCGCTACACAGTTCTCTGAATGAGATATAGGGATGAGTTATTGAGAACAATGTTATTAACAGTCACCGATTAAAAATTATGATCTCCTGGAAACGGTAACATTTGTTAAGATTATGTAAGGAAATGAAACACCTGCAGCAATCCCTATGATCTCTTTTATTATATGGCTACCAGTTTAGGTGCTTGAGTGCACCATCTTAAGGCCTTAGCTGATGCTGAGGGGGTTAACACCATTCATATAGCCAATGCATCAGTGGCCAACATCTATAACTGGTTTTTGCAGACTACCTGTAACCGCGATGTTGTCTCTCCAACCGTCAACTATCAACTGACTAATTGTAGATGTTGGCCACTGATGCATTGTATATACGGACTGTATTAACTCTCTTAGCATCAGCTAAGGCCTGAAGATGGTGCAATGAAGCATCGAAACTGGTAGCCATACAATAAATGACATCATAAGGACAGCTGTAGGTGTTTCATTTCCTTACGTAAGTGAACTGCTGCTGCCCACCAGACCTCCAGACACAAGAATCTTTGTCAAATAAGTTGCGTGCACCTCTAACCCACTCCGAGACATAATATCCGTTTTCTCAGAGTTAGAGTATTCTAAGTCATGCCACAAACTTCTTGATAAAACGTTTCCTAGAAGTGGAAACAAAAGACCAGTGCCAATAACAATGTTGTCATGCTAGCAAGGGACCGATATTTCACATATCATTTCCAAATTTATTGTTGTTAAATAACGGCATGAAGCTTTCAGTGAAGAGTTCTCCGGTCGTCATAAGATATACAGCCCCTAACTCGAAGACACTACGTTAGAGCCACTTCATATTCGTGAGCAAATCGTATGTTTCTAGTCTGCCAGTTGATATATAATCGCAGCCACTAGAAGTGACCATCTTCGATTTCCATTAAACAGAACGAAATGGCTCAAATGGCTCTGAGCACTATGCGACTCAACTTCTGAGGTCATCAGTCGCCTAGAACTTAGAACTAATTAAACCTAACTAACCTAAGGACATCACACACATCCATGCCCAAGGCAGGATTCGAACCTGCGACCGTAGCGGTCACGCGGTTCCAGACTGAAGCGCCTTTAACCGCACGGCCACACCGGCCGGCTTAAACAGAACGTTCAAATGGCTCTGAGCACTATGGGACTTAACATCTGAGGTCATCAGTCCCCTAGAACTTAGAACTACTTAAACTTAACTAACCTAAGGACATCACACATATCCATACCCGAAGAATGATTCGAACCTGCGACCGTAGCGGTCGTGCGGTTCCAGACTGAAGCGCCTAGAACCGCTCGGCCACATCGGCCGGCTAAATAGAACGTTACATCAACTTTTTAAATTATCTGTACATATATTGGAACAAATTTAACTACATTGGAAAGAGTGGTATTTCTATAGAGCCGTAGACTACAGTGATTGATTGTACGGTAAACCCACAGGTATTGCTACCGAATTGACCTATTTCGGCTGGCATCGGCCATCTTCAGATCATAAAATGCAGACTGTGGTCCACATCCACCTCTACAGAAGTGACGTTGCTAATGTTGCTAATGTTGAGAACGTCATTTCCACAATGGTGGGATTGGATACGAGCAGGTTACGATCGTTGACCGGGGCGGACAGATACATAGCTAGCAACCTAGTCAACTTGCTTTCATATGGTGTCAATAGATGAATCTTTCTCATCCGTGACTTGAGTGTGCTGACCAATCGGTCAGCCTGCGAGTTTGATGTGAAAGGTAGTAGTGTTCAACAGCGCGACTTCATTCCTCCTGCAGTAATTCTGGAAAGCATGTATGGGCCATTACCCGATACTAAAGTCTGTGGTTCACGCTCTATAGCGAATAGGCTAGCTAGGTCCCGGATCGTAGAAGCTATGGTCGTTAATTGTATCTGAGCAACATACTCGAAATTTTAGTGTATATAAAGTAAAAGCCACATGGAACCCTTGAACGGTCGAGTGAAGTCTATGTGCACTTGCTCCCTAGGTTGCTCACGCCTGAGCCATGAATAAGAACGCTGAGGTGCAGCCGCTTGATTTTTGTGAACAAGCGTGACGCTTACAGATCTTATGCTCAATATTAGCGTAGACTTCGGGCCAGTAAACGTGAAGTCAGCCTATTGTCCCTCCATCTGATACATCCCCGAGCGTGCCTAATGCATCATCTGGAGGATCCAGAAATGGGATCTCTCACTGCACGGCAGACTACAGTTGAAAATTAATTAATAATAAATTGCTGCCGACTGCGGTGGTCGTGCGGTTCTAGGCGCTGCAGTCCGGAGCCGCGCTGCTGCTACGGTCGCAGGTTCGAATCCTGCCTCGGGCATGGATGTGTGTGATGTCCTTAGGTTAGTTAGGTTTAAGTAGTTATAAGTTCTAGGGGACTGATGACCACAGCAGTTGAGTCCCATAGTGCTCAGAGCCATTTGAGCCAATAAATTGCTTAGATGAATTATCTGCAGTGCGTAATTGTATGTCTGTAAACCACATTTACTGCAACGACGTGATTTTTTTAACAGTAGCCGTGGTAGGAAAAAGAAGAGATCATTTCATTTTTTGTAGTTGCGACGTCATTGTCCAGGGGCAGGTAAATTCCATTTAGATACTCCAAAAATGAGGTCCGGGTTTGCTACGAAATGGCTTAAGTGCTTTCTTCTTAGTACTTCACATTTTTCATTGCAAACTTTGCTGCCACATCCATAAAGTCCACAAATCTTTTCATGTAAAGTTGCCAAAATTATTAAAAACTTAGGCCTACATTAATAGCAAACGCAGCTCTTAAAAAGTCCATTTCATTGCCAGCAGAGTACGAAACATAACTACAACTCAGAACAAATGTCTCTGCCACATTTGACGCTAACGTACTACCAAAGACAAATATGTACAACATAACTTTCGGAGATGGTATACCGATTTGAAAGTGTAAGCTGTCATGGTAATTTTTTTGGTACACTGAAATCTGGAGATCCCTATGTTGTTGCAGAATACGATTTGCATTAATATTCATCATTTTTACTAATTCTGATTTAATTGAACGTAAGAATCCCAGGATGACTAAGCATTTCGGAAAGATCGTAATTACATCTTCTGAGTGTATACAAAATGCTCGAATAAACTTCAATGAAGACAAAGGAATGCTAATACCTGAAATTATCACAGATACAACGAGCTCCCCAGCAAAATCCAAGGCCAGCACAAGTTTACACAAAACAATGAAGATTACTGGGCATTAATCTGGAACCTTACAAGGCGAATGACTACCCGGCATTGCGAGTCTTCGATGACCAGCAACGAGACACCATCTGAACGTTTTTATTACAGTTTATTGTCTTTCGGGTCGTATCCATTCAGCCATCTCAGTAATGAAAAGACGATAAGCTAGTAACGTAGGCCATTTAACTGTCGTCTCTCAGATGGGGTTTACAGATTTTGCAGGTGTTTCTCCTGTGTCGCTCCTGTTATGTCGTCGTCCCAGCAGTTTGAACACAGAGGGATGCCCATGATGAGCTGCTGTAAGCATCGTTAAAATACAGCGAGGGCACGAACCACGTCAAATGGAAGCCTATTACATTGATACACCCCGAAATGGATGTTAAGCACCAGTGCCCCCATTGTTTTTGTGTCCACCAAAAATGGTTCAAATGGCTCTGAGCACTATGGGACTCAACATCTGAGGTCATCAGTCCCCTAGAACTTAGAACTACTTAAACCTAACTAACCTAAGGACATCACACACATCCATGCCCGAGGCAGGATTCGAAACTGCGACCGTAGCGGTCGCGCGGTTCCAAACTGAAGCGCCTAGAACCGCTCGGCCACAACGGCCGGCTTTGTGTCCACCGATAACTATATAAGTGTCCGCTACGTCAGTTTTAGAGAAAAATTCACCCCTGCTCACGTGGCCAATTGTTCTTCCGGAAGCGGAAAGGGATAGGCATACATATCGTAGAACTGGGCGTTAATAGTTACGTTAAACTCGCCACGAATGTATAGGGAACTATATGATTTCCTAGTTATGTCCATTAGAATCACTATCGACTGGCAGAAATGGGCAAGATAACTGTGAGATCCTCCAAGCTGGGAAGTTCCTTTTTAACTACGTCGCTCATTCTGAATGGTATCGGGCGGGCACGACAAAAATCCGGTTGGGCCCCTAGGTTATGGGATACGTACACTACGACATCTCCAGCACAACTTGGTGAAGGAGCAAAAACGTTCTTAAACTCCTCACACAACTTATCTACGTCTTTGAATGATATACAGGTTTATACTAGATTGATCTGTTCGTCTGTACGGAAACCAAACAAAGGAAATTCATCCAAGCATCATGTATTAGTAGCCAATTGTGAAGTAACTCCTAAAAATATTACATACCGAACTAATTATCTAAACTTAGCTGGTAATGACAGCTCGCTTTCTAAAGGAGTATTTTGAGGGCTATAGATCACTAGTCGCCGCTGTGGCTTCCATGAGGCGGTGAACCCAGGTGGTGATAGTCTCCGATTTGGTTACAGATAAAGTGGCAGCAGCAGCAGTATCGACCTGAAACTCCACCTGTGTGTGTGTCTCTTTTTCTTTCTTTTTGTACTAAGATGATTATCAATATGGTCGGAGTTCTGTTCTGTCGGTGGACGTAGATACCGATATGATAGCACCGTATGGGCACCAGACCGCGGCCGAGCCGCTAGACGAAAGGTGCCAATCAGTCGCGTTTTTTTCCGGGACAGTTACGATTTTTGTAGCTCTATCTCCAACTTTTTTCAGAAATAATTCCGGACGCCTGTTTATCCCTTATTTCTAAATTATGAAACGGTTTACTATGAATTAGATATTTATTTCACCTACACTGGTATATTTTCTTATTAGTTTGAGTTAAGTTGGCGAAAAAGTATTGGCAAAGATATTGTACTCATATCAAAGAGCACCCACTTATATTTTTGTGCACAAGGCACACAAAGCTGGTTCCTACCATTATATCTCATCAGTTGGTGCGAAATTGTATCAGATTGTGTTGTGCTACGTAGCGTTACGTTGTATTGGAATAGTTGAGTTTTCTTCATTCATAATACTTCCAGCAAGAATGAAGTCAAAGAAGTGCAAGTGCTCCTTCAATGAAAAATTTCAATACGAATTTCTACTCATAAGTGGCAATACCTCTTCGGATTCAAAAGGAAAAGTGAGCAGCCACGCGTGTGATTCTAGTTTCTCAACAAGCCACAGCGGACGTGGATACAGACAACTCCACTGAAAAAGTGACAAACGTAGCAGAGCAGTATCTACAGCAGCATCTAGTGCAACATTAAAATTGTTCTTTAAATCTGATAAATTTTGTGGTCAGGAGGAGAGATTAGTTGTAGCTGAGGCTGTCTTTGGATATACTATGTAGCACAATCATAGCTTCATATCTTCAAGCAGTATTAGAGCCTAAATTTGCCTGTGTAAGTACAAAAACAGAGGGCACAATCGTAATGTGTTAGCACCTCATGATTTAGGTATGTTGCGGTGTGATTTGTAAAAGGTGACATTTATTTCCACTTCTGACTGTGGAAGCTAACCACAAAGAGATTAAGATTTTTATCTGTCCTTGTTAGACATTTTATTTACAAACCTGATTCAAAAGTAAGAATATTACAATTACAATCGTTGCCTGGAGAAACATCTATTAAGTGATTGACTATTTAATAGACTGAAACTTCCTGGCAGATTAAAACTGTGTGCCGGACCGAGACTCGAACTCGGGACCTTTGCCTTTCGCGGGCAAGTGCTCCACCATCTTTTTTTTTTTCTTTATTAAAGCAACCATATAAGTACATAAGCACAAAAACAAAATAATGAAGTGCTGGAACTTTTTCAACACGAATTGTATCCTACAATAGACTGAAGAACATATTTCAATATAGTGCCATTTGTAAGCTTACAAAATAGAACAAAAATATTAAACTGACGATAGCATCTTCAGTCCAGACAGAGACATAGAACCAAAACGCAAACATATTAAAGAGAATTACAATATATATATATATATATATATATATATATATATATATATATATATATATATGACTGTTCTTAACTAGAATGGCAGTTCTGTCAATTGGTTCACAACCGTCCAAACTCAAAGTCATTTGGAGAATACAAACAGATAACAAAGACATACACAGGAAACATACATTAATGAAAACGTCATAATGAAGTTAATAACACCATTGAGAAGTCGTGAGCAGTCCTAGGAACAGGTGTAACCCCTTATTCGTTGTGTATTTTGTTCGCTACATAGCCTTGCATATGATTTGTGTCCTTACGGGCGCCAAGAATTACCCTACGCCTTCTTTTTCAAAAATTATGTCTAACATGTTAGCAAACATCTTCCTGAAATTTGGGTAACATTTCATCTTCCAACGTGCCGTTCTCATGTAAGCCTCGAAACTAATGAGATTATCTTCACGATTGTGGCTGATGATATATGTCACAAACTGTCCTAACAGCTACATCACGGTGTTGTTCTTGGTAGCGGGAAAATGTTTCGTGTCCGACCAGAGCAGTATGTCGGTGCAGTGGCTGGCTGGGCTGCTGCGGGTAATCACGCCCAGCCTCTGCTGCACCCTTTTCCAGTTAATGAGATGACCGCCACAAGTGAAGCGATGGCGTAAGGTGTCGACCAGACCACAGCGGACGCATTTATCACTGTCACATAAGCCGATTCTATGCAACCTTTCATTAGTAGGTATAACATCGTTTACCACTTTATACCATGTGGACGCCACTTCAGCAGTGTGGACGGTTAAACTTATGTTCTCCCAAACTGTCTTCCAAAGAACACTCAGGTATTTAAGTTCAATGGGATTCCGGACTATTGGAGATGTCCATCTTTTTAATAACAGGTGCGTCGTCGGTAAATCCTGCGTGAAATAATGTCCATCAATATAGCTTACATCAAGAAAAAAATGCTTGACATGTCGTAGTTTGTAATGTATTTTACCTACATCAATGGGTGGGTGCATATCAGTGGGTTGTAAGGTTCGGAAGAGCCAACTGGTTACGCTCAGAGGTTCCTTGTCCAACAAGTGGGTGATTCGTTTAATATATAACGCAGTACACTTTTGGTTAATGTGAGGCATGTTGAGTCCGCCGGCCTGTCTGGAAGACGTCAGCGTGGTGTATTTCACTTTGAACAGATGCTCTTGCCAGATAAATCTATTAGAGAGTTTCATCACGTGTTTGGCCTGCATCTTGGGGACTGGAAATATTTGGGCCATATAGTACGCTTTACTGAATATATAAATGCTGAGGAGTCGTATGCGTTGGAGAATGTCAACGGACCGCCAATTGTTTCCATAGATGGCACCTTGCATTTTATTGGTGACCTGCTTCCAATTTTTTGCATTCATTTTTAGCGGGCATTTGTCGATAATCATCCCCAGAGTGGTGGGGGCTTCGACACGCTTCGCCCAAGGTATAATAACTGCGTCGAATCCTCGAATGTTGACAAAGGTGGATTTATCGGCGTTGATTTTAGCACCGGAAGCACGACAGTACTCATCTACCGCGGTCTTGAGGGTTGATACGCCTCCGTCGTTGCGTAGTAACACTCCGACGTCGTCGGCGTAAGCACGAACGACGAAGGACGTCCCGGCGATCGGAAGGCCTACAAGTTTGTCATGAATAGAGCGTAGGAGCGGCTCGAGCGATAAAACAAATAACATCATGGACAGAGGGCTCCCCTGCGGCATTCCTCTTTGGACCTCGATGGGTCGAGTAAGCTGTCCATTTACGCTGACTCTGGTTGTAATCCCCGTGACGAAATGTTGCACGACATTAATAACCCGTTGATCAAAACCACACCGCTGCAGTAGCTGTAGGAGGTACTCGTGGCAGACGCGATCAAAAGCCTTGCAAAAGTCGATAAACAGCAATGCGAGATTCACGTTAGTGACTGACGCTATGGCTATTACATCTCTATATTCCGAAAGGGGCGTCATAATAGTGCGACCAGGGAAGCATGATTGATGGTTGTGAATCACTTGCTTCATTAACGGAGACAATCTGCTGTTGCGTGCTCTGGCAAAGGTTTTGTAATCAAAATTGAGTAAAGTAATCGGTTGGAAGTTTTCTAAGGTTTTTAGGTGTTTGCTTTTTGGTATCAATACAATTCGGCCTTCCTTCATTTCGGCCGACACGACACTCCCTCGCATCACTTCATTGAGAACATCTGTAAATGCGTAAATGGGCCAGAAACGCACATAAAATTCCCTTGGCAAACCATCAGGGCCAGGGGATTCATTCGATGGCGAGCCAGAAATCAGTTCAAGGACTTCGTCTGGAGCAAAATCGTGTACGACCGCCGAGATGTCTGCAGGCGTGACTACGGTGGGCAGAGCACGCACGATATCGCCGCCGTCGTCACCACATGTATCGCATTGCGAGTACAGATCCGTGAAGTACCGGTAAACTGCGGTAAGAATATCACTCTTCGGGTCAAACGGAGTCCATCATCTGTGTTCAGCTCCCCGATAAAAGCTCGCTTGCGATGGGCACGATGTTTTATGAGGTGATACAGCAACGCAAGCTCGTCCTCTTGAAGCGATTTTGCTTTAGATCTGATCTTCAGTGCTTCAAGCTGCGTTCGCTTTATGCCTATAAGCTTCGCCTTTATTTGTTTGATGGTCGACAGCTGCGTGTTGGTTGGTGACGTAGTCGCATACAACTCTCGCAGAACTGTCTGGTAAAAATCAATCGTGCGTATGACATCTTGCGCCCGTTGCCAACTATAGTTTCTTAAGGAAATCGCATTTTCCGTTAGATCACAACATTCCACCAGGCTATCTTGCTCGGACATCTGCAGCATTGCTTGAGACAATCCGCCCATGTCGTGGAGATGACATCTTGTAGCGCGGCATCGGCGAGAATAGAAACATTTAGGCTCCAGGGAATCCTATGCCATTTAGTGCGCTGTTTGGCCAGATTTATCGTGATACAGAGGGCGCAGTGGTCGGAGAAACTAGCCGGAATGACATTGGCGTCCAGAATATGTTGGCAAATGTTCTCAGAGATGTACAAACGGTCCAGACGGCTACGTGCGATGGTGATCAGGTACGTGTACTTTACCAGGGTAGGAAATTTTAGTTCCCACGCATCCTTCAGCTGCAGGTGACGCACCAGATGATTCAGTTCCCTACAGTAATTAAAGTTTGGCGATTGGTCTTTCCTGTGGATCACACAGTTAAAAGCACCACTAATTATCAACTGGATTGGCTTGCGGTGTAACAAGTATATGATGTCTTGTTTCAGGAAGTTAGCTCTTTCTGATTTTAAGGTCGTTCCAGATGGAGCATAGATATTGACGAAGGTACGTCAAAAATTTGGAAAGCTACGCCTCTACCGGAGTCCAACATTTCGATATTGCTCACTGGGATTCCGTCTCGTGATAGAATGGTCGTACCTGTACCCCTGTCCGCCACGGTGTTTACGATTATAGCAAATCCTGATGCATGAAAACTTAAGATAGACACTTCCTGTAACAGAACTATATCAGCTTCGGACTCATAGATAAACTGCCGTAGCATTGCTAATTTTAAATCTGTCCTAACTCTGTTAATGTTCAGGGACAAAAACTTATAAGCTTGACTCATGATCGTCCGAGACTTGTGGGTGATGGGAAGCGTAGGAAGCCCAGTCCATCTCACCGTCGGACTTCGAATCTACATCCGCAGGTTTTGTACCAGTTCTTGCGCTGACTTTACTTTTTGAGTTACTTCCAGCCGCGGAGTCCTTTGGTTTAACTTTATTTTGCCGTCGCACAGTCGTCCGAAGTGTAATAGAAGACGGCGGAGTCGGCGAGTCATAGCTGTAACCAGTATGTGAAAGTCCTTGATTCGGAACGGGTTACGGCAAGTCCGAAGACGCAGCTTCAGTAGACTCACTGTGTTTGTTTGGAGCGTCGGGAGGTTGAATGGCGGGTCGTAACTGAGCTATTCGACACATGCGTGTCCTGTGTGGAGGCCCGTGACTTCGCGTCATCGATTTGATGTTTTACTACCTGGTCGCCGGAACCACTACCGTCACTAGTACGGCGTCGTTTGTTACCGACAGATAATGCAACACCGGTGGCTATGGGGTGACTGGCCAAGAGTTTTTGAGGCAAGGGTGGGAAGGTGCCGTTACCGAGATCGTTGTCCTCTGACACAGATGCACTCTGTTGGGAGTCAGTCACAGAAGGCACCTGATTTTGAGTTGGGACATCAGCCAATGTTAATCTCTGTCGTTGTTGCAGATTGTTTCGAAGTACGACAACGTGCCGTGGGCAATCATCTCGTAAATGGCCACTCGTGTAACAGATAAAACACGTGCCTACTTGTTCAACGTAAATGACATGAGCCTTATAACCACAGACCCTTATATGGGATGGGATATTGACTTTAACGGCCATGTCAACTGAGAGAACCCCACTATAACATTGGAGTTTGTGACGGCTCGACCATTTTTCGTTTCTAATCTTTCGGATGTCACAGTATCTGGCGAGGACATCTCTAAGAAAACAATTCTCAACCTCAGGAGACAAATTGAACACTCGCACTTGTTTATAGTCAATGTCAGCGTTAATTATTGAAACTGTACTCACCGACTGATCACGATGTCGGAACTCTGCTTTCCCACCAGTATTCACCAAAATTTTCTCCAGTTGTATCTGGCCTAAAAACTTCACAAAGAAACAGTATTCTACCATGTCATAATATGCTGTGTGGACCTGGTCGGACGTGATGCCGATAATATCTACTATCCAGTCATGGATTTCTAGAGAACTCGGTTCCACATTTCTGGAAGATTTCTCAAATGCAAAACGCAGGGTATTCTTAAGAGGTACACTGATAGCCATAACTTCACTATATGAGCGGCCGAGACCGCTGTGAGTGAATTAAGAAGCTAGTGTACGACGGTAGTGAAGAAGCACTGAGAATGTCGCAGGTCACAATCCAATAATTTCTATAAACACGGCTTGCGGCGCTACGACTACGCGGAAGTACAGACACGTCCGATCGCTGTCGCGTCCCAAGCGGAACTGACCATCTGAGCTACCCAAGCACGACTCACGCTCCGTCCTCACAGCTGTACTTCAAAAGGTCTCAAGTTCGAGTCTTGGTCCGGCACACAGTTTTAACCTGCCAGGAAGTTTCATATCAGCGCACACTCCGTTGAAGAGTGAAAATCTCATTCTATTTAACAGACTTTCTCTACAGTTCGAACAGCTACTGATATTTTGCCTGTAGATGTAGGAATAGTAGTTTCCAAGATATTTGTATAATCAAATCATACGCTCTCAAGGACTTTTCCTGCTTTGTGGAAACAGATAATGCAATGATTTTGGCTTATGCTCAAACAAGGTGGTTAGCACTGCTACTTGCTGTTGAAAGAGTCATAAACATGTTTAAACCACTATAATCACACTTTAAAAAGGTGGTTAGCACTGCTACTTGCTGTTGAAAGAGTCATAAACATGTTTAAACCACTATAATCACACTTTAAAAAGGTGACCATTATTCCTGGAAAACGTCTTTCAGAACACTTTTTCTGGAGAATTGTTATACGTTCTTCACAATCAGACTTCATCATTTCATGAAGCAGTGAAGGAATTTGTGGGACAGTAACTATATTTGAAGTGACTAACTGTATTAGTAAGCTGAAAGCTACCTTGGAGTCCGAAATTGAAGACCAGTTTCTTCCCTCAAGTATAAAACAATGTTTGAAAAGCTTTGAACAGAGAAAGGTCTGCTCCCAGCAGAGCCAGAACGTTTCATAGCGCTGTACTATTTCTCTACGAAACTGCTGTATCCAATTTGAAAAAAAATAGACTCAAGAGAGTTCCAGGAACCTATAGTCGTTCATCTGGGTTATCTTAAATCAAATACCCTTATGGGATGGTACTATAAGAACTAATTCTCTAGTTATCAAAACTGTGTCATGTACCCTGTCTGCCGAAAATGGAATGCATACCGTGTATGTCTGTGTCAAATAGTTTGTAATCAGTGAGTAAATCAGAGAATTGATTGCTAACAACGTTTTGCCAACTGAAAGTTGAGTTTAAATGATTTCTCATGTCAGCCAGAATCACGTGCTATTCTCAAATTCTTTCAATTTAACGCAATTTCTCTTCTGCTTTCCTGGAACTAATGATGCTACTGAAGGGATGATTTCTTACATGAATGACAAAGCACACGAATGACAAAACACAGCTTGCTGTACAAACTATGAAAGCAACGTTAGTGACTAGAGTGAACTACGATGAAACTTTGTTGAATTTTTTCATATACTGTTGAAGAATACGAACTTGTTGAAGAAAATTCACAGCACTGATAAATACGGTCTTTCTGCTTTCACTCTATTTTGGACGGTAGTAATTAAAGGGATTTGTATTATGACATCTTTTTTGCAATATAAAAATTTGTAATGTGTCCATAATTTGGATCCTGGAAATACGGCCACCTTACTCGACAGACCTTACAGACATTAACTACCTGCACTTTTCTTTGGCAGGCACGAAATATTGTGACAATACGTGTACTGACTTTTAACGTACCTCCGATGGCAATGCGGACATGATTTCCGCGGCCCTAAAGCTACTGATTTTGGTTTGACAGCAACGATGTGAAGCTGCGGCTTCTATCTGCAACCGCACAAGTTGGACAAGAATAACATCGTGGTCCAAGCTCACTTAATTGTCTATCGATCCAAAATTCTTGTAAAAATAATGTTTTCACGAATAGCTTCATATATTTGTGAAAATGAAGTATTAACAATATGTCAATATGATTTTCACAAAGGCTTTTCAACAAAAAATGCTATATATGCTTCAGCTGATCAAATATTAAGTGCTCTGAATATACCAAAATTACACATTGGGAATTTTGTGCTCTCTCAAACGCTTTTGACTGTGTGAATCATGAAATTCTCCACTAAGTTATCTCCAACCTCCTTTCCCCTCTCCCCTACCCTTCCCCCTGCCCCCACCCCCACCTGGAAATTGGTGGAAAGAGGACACAGTCTGTGCTGGGCAGTCGGATAGGATGGACGTAAGTCTTTATTTATACTCATTGTTTATTTAAACAATTTGAGTTTTTGTAGACAGTAGGTCCATGCAGTGTGTTCACCATGAGGTCCAGAGTCCAAATGACATAGTTTACAACACCACCAGCAGAGGGTGCTATCAACCGTCCCCCTCTCATCTCGCATGACGTAATTCAAGCCGGCAATCTTGGGAAAAATGGCAGGAAAAGAACTCTGTGTACTGCAGTCTGAAGGAGACCTGTGTCTCTCAGTGTGCATTCATGTCTGTCACCCAAAAATTCTCTCTATCATCGTTATTTTATACCATCCAACAGGTAAAAACTACACACTATAGAAACTCCGCTGATGTCGTCCTTTAGAGACCTCGATAAAATTTTTACCGCATTTCTATCTCTCTTCTAATAGAGGTATCGAAAATACCGTCTGTGAACTGGCATGGAGCACGTGGCGATCCTATTAAACATTCAGGTTTTGATTGATCCACTTAGCCACCTGCACAAACCAGTGTAACCCCCAGGGGGCTCGCAACTCTTTGGTGGGTTCGTGCTTGGCGACCATGCGGCCCCAGCCTTTGCAGCGTCTTTTCCCTTTCGTGCTGTATGTCTATCCTCCTGCTATTCTTTCTCCCCTCCCTTGGGGAACAAGTACAGGGTGTTTTTGGGGATGTTCCACATTGTCTGTCGCTGACTTAAGACAAGTCTCACCACTGTTTACCATTCCCGCTTCCTTTCTTTGTTTCCCTTCTCCTTTCGTTCCTCCACTTCGGCGTTTGAGGTTCCTCTTTTTCTTCTTCCTCCCTGCGCTCTCTCGAAGGCCAGTCCACGCGTCTGACTCGTAAAAGGTGACTGGGTAACGCGTAATTCCCAGCCCCATGTCGATAGGTAGGGGTTGCACTTACTCCCTGGTGCAGGCCAGGCCCAGGGAGGGGTGATTGTCTGAGCTTCAAACTTCCCAAATTGCCGATTGGTCCCTCTGTCAGGTGTTCGGGAGGTATGAACTGAGGTTTGAACAATCACATAAGGCAGGTGTGCACCCTTGTGAAGGGGGCCTCCAGTTGGAAGGAGCCCGCCATCGGAGATGCTGGTAATCATGGAAGACTTTCTCGCAATTAGTCAATCATTTTCACTATCAAAGTATATGAAACGTAAACGTAATGAGGCTAACGATTCGAAGACGCTTCAGGCTGCACCACAGTTCCTTGTGGTCTCACGTACTGAAGACGGTCAGTCCTTTGCTACGGTAAATCTGTTTATTATTCAGAAAGATGTTGATGCAATTGCTGGCCCAGTGAAATCCTGCTCATGTTTATGGAATGGCACTTTGGTTTTGGAGACTACTTATGATTCTCAAGCATAACAACTGCTAGCCACCGCGCTTCTCCATGGCTACAATGTTCATGACGAAGCCCATAGAACTCTGAATTCTTCCCGTGGTGTTATTTACACTAGGCTGCTTGATGGTATGACCGAGGACGAAATCCAGTTTTACCTCTCTGATCAGGGTGTCATTGCCGTCCATCACATGATCAAAAAGGTATATTCTTCCTTAGTTCCCACCCACACTGTTTTTTTCCCATTTGATAGAGTGGTACTTCTGTCCAAGATCAAAGCAGGCTGTGATATTACCACATGTGACTGTACATTCCAAACCAGATGCGCTGCTACCAATGTCATCGTTCCAACCACGTTAGAGCGTCTTGTCGACACCCAGCCAAATGTGTAACCCACGGTAGAGATACACACGAGGGCGATTGTCTGCCTCCTTCTCCCTACTGTATCAACTGCAATGGCGGCCATGCTGCCTGCTCTCGGGATTTTTCCATGCATCTTGATGAGCGGGCTGTCCAAGAGATCCAGGTAAAGGAAAAAGTGCCTTACCCAGTCGCTCGAAAGTTATTGGCTAGTCGCAAACCCTGCGGTCTCCCTTCTGGCACCAGTAGTTCTGTTCTTGTTACCTCTCGCCCCCTGAAGGAGTCGGCCACTCAGACATGTGACCTCAAATTCAGCCGGAGAGGACAGAAGGAGTACTCCCGTGGAGACTTCCTATGCTCTTCCAGCCAAACAACACTCAAGTCTTCCTGTCCTAACCAGAAAGGCTCTAAGAAGTCCACCACAGGAAAATGGTCTTTTCCTTCACCGACTCAAAGATCCTCTTTGACAGTGTTGCCACGTGGTTCCTTTGCCCAGCCGGCCTCAATGACGCCAGTGTGCACCACAAAACGTTTTTCTGCATTGGACTCCACAGACTGACAGCGCAAGCAAGCCGATGCTTCTGTGGACCCCATGGAGCAGGATCCTCCTGCTTCTATGCCCTGTAGCAGCGACTCTTCACAGGCTGTCACTCCGCAGCAGCCTCTTCATCTCTTCCTCATCATGACTCTCCTCCAATGGAACGTTCGTGGCCTTCAGTCCTAGAAAGAGGATTTATGGCAGCTTCTAGCATCGCAGTGCCCCTTGTACTGTGCCTTCAGGAAACGAAATTGCGTCCTCTCGACCGCTTTGAGCTTTCACATTTCTTCCCGGTTGGTTTTGACCTTTCCCCCCTGAGGTTGGCATTCCATCTCATGGAGGCGTCATGCTATACATATGGGATAACATTCATAGGCAACCCCTCTCCCTAACAACCCATCTTCAAGCTGTTGCAGTTCGCCTTTCCCTTCCTCACCTGACGTTTTACCTATGTACCATTTGTGTCCCTCCGTCATTTGATGTCAGCAGGGCAGACTTCCTTCAGTTTATTGGGCAGCTACCTGCCCTATTTCTGCTACTCGGTGACTTTAATGCACATTATCTCCTTTGGGGTTCCCCCAGAACCTGTCAGAGAAGTGCGGTCTTGGCTAATCTTCTTAATCAACTCAGTCTCTTTTGCCTTAACACTGGAGCACCCACATTCCTTTCCGACTCCTCGCACATTCCCGTTTGGACCTATCCGTCTGCACTGTCCACCTTGTTCATCGTCTTGAGTGGTCCATTCTTTCTGACACCTACTGGAGCGACCATTTCCCATGTGATATCCGTTTGCTGACCTCTACTCCACCTGCGTGCACACCCAAATGGCAGCTTACTAAGGCTGACTGGCGGCTCTTCTCCGCCCTGGCGACCTTCGAAGAACAGGATTTCCCCAGTTGTGATGAGCAGGTGGAATATGTCACAGACTTTACCCTTACTGCAGCCGAACATTCCACTGCTCGCACTTCCTCGTTACCAAGCTATATCCCAGTGCCTTTGTGGGCCGAGGCATGCCACAACGCAATTCGCACATGAAGACGTGCTCCCCGCGTTTTCAACCATCATCTGCAAAGTGTCGTCACATTCTTCAGGGTAGCAAAAAAGCTAGCTGGATTGCATTCACTAGTTCTTTCAACAGTTACACCCCTTCGTCTGTCCTGTGGGCCAACTTCCAATGGCTCTCTGGGACCAAGATCCATTCACCAGCTTCCGGTTTGACAGTAGCAGACCATTTATCATGGACCCTACTGCTATCTCCGACGCCTTGGGCCGCCATTCTGCGAAAATTTCGAGCTCTTTCCATTATCACCCCTCCTTCCTCCATCGGAAACGAGCGGAGGGGGCTCGAGCAATATCGTTCCTTTCTCAGAATTGTGTGCTATAATGCCGCCTTTACTATGAGTGAGCTAGATCATGCTCCCAGTTCATCCCGACCCTCCGCCCCACGGCCAGAGGCTGTCCACATTCAGATACACTGCAGCACCTTTCTCTTGTGGGCAAGCATTTTCTGCTTAACACGTACAACCGCATCTGCGCAGAGGGCACATTTCCCGGACGTCGACGTGAAGCCACAATCACACCCATACCTAAGCCCAGTAAGGTCAAAAATCTTCCTTCAATCTACTGCCCAATCTCTCTCACCAGTTGCGTTTGCAAGGTGATGGAATATATGATTCATGTCCGGCTGGTATGGTGGCTCGGTTCTCATAATTTACTAACGACTACACAGCGTGGATTTCGAGCACGACGTTCTGCAGTTGACCATCTCCTTACTATGTCCCCCCATGTCATGAATGTTTTTCTGCGGATATCCCAGATTGTAGCAGTGTTTTTCGATTTGGGGAAGGCCTAAGACACCTGGTGCGAAACTGGCATCCTCCGCACTCTTTACATGTGGGGTTTCCATGGCCGCCTGCCCTGTTTCCTTACGGAATTTTTAAAAGACCGAGTTTTCAAGGTGCGTGTAGGTTCTGCCTTCTCGGGCACCTTTATCCAGGAAAACGGTGTACCTCATGGTTCTGTCCAGAGGGTTGTCCTCTTTGCTCTCGCCATTAACACTATAATGGCCTATCTCGCGCCGGGCATCTCCAGCTCCCTTTTTGTTGACGGTTTGGCATCTGTTGCAGTTCTTCTCGGACCTGTCTCACTGAGAGCGCCTTGAGCTATGTCTTCATCGTCTTTACTCCTGGAGCATTGACAGTGGCTTTCGTTTTTCCACTGACAAAACCGTCTGCATGAATTTCTGGCGGCGCAAATGGTTTCTCCCAGCATCTTTACATCTTGGGCCTGTTGCAATTCTGTTTGTTGGAACTATGGAATTCCTGGGGCTCATGCTCGATAGGGAACTCTCTTGGTCCTCCAATGTGTCTTACCTGCCAGCCTACTGTACATGGTCCCTCAATGTCCTACGTGTCCTCAATGGTACTTTCTGGGGTGCTGATCGAACCACCCTCCTCCGTTTGTACTGATCCCTTCTCCACTCGAAACTCGACTATTGGTGCTTTATTTATGCATCTGCACGTCCATCCGTCTTACGCTGTCTCAACACTATCCACCACCGAGTCATCCATTTGGCCACTGGCGCCTTTTACTCAAGACCGGTTGAGAGTCTGTATACTGAAGCTGCTGAAATACCACTGTCCTCTTGCTGTGACTTTCTCCACAGCACTTATGCAAGCCGTTTGTCTGCCATGCATGGCCACCCATCCTGTACCTCCTTCTTTGATGATTCCTTTGATTGCCAGTATGGGGCGTGTCCCTCTTGCCGGTTACCTCATGGAGTCCGCTTTCGATGCTTGCTCTGTCAGCTTAACTTCACACTACCAGCAACTTTCCCAGTGGGCGTGAACCTTTCATCACCTTGGCTTCATGAAGTGGCCTATGTTAACCTTGTCCTTCATTTGCTTCCTAAGACACTACCCCAGCCTCGTTCTATCGCCTTCAGTTTCATGACTTTTGCATGGACTTTTGCGATAGTACCTTTGTGTGCCCTAATGGCTCTTGGACTGACCATGGTGTCGGGCGTGCCTCTGTCATTGGCGCACTCGTCTTCAAATATCGGATTTTGGCACACTGCTCAGTATTTACAGCCGAGTTCTTTGCCCTGTATCAGGCTATGAAGTACAATCTATGGTACAAACTTTGCAGTTGGGTTCTGTGCTCAGACTCTCTCAGCGTCCTTCAAAGTCCATGTGTCCTGCACACCGCTCATCCCTTAGTGCAATGGGGCCAGGAAAAATTGTCATTGGCTCACTCTTGGTGGAGCCACTGTGCAGTTTATGTGGGTTCCTGGTCACGTCAGTCTGCCATGAAATGAGGCTGCTGATGCTGCTTCCAAGGCTGCAGTCCTCGTACCTCAGCCCACTAGTTCCTATATTCACTCCAATTACCTCTGCGTTGCTGTTGTCAGGAGGTGGTGTCCCTTTGGCACTGCCATTGGTCCTCCCTTCATGGGAATACGCTGAGGATTGTTAAGCCTCTCCCAGTGGCTTGGATGGCCTCCTCTTGGCCCTCCTGCCAGGAGGAGGTCATTTTAACTAGGTTTCGTATTGGCACTGCCTTTTTAGCCATCGTCATTTGATAAGTGGCGCTCTCCCACCACTTTGTACAAATTTCATCCAAGTCCATTTTTAACCGTTTACGTTCCGACAAGGGTTTGCCATCTGAGTTATCGGCTGTCTTAGCAAATGATGTGCAGGCTGTCGACTGCATTTTACTGTTTATCCATCAAAGCAATATGGCGGAGGCCATTTAACTTTTAGTTTTGGACCTCTGTTTCTGTATGGTGTCTTTAGTTACCCCGTCTCCACATCCCTGTTTTTAGCTGTCTTCTCGTATGTCAGTTGGGATTAACGTTTAGTTGTTCTCTAATTCCTCTCTGTTTTCGTGTCCTATAGTTTTGAGGTGAGTGTGTATGACCCCATTTGTTTTTGCGCCCTAAAACAAAACAAACTATTGTAAAGTTCATCACCTATACTGTAGGAGGACCATATCCCACAGTCTGTCAGTCAGTCAGTAAGAGAGGGTCCTTGTTTTGTTGTTTAATACATCTTTGTTTCCGCTGTATCATGTCCAAGCAGTGTATGACTTCAGTTTTGGACACCACCACACATTCTGTTTTTCCAACATGTCTTCCAGGTCTGTGTCAGGTTCTAAACTGGCATTAACAGATTTTGATCCATTGGCTCCAACCGAAAACTGGACACTGCATGGTGTAAATTATGCTGCTGCTCCCACAACAGACACACAGGATGATTGAAATAAAATACAGAGTCGGTGTTCCTTATTGAGAAAAATGCAGAAAATATCACAACATATGGAAGTTGGAAGAGCTTTGTGGCATTGTGGAACGCTTCGAAATAGCTGTCCAAAGGTGACTGATGACCCCTACATTGAAACTCATCTTTCACAGTGATGGGGTAGCAGATGGCTGCGTGTTCTGTTTCGACTGTTTCCTCATTCTGGCGTCATGTATGCAATCACTGTTTCAGTGCTAACAGTCCCCAAAATGTGCTACCGCTCCACCAAGACTCTTTCTCCATTTTAAACAAGTGATGTCAGTCAATCATTATATGGTAACTAACAGCATACCAGTGGATGGATAGGATGGAAAAGACGCTGTTGATATACTGCAACAACCATCAAAATTGATAGTGCAATCAATTTCAGCAATTTTAGCAGTTTTTTTCTATAATTTCAATACTGATGAGTGACAAGGCAGCATGCTTCCCAGTTTCTGCATTATTGCTAAGCAACCCCTTCTGTACTATGCAAGTACTATATATTGGATTGCAAATGTAGATAGTTGACGGTGCAATATGTCCATTCACTGTTAATTCTCGAATTTTACACTCACACACACACACACACACACACACACACACACACACACACACACGAGTCAGCCATTTACACACTTCTAGAACTTCGATCATTGTGTGTAATTGATGATTACAAATGCCCATCTTTCCATATGGTGATGGGAGTCACAGAGTATTCTTACATTCTTAGGATAAAGTTGGAGATTGAAAAAAAAAATGGTTCAAATGGCTCTGAGCACTATGGGACTTAACATCTGTGGTCATCAGTCCCCTAGAACTTAGAACTACTTAAAACTAACTAACCTAAGGACATCACACACATCCATGCCCGAGGTAGGATTCGAACCTGCGACCGTAGCAGTCGCGCGGTTCCGGACTGAGCGCCTAGAACCACTAGACCACCGCGGCCGGCGGAGATTGACAGATCTCTTCAAATTCTCACTGACCAACCCTCCCTGCAACACTGTCACTGATTTAATCCGCAGCTGATCAGTATTAAACCGCTACATTCCACGTCCCATGAAAGAACTGAGGGAGTCAAGTTCGCAACTGCTGCTCCATAGCACTCTTACTCATGGCACCCATCCAAGTGCACAAAATCTCTCTGGATACGCGTATGTCGAGGAGGAGTCCCATCCGATTGGGGAAAGATGGGTTATCGTAACCGTAAATTATGCACTATTATAGAAGTGCTCGAAATATGTAGATCACTGTGTGAAAAGTAGAGGACACGTGGTTTAGAAATTATACAGAAACTGGGAAGCATGCTGCCGTGTCACTGGTCAGTGTTGAAATTATGGAAGAAGCTGGTAGAATTGCTAAAATTTATTGTACTATCAACTTTGATGGTTGCTACAGTACAACAGGGTCTTTTCCATCCCATCCATCCACTGTTGTGGATGATTGAATGCCATCACTTGATTAAAATGGAGAAAGAGTTGGTGGAGGGCCAACACCCTCCAGGGACAGTTAACACCGATACAGTGATCGCATACATGACCCCAATGAGAGGAAACAGCTGAAATGAATCACACCATCTTCTACCCCATCATTGTGAAAGATGAGTTTCAGTGTAAAGGTCATCAATCACCTTCACACAGCTATTTGGAAACTGTCCACAATGCCACAAATCTTTTACAGCGCCTATATGTTGTGATATTCTCTGCATTTTTGTCAAAAAGGAACACTGACTCTGTCTTTTATTTCAATCATCCTGTGTGTCTGTAGTTGCAGCAGCAGCATAATTTACACCATGCGATGTCTAGTTTTCTGTGAGAGCCAATGGATGTTAATGTCAGTTTAGAAACTGACACAGACATGGAAGTCATGGTGGAAAAAAACAAAATGTATGGTAGTGAACAAAGCTGTAGTCATATATTGCTTGGACGTGTTACAGCAGAAACAACATATGTATCAAATATCAAAACAGGAACCGTGTCTTGCAACTGACAGTCAGTGGGATATGGTCGTCCTACATTACAGCTGATGAAATCTTACACTGGTTTGTGCGGATGACTGAGTGGATCAATAACTGTATATTTAATAGGATAGCCATATATACTCGATGCCAGCTCACACACACACACACACACACAGACATATATATATATATATATATATATATATATATATATATATATATATATATATATATATATATATATAGAGAGAGAGAGAGAGAGAGAGAGAGAGAGAGAGAGAGAGAGATGCGTTAAAATTGAGTTCTCTATTGGATGACGTCAGAGGAGCTTTTATAGTTCGTAGTTTTTATCTGTTGTATGGTGCAAAATAGCGATGATAGAGAGAATGCTTGGATAACAGATGTGAATTCACCATGAGGGATACAGATCTCCTTCGGACTGCTGTACCTGTATGTAGTTTAGAGACACGCCGCAATGCAGTAGCAAAATCCTCGTCCCTCTCTGTTCCCGTAACTGCTTGCACTGTCTTTTTCTACTACTACCACATCATGTTGCAGGAGAAAGCTTCGTTAGGCACTGGCCTCACACATCGTACATCGTCGGTGGAGCTACGACAGCATGCTCCCAATTCCACTGAGTGGTCAAAAAAGACGGTCCTGTAATGTTAACTCAGCCCACTTTGTTTCTACACGGACTGCAGAAGGTTTTATATACAGCGCTCTCTGACTTCTGTTCAGTTGTGACAAATCGAGACGATAAACTGGATGAAGCCGCAAGGATCGCGGGGCAGAGACTGAGGGACAGATACAAGATGCAGAAGGATTGTCTAAAACCATGCTGGAATTCTACTGTAGCAGACAAGTTCGAAAAAGGTGATTCGCTTTGAGACATGCGACTATCATGAATATGATTAACCAGTGGCTCTAATCATTAAAAGACATCTCCATAGAATCTAACGCAAGTGTGTGGTTGAACGGAGAGACTTGGTTCCAAATCACAGATAGCATTTATGCCAGAAAGGGTAACATTATAGATCTGAAAAGTCAGTGTATTGGTCATAGGATTCTGTACATTTCTTACGACTTCAGTCTAGAGTTGCGTATTTTTAAATGACTGTCACATAGCTCACCATCTACTGCACGTGATAATTCTCAGACAAACATCATCCTCCCTCGCCTATAACCCAGTGAATATATCACAGAACCTATCACAGAGATAGAATGCATACCAACGCTAGGAAAGCCCCTGAGCCTGATGGCATTCAAAACCGTGTCCTCCAGGAGTTCATGGATAGAGCCGTAGAATACCTTGCACACATAACGAATGCCATCCTAATACACCAACACTTCCTTGACTTTTAGAAGGCGGCCAATGTCCTGATGTTCAGGAAGCCAGGGAAAGACCATTCCCTCCCACAAAGGTACCGACCCATCAATAATGGTTCAAATGGCTCTGAGCACTATGGGACTTAACGACTGGGATCATCAGTGCCCTAGAACTTAGAACTACTTAAAGCTAACTAACCTACGGAAATGACACACAACCATGCCCAAGGCAGGATTCGAACCTGCGACCATAGCGGTCACGCGGTTCCCGACTGAAGCGCCTAGAACCGGTCGGTCACAGCGGCCGGCTACCTACCCATCAGTCTGCTGTGTTCGCTCAGCGAGATTGTTGAGAATGTAATATCAAAACGCATCACTAGGCACTGCATCGCCAATGACACCCTAAGACCAGAGGAATTCGGCTTTAGGAATCACCACTCAACACAACTCCTCTACATAGTCAAACATATAACACATGGCTACAACGTGAACAAAGCCACAGGGGGCGTGTTCCTGGACATCGAAAAAGCTTTCGACCATCTAATGCATAACAGCCTTATACGTAAACTAAGCGAAACTGGTTTCCCGGGCGGACTCGTACGTCTCACACACTCTTATTTCACGAACAGATGTTTGAACACTGACGTGCAGGGCAAAAAATCGACACAACACGGTATCCAAGCTGGAGTACCCCAGGGAAGCATCCTAGGGCCCATCTTGTTCAACCTGTACATTAACGACTTCCCAGCAACACGAAACACGACGTTAGCCATCTATACATAGCCATCCTTGCGCAAGACTAGAAACCGTCGAACATTAATTCACGAATACAGATGGCACTCAGAACTGCCAAGACTTGGTTGGAACGATGGCATATTACAGTAAACGTCAATAAGTGTGAAGCAGTTCTGTTTACACGCAGACCGAAACTACTGTGCAAACACCAACACAGCAGACAGGTAACACTACATACACGCCCAATACGTTTCTGACAAGGGATCCTCCCCATCGCACCATCCTCAGATTTAGTTATAAGTTGGCACAGGGAATAGGCCTTGAAAAATTGAACACAGATCAATCGAGAAAACAGGAAGAAGTTGTGTGGAACTACGAAAGAAATAAGCAAAATATAAAAACTGAGTAGTCCATGCGCAAGATAGGCAACATCAAGGATAATGTGTGCTCAGAAGCGCTGTGGTCCCGTGGTTAGTGTGAGCAGCTGCGGAACGTGGGCTGCTTGGTTCAAGTCTTCCCTCGAGTGAGAAGTTTAATTTTTTATTTTCAGACAATTATTATCTGTCCGTCCGTCCGTTCGATGCCATCACTTTTTGGGAGTGATTATCACATCCACAAGAAAACCTAAATCGGGCAAGGTAGAAGAATCTTTCTATCCACTCGCCAAGTGTACAAGTAAGGTGGGTCGACAACATATCCCTGTCATGTGAGGCACATGCCGTCACCAGTGTCGTATAGAATATATCAGACGTGTGTCCCTGTGGAGGAATCGGTTAACCTATGGCCTTGCGATCAAATGTTTTCGGTTCCCATTGGCGAGGCACGTCCTCTCGTCTACAAATCGCACGGTTTTGCGGTGCGGTCGCAAAACACAGACACTGAACTTACTACAGTGAACAGAGACGTCAATGAACGAACGGACAGATAATAATCGTCTGAAAATAAAAAATTAAACTTCTCACTCGAGGGAAGACTTGAACCTAGGATCTCTCGTTCCGCAGCTGCTCACGCTAACCACGGGACCACAGCGCTCCTGAGCTCACCCTCTACTTGTTGTTCTTATCTTGCGCATGGACTACTCAGTTTGTATATTTTGCTTATTTTTTTCATACTTCCACACAACTTGATCCTGTTTTCTCGATTGATCTGTGTTCAGTTATTCAAGGCCTATCCACTGTGCCAACTTATAACTAAATCTGAGGGGGGTGCGATGAGGAGGTTCCCTTGCGAGAGAAAGTCAGATGTCCCGTTGTCTGGCTGGACTGGAAACTTACATGAGGGGACCACTTCGAATATGTTGCCAACAGAGAGCATGCGAGGCTCAAACAACTCTACCCAATGCTCAACAGGGAACCACACTGAATATGAGGGTGTCGAAATCCATATACATGACACTGATTAGACATCTGATGACGTACGCAGCTCCCGTCTGGGGATATGCAGCTCCTACACACCTGCGCCGCTTGCAGATAATACAGAACAATGTGCTACGAATCATTAGCAACGCTCCACGCTACACACGCACCATGGATCTTCACAATGAATACCACCTTGAAACCCTCAAGGAAGTATATAAAAACACGCCACACGACTATGCAGGAATCCGAGACACTCGAACAATCCTTTCATTCTTACTCTCGTAAACTATGATAACAACCATAGGTGGACGCATAAGCGGCCAAAGACACTACTAGCTAGGGCATAACCACCTATGGCAAGTTAACATACACCAACAAGCGACAAACGTCGGCCAGCTCCTGCATATCAGCAACGTTGACTGGACATTCCAGTTTCTATTAAAGTCGACCAACAGGCTACAGCAGGGAAACCGACGAGCTCGCCCACTGACGCACAAACAAATCACTAACATCACCCTACACTGTACATCTGATATATGACCTATCGGACACAAAACGATGATGAACCTAACTGTTACACGTATGCTGAGACTGACCGAGAGACCATCACCGGCACCCAACGGCAGCTGCCGAGTAACAGCACCGCTGAACGTCAAAGGAATCGACATGCATGATACAAACTACTAACAAAGCCTACCATTGCATGACTTGTCGCAGGCAGCAAGACTTCCGCTACTGCTCTTACTACCCGACCTAACTATCGCAGATGCTTTTTTTTCCCTTGGCTCTTGCCTTGGCACTTTTTTTCCTTTGCCCTTCAAACAGCTAACCTTCGTTCGACTTTCGACACAATCTATATCCAGATGAGCGGGTATTAATGGTTAACCTTTACCAGACGTACGTAAACATCGCAGTACCCTCATCCTGCGACACCTCACTTAAGTGAAAACTAATCCTTATGCAGATATGGCAGTGACCTTTTGAGTTGGCAATCATGCTGGTGTGGACTTGGAGGGGCCCCATCTCTTGAAGAAAGGGGAGACCGAATGCGTTACAAATACTGTAGCGTGAGAATTATCAAGTGGCAGCATGAAGCAGTTGCAAATACCTGCTTCGTACCACGTTCCTTGACAGAAGAACTTTTGAAAATCGATGATTTTATTATGAGCTTACGCTGCTGGAGTCGTACACCTGCACTTTCGGTCCGTTAATTCACATCCCGCGATCACAGCCTGTATTCAGTGACCAGATATTTGTGTGGAAGACCATGTCATTAGTAGGGATTGTGTGACAGATTCGGTGTGATCAGCAGGATTATAAAGTGTCTGTATGTGGTCAGTGTTGCAAGTGCAAAGAAAATTATTGTGTTGTCATAAGGGGCGGTATGGATTTGACGTGTAAAACTGCCATAGCCACAAGGGGAATGAAAGGAATTTGTACGTGGAAAATTATGTCTAGTCATAAGAAGGATACAGATTTCCAAATTTTTAGATCCGCAGCTGTAAAGAGGGGATATTTCTGGTGCTTCGCTTATTGTCGAATGTCATCGGATTGACACTGCTATCGTAATATTTAATTATAAGTACAGTGATAAAATACACTGAGGAGCCAAAGAAACTGGTACACCTGCCTAACATCGTTTATGGCCCACAAGAGCACACAGAAGTGCCGCATCAAGACATGGCATGGACTTGACTAATGTATGAAGCTATGTTGGAGAGCTGTCCATAAATCTGTAAGAGTACGAGGGGGTGGAGATGTGGAGATCTCTTCTGAACAATAGGTTGGAAGGCATCCCAGATATGCTTAATAATGTTCATGTCTGGGGACTTCGAAGGCCAACGGAAGTGTTTAAAGTCAGGAGAGCGTTAATGGCGCCACTCTGTAGCAAAATGGTTCAAATGGCTCTGAGCACTATGGGACTTAACATCTGTGGTCATCAGTCCCCTAGAACTTAGAACTACTTATGCATAACTAACCTAAGGACATCATACACATCCATGCCCGAGGCCGGATTCGAACCTGCGACCGTAGCGGTCACGTGGTTCCAGACTGAAGCGCCTAGAACCGCACGGCCACACCGGCCGGCACTCTGTAGCAGTTCTGTACGTGTGGAGTGTCACCTTGTCCTGCTGGAAATGCTGAAGTCCGTCGGAATGCACAATGCACATGAATGGATGTAGGTGATCAGACAGGCTGCTTACATACATGTCACCAGTCGGAGTCGTATGTAGACGTAATAGTGGTCCCATATCACTCCAACTACACATGCACCACACCATTAAGAGCTGCCACCTGCTTGAACACTCCTCTGCCAACATGCAGGGTCAATGGATTCATGAGATTGTCTCCCTACCTGTACACGTCCATCTGCTCGATACAATTTGAAACAATACTCGTCCGACCAGGCAACATCTTTCCAATCATCAACAGTCCAATGTCAGTGTTCACGGAGCCAGGCGAGGAGTAAAGCTTTGTGTTATGTAGTCATCAATGGTAGGTGAGTGGGCCTTAGGCTATAAAAGCCCGTATCGATGAACGGTTCGCATGCTGACACTTGTTGATGGCCGATTACTGGAATCTGCAGCAATTTGCGGAAGGACTGCACTTCTATTATACAGAACTATTCTCTTCAGTCTACGTTGATTCCGTTCTTGTATAAAATTTTCCCTGCCGCAGTGATGTCGGAGATATAATGTTTTACCGGATTCCGGATATTCATGGTACACTCGTGAAATGGTTGTACAGGAAAATCCCCACTACAGCGCTACTTCGGAGGTACTTTGCTTCATATTTTGTGCTCTAACTATAAAACCACTTTCAAATCCAAATGTAGATAACCTGCCATTGTAGCAGCTGTAACCGACCTAACAACTGCGCCAGACACTTGTCTTATGTAGGTGTTGCCGATCGCAGCGCCGTATTCTGCCTGTTTACATATCTCTATATTTGAATACGCATGCCTATACCAGTTCCTTTGTGACTCGTTTCCTAGGACGATTATTCCTGGCGTGCGAGACGTGTGATGGCAGTAGCCTGTGGCTAGAATGATTGAGATTTCCAGCTTACGGCAGGTGCCGTCCAGACTCCACGGGCTGGAGCACAAGAATGCAGCTGACCTAACCGTGTCGCCCTGTAGTAGGTTGAACAGCGAACTAATCCTCAGTATGTGCTGGGCAGCATTCGTGATCACGTGTGGTCTCTTTGAAAATTTGAGAAGATTCAATATGAACGTGTGTTTATGCTGGACAGTTATTCCCTCCCATGTAGATTGACCAGTTAACTGCTTCTACAATCTTCCAATCTTTATTTGGTTGAGAGAACATCGATTGTGACGTGTGTTTTGTGCATCTAGATGGTGTAAAACAGATGGAAGAGACGTTCGCTTGTTCTCTAGAAATGAGAATGATCTTTGATGACTTTGTAAAGTACAAGCATGATTTGGAATATGTTATATCACTGACATTGGTATTCGTTAAAAGTTACGCTTCCTTTATTTTCTCGACTTTTGGCGTAAATATTTTCACAGACGTGATAAGTTTCTACACTCCTGGAAATGGAAAACAGAACACATTGACACCGGTGTGTCAGACCCACCATACTTGCTCCGGACACTGCGAGAGGGCTGTACAAGCAATGATCACACGCATGGCACAGCGGACACACCAGGAACCGCGGTGTTGGCCGTCGAATGGCGCTAGCTGCGCAGCATTTGTGCACCGCCGCCGTCAGTGTCAGCCAGTTTGCCGTGGCATACGGAGCTCCATCGCAGTCTTTAACACTGGTAGCATGCCGCGACAGCGTGGACGTGAACCGTATGTGCAGTTGACGGACTTTGAGCGAGGGCCTATAGTGGGCATGCGGGAGGCCGGGTGGACGTACCGCTGAATTGCTCAACACGTGGGGCGTGAGGTCTCCACAGTACATCGATGTTGTCGTCAGTGGTCGGCGGAAGGTGCACGTGCCCGTCGACCTGGGACCGGACCGGAGCGACGCACGGATGCACGCCAAGACTGTAGGATCCTACGCGGTGCCGTAGGGGACCGCACCGCCACTTCCCAGCAAATTAGGGACACTGTTGCTCCTGGGGTGTCGGCGAGGACCATTCGCAACCGTCTCCATGAAGCTGGGCTACGGTCCTGCACACCGTTAGGCCATCTTCCGCTCACGCCCCAACATCGTGCAGCCCGCCTCCAGTGGTGTCGCGACAGGCGTGAATGGAGGGACGAATGGAGACGTGTCGTCTTCAGCGATGAGAGTCGCTTCTGCCTTGGTGCCAATGATGGTCGTATGCGTGTTTGGCGCCGTGCAGGTGAGCGCCACAATCAGGACTGCATACGACCGAGGCACACAGGGCCAACACCCGGCATCATGGTGTGGGGAGCGATCTCCTACACTGGCCGTACACCACTGGTGATCGTCGAGGGGACACTGAATAGTGCACGGTACATCCAAACCGTCATTGAACCCATCGTTCTACCATTCCTAGACCGGCAAGGGAACTTGCTGTTCCAACAGGACAATGCACGTCCGCATGTATCCCGTGCCACCCAACGTGCTCTAGAAGGTGTAAGTCAACTACTCTGGCCAGCAAGATCTCCGGATCTGTCCCCCATTGAGCATGTTTGGGACTGGATGAAGCGTCGTCTCACGCGGTCTGCACGTCCAGCACGAACGCTGGTCCAACTGAGGCGCCAGGTGGAAATGGCATGGCAAGCCGTTCCACAGGACTACATCCAGCATCTCTACGATCGTCTCCATGGGAGAATAGCAGCCTGCATTGCTGCGAAAGGTGGATATACACTGTACTAGTGCCGACATTGTGCATGCTCTGTTGCCTGTGTCTATGTGCCTGTGGTTCTGTCAGTGTGATCATGTGATGTATCTGACCCCAGGAATGTGTCAATAAAGTTTCCCTTCCTGGGACAATGAATTCACGGTGTTCTTATTTCAATTTCCAGGAGTGTAGTTGCTCAAGCAATTGCAGCAGATTTCACCTTTCTGCACCTAGCTGAAGTTTCCGATTTCTACAGATATAATTTCCACTGCTCATTTTCGGAATTATAACCACTTTGCAAGTTACCGGTAGCAGCATGCAGCTTTGTGGCTGATATTGAGAACTATCACGTAAGTCGTATGATATTCTAGTAAACCATGTGAAAACACGTATGTTCTTGTAATCTGAGTGTCTGAAGATGGCTTTAGAAAGCATAGCAGTAAGCAAACAGGTTTGGTAATGCAGTTGTACCAGGGGGAGCACCCCAGCCTTTGTACACTAGTTAAGAGAGCGACCGTGTTCCGTTGAGGGCACTCTGATCGTATGTCCGACAAGCGTGTGCATGGGCATTTAACTGGTTACCGTTGAGCACGGTGGATGACCAACCAACGGCGGTGGAAGTATCAAGTGCAGCGAGGATATATACAGCGCAAGTTTTTATTTTTTTTGGAGGGGGGGGGGTTGGACATGTCTGTCTTTCCGGTATATGTACGTGTGTCTGGTGGTCGATAGCCATATGCAGGTTACAGAATTGATAGTTTTGTATGGTGCAGGATGCGATTGCCTTTACTATAAGTACATCGATATGGTATGTAGTTATATAGCTAGACTAGAGGTCGATTTCTCGCCGAAAAATTCAATGTTTCCTCGCCCATAGCAAGTCAGTGTAATTGAGGAAGTGTCTTTGATAAGAGTTTCTGTATTTCATGGTCTGTAGACCTCTTTTGCAGGGTTTAACTGTCAGTGCCATATGATTGCAGGATGCTTTTTTCGACCTGTAAAAAATAGGTTTGCCGCTGAAAGTATCGTAATTTGCCTGTCTGCAGAAAATGGCTGACAGTGCTCCCACACTGGCAGCAGTAGCAGTTTAGCTGGTAAATTCAATGAGAACCAATCAGAATGCTCCATTCACAAGCAGTTCCATGACGTCAGAGAGACTGACATCCTTTGTGCGGGGCATAGGAACCTCTACAGATTGGTTTGAACAAGACGGGTGCAGGGCATCTACGGAAAGTTCTATGACGTGTGAGAGTCATATGATGTCTTCTTTGCTCGAGTGTTCAAAGACAAGTCCAAACAGACTATCATACTGTGCTTTGGACAGGCTGGATGCTGTCCTCCCCACGCACCATTGTGGCTTTAGAGCATTTCCAGACCATAAGCTGTAAGACTTCGAAAATTCACCGAAAATTCTAGACATTTATTTCGTTTGTAGGACAGTGCTTCGAATTCTGTTTGTGTTCTTGTTTTGATTTTCCCGTCTGTGCTTAGACCTCAGTGTGTGCATCGAGAAGGATGGAAAACAACGTCCATGACCCCTGACTCCAGCAGAAAATATAAGCTAAGCCCACTTACAGTTCCAGAAAAGTGATGAGCACTGCAGCAGCTGTAGCTTTTAGAAATTTTCTTTCTCTCTCTCTCTCTCTCTCTCTCTCTCTCTCTCTCTCTCTCTCTCTCTCTCTCTTTAGCAGGTCGTTCCAACAAGCAGCTAAAATTCGTCTAGTGGTGAATGTCATGCTTTTAGAGTTACAGAGCCACATTTATTTCGACGTCCAAATACCATCATTCTGCGTGTAAAGTCAGGTATTACAGCTGATATTGGTTTCAGGATCTGTTTTCTCACAAAAGCGTGTGAAGTCTCAGGGAGGTTCCACTAGTGTGAAGCTGTCTTTTTGGAGTCTGTGTTTGAGTATACATCGCAAAAACTGAAGCAAACTACTGTGCAGCCATCTTTTTTGAAAGTGTGTTTAGAGACATATTCGGTTGGATTTAGTAACACATGAAGCAGTCTATACTCAAAGATAAGGGTATTTCCCACAAAGGGGTGCGAAGTGTCTCAGGGCTGGTTCCACAAGTGTGCCGCGAACTTCGTTTGAACGGGTGATGTTACGTTAGTGGAGGTAACCCAAGTGATCTATTTCCCCACCACAATTTGAACTTCCATTGCTACTTCTATTGCCGCCATCTTGTGGCATCCATATTGAATAAATCTGGCAAAATTGCCACCGGCGTAGCTCTCGTAATATTGCCGATATGCCATCCATAGCTTCTAATAAGTTTGGGTACGCAGACAATTGGGGCTTGGCAACACAACACAAGAACTTTGAGGTCAAGGAAACAACCTTGAAATCTGACTTGGAGACATTAAGTACAATCTTTCGTAAACAGAGATTATAGCCAAATCCCACAAAAACCGAAACTACATGTTTCCATCTCAATAACAAATTAGCAAGGAAACAACCTGACGTTCGTGTCGATGGCTCCGATTTCATGAGCATCCAGAGTACCTTCTACACTCACATCTACATCTACATGGATACACTGCTAATCACATTTAAGTGCCTAGCAGATGGTTCATCAAGCCAACTTCACAATTATCTATTTTCCCAATCCCGTATAGCGTGCTGAAAGAACGAACACCTGTATTTTTCTGTACGAGCTCTGATTTCCCTTATTTTATCGTGGTGTTCGTTTCTCCCTATTGTAGCGGCTGGTGCCAATAGGTGCCGTATTAAAACTCCGCGAGAACTATCCAAATGATTATTGTTTCCAACTGCAGTGCCCCCATTCCTATTGGTCAAACACACAGGGCCCCGCAATGCTGAGCAAGCACCCCAGCGGCCTGTGCAGTGCAATGCTGTGTCGAGCCGGCATTGTACGCCAGCAGAGTTGCGGCGTCGTCAGGATGGCGGCAGTTGGCTCAGCGATCTGTGTCTCTGGCATCTCAGTGCCGCTCGGCGTGAGCTGCAGGTGGCTAGCTGCGTCATCGCTGGTGTGACTAAGAATGCGGTGACAACGAGCATCCAGCGTCCGAATCTCCTGCCCTCGCCTCGAGATGCCTCCAGCGTGTGTTGGAAGCCAGGACGATTGCCCGCAGTAGCGAGCCATGGAGTGGCCCGCCGCTATCTGGCCGGCTAGGACCCTGCGTCGGCCTCAGGGAGTCGAACCAACGACCCGCTGTCGACTGGAACGCTGTCGCCCCATCTGCTGTTGTGTGTAGCCGGTGGTGTGACACGCCCCGCCGTCCAGGAGAGCTGCCACACTTGAATGAATCTCGTTAGAAAACGGCACCTATTTATACTTGGCTGTGCGCCTGTGTTTTGCCAAGTGCGCTGCTTCGCATCACGTACGCATAACTCTTAGGTTGGCCAGTGGCACCCTTCTGCCTGTGACTTGCGCCGTGAAAACAGTTGTGTGTGCCCTCTCCAGCAGTTCTACGCCCCTGTGGCCTCTATTTGCCGTCGCAACTGCTTGTATGCGTAACTCATAGCAATCTGGCCCACACCTGACTGTAACTTGTGCTCAGAATATCACACAAAACTACCTTTCCTTATCCCAAACGGTGGTGCTGCTACATTATTCCCCTCTTCGGAAAGACCCGGTCCCTGAGTCGACCCTTAACTAGCTCTTAACTTCTTTGAGTCGGCACCTATGGCATATTTCCTTACTACTAGAAAACTTAAATGTAGTCTAGTGCCCTCTTAAAACCATGACATGAAGCAAAACGTAAAAATTCCTTACTGCACGACCACTGCTCGATCAACCCCTTACCTACTCGTCTCACGCCCTCGGTATCCAATCCACTGGGACTTGGACTACCCTTGGTTCCCTTTTGGAATTAGCTTTCCACCTCATCAGAAAGAAAACAACACTATGACACTAGGCACAGGGGTGCTCAAAATGACCATTATTTGCCGTTGCCTTTCCCTATACTGAGTGACATGTTGAACAAGCTGTTCGGCTGATATGCGGTCCTCTTGCTCTTAAATGAACTGGTTTACGGATCTCAACAGCCCTGGCTCCAGAGTTTGTTTTAACAAGGTCAGATTCTGCCTTGGCAAAAACGCTTACAGTGGCTTCTGGCCAGTACAGCTGTGGCTGCATAACATTCAATTGCTTAACTCCTAGAATTGACTCTGGCAGGTGGAAGGTTGGTCCTATTACATTACACTTAGTTCCATTGATTAAAATTCCCTCCCCTCGAACTGTATGCGTTTCGATTATGCAAATACTCCCCGCTCAAACCAACTTGCTACTGCCACCAAATTCTTGTAGGTGAAGAAGATCCAATGCATTCCGACCCGTTGCAAGCTCAATTTTGGCTCCACGATGTCCCTTGGACAATCTATTCCTTTCCCCCTGGCTAAAAATAACTGCACCGTGCATTCATCCCATATTAGTAGCTTCACAGATTTTCCTCCAATATTCACTATTCTTGGTCCAAACTCAACACCGATTGTGGGACTACTTTCATCCTTAAATTTACGTTATATGAACTGGTGCAATAAACACGACTTTCTTGACCCAGCACTGTCGATAAAAAAAATTTAAACAGGAAATCGTACGACTCTGATATCGTTCAGCACATATTTATTACGGCTTTGGCGCAAAATTTACTCCGACGCATTTATTTCTCCACAACTGCGTTCGATTTCTCCTCCAACAACACTCCACATACGTCAGACGCTACACTTCCCTTTTCAGTGACCTGAGGACAGGGATCACCATCACCCTTCCTCCTTCTTCAAAAAGACTGCTGCCCCGGCAGGCTCACAATACTCGAAAACGCATATACGGAAATACAATGCCTAATTACTCAACGCAAACCCAGTGATACATGACACGAAAACAAACAAAAAAACTACAAATATTCTACTACTTTCTGGATCGCAAAGCATTCGGTACTTTATGATGTACTCCATCATCCTGGTTTTCTCTGTGCTTATCACCTCTCTTCACTCTCTGTTCCTTCCTCTTTCCTTCCTGCAACATGCCAGGAATCACATCTGGGCAACCCTTAAATGGCCAAACCCGCCCATATTTTATTGTGTCTTTTGTTAAAACTTTGTCTATGTTTAAACGTTTGTAAGAAGCATAAAATGATAAGCACTGCCATGCGCTAAATAAATAAACGCCCTCGTACTTGCGATATCTGCCTCTTATATTTTTAAGCAAGACCTACATGGCCACAAAACAGAAAAATTGTGAAACAATATCCGTCAAAAGTGGTCAGGACCAGAATACTACAAGGACCTACTAACTCAACCGATAACTAGAGCATGAAATACGAGGTTCAACATATTGGCGAATAAGTCACGATACCGTGGCAGATGCGAACACTTCCTGTATGCTGTGGTCATATATTGAAAGGCGAGTGGGTCTGTGTTGCCCCTTCAGCTGGAATAGTGGCCCAACAGCCATGCAGTTGTATTTGAGTTTTCCCTCAAAGTAGAGTCTGGACGGAACATGATATCAACCGAAAAGACAGTCTGAACTCAACAGATCGAATTAAAAAGCCAATTGTTTTTTAAGCTAATGTCAATTCTCTTCGTGACCATGACAGATATATCTATATTGTGGGGTGTCCATGGCGGGACAGCAACTGCATTGACCGTGACACTACGTCCAATACTAAATAGAGGCTCGTTGGTGGATAAGTAGTCGTGTACCACTTGATACCACCATCGGTAAAACTGTAATGCTAAGATGAAACCACACTATCTTCCAAGAAGTTCGCGCCGATGCCCATTCAACAGGCGTCACAGAGCCACTTCCCCACGCATTAACAAAGATATGGTAGTGATACGCTGTCTCCATCGAATATTAGGCTGTAAATAACTGACAGCAATATAAAATTCACTGACATGTTTCAAATGGAATTTTAATCGACGAGACGTAAGTATGCGAGCTACGTGAGAGAGAGTCAACACAGTGCGCCGAACAAATAACATACACTTTCCTTTCAATGCCAGAAAGTCCCAAACCCCGCAAAGGAACGCGCACGTACAACCACTTCTTAATAAAAAAATGTGATGCTTCTATAAAAACGACTAGACAGCCGTTTTACTTTCCTACTCATCATCGTGGGAAGAAGAAAGGTCTGAGCGACTGAGTGATGTAACATGCTCTGCACAAGACGCAGGTATTCAGGACCCGAATTTCCTGAAGCAAGTTAAGGGAACACCGTTCACATTTCAGGACTGCCCCTTTTATCTGTAACCGAATTATGCGTAGCAATGTGGAGTGAAGAACGATCAGTTATGACTCCCAAAGTTCAATACCTACCGACCACCGACGTCCACAGATTGACACCATTATCACAACATGTAGGCACCAAATAGAAGGCAAAAGACATCCAACGTAGCCTTGAGTAACAATCTCAGCAGGAGAATGGACTAACACCATCACATAGTCCGCATATGCGAGCACTGACATCGTCTTGTTCAAGTACATCCATCCTTGTAACTGAGCGACAATGTTTTGAAGAAGGGTATAAAGTGATACAACAGACGACATTGAAAGCGGACGGCCCTGAGGAAAACCCATACGGATATTAATTGGTGGTAACGATTGGCCATTCACAGCAAACGAATTAGACAACACCCTGTACGCATTAATTGTGACCCAGACGGCTACCAGTACCTACAACAAGAAGGCATGGCTGACTCGGTCGAAGACCTTGTCAAAATCGAAAAGAGCTAGAGAACCAGGAACAGAAGTAACACTCCAGTGTGAGCGCACTCCCTGCCCCAGTGGCCACGCACTGGGCTCAGGGCACAACGACGAGGTAGCCGCAGCGGCGGCCACGTACTTCCTGCTGTGTTAGAAATACCCGCAGCGTTCTTCCTACCCATTCCCAGCCCATGGATATAGTTTGCCATTGAACACGAACTGCCTCAGGAGTTACTACATCTGGTGTTTAAGCAGTGTATGGAATACTGGTACAAACATAACTTGAAGGTGTGACACGAACTAAATGTGGCACTGTACTCACACACGCACTCACTCACACACACACACACACACACACACACACACACACACACACACACACGCAGAGAGAGAGAGAGAGAGAGAGAGAGAGAGAGAGAGAGAGAGAGATTTGCAGATGAAACGAATATTTAAACAATTTGCGATGTAAATACACGTTTTATTCCGAGGAATACCACGACCACACTTGAAAAGGTATTCTGAAAGAAAATCGCGGCACACTTGTGGAACCATCCCTGATACACTTCGCGCGCTTTTGTGGGAAATACCCTTGTCTTTGAGAATGGACTGCTTTATGTATTACTAAATCCAACCGAATATGTCGCTAAACACTCTTTCAAAAAAAGATCACTGCACAGTAGTTTGCTTCAATTTTGCAAAGTGTACCCCACACTCGAACACAGACTCCACAAAGATCGCTGCACACTTGTGAAACCTCCCTGAGACTTCATAGGCTTTTGTGAGAAAAACAGATCCTGAGACCTTTATCAGCTGTAATATCTAATTTTACACGCAAAAAGGACGGTATTTGAACGTCGAAATAAATGTTGTTCTGTGACTCTAAAAACAGGACAGTCACCACTCTTCGAGTTTTAGCTGCTTGTTGGAAGGACTGCATAAGAAAGAGAGAGAGAGAGAGAGAGAGATGAAGAACATTTCTGAGTCCTACAGCTGCTGTGGTGTTCATCACTTTTCTGGAATGGTAAGTGGGCTTAGTTTATATTTTCTGCTGGAGTCATGGACGGTATTTCCCATCCTTCTCGAAGCACACACTGAGGTCTAAGCACAGACGAGAAAATCAAAACATGTACACAAACAGAATTCGAAGCACTGTCCTACGGACGAGAAGAATGTCTGAAATTTTCGAAGTCCTACAGCTGCTGGTCTGGAAATGCTCTAATGCCACAATGGCGGGTGGAGAGGATAGTATCCCGACTGTCCAAACCAGAGAATGATTATCTCCTTAGACTTGTCTCTGAACACTCGAACAAAGAAGACATCATATGACTCTCAGACGGCACAGAACTTTCCGTAGATGCCCTGCACCCGTCTTGTTCGAACGAGTCTGTAAAGGTTCCTTTGCTTCGCAGAAAGGTTGTCTGTCTATCTGACGTTATGGAACTTCTTGTGAATGGAGCATTCTGATTGGTTCTCACTGAATTTACCCAATAAAATATTGCTGCTGCCGGTGTGGAAGCACTGTCTGCCATTTCTGCAGATAGGCTAGTTACGATACTTTCAACAGCAAAAACTATTCGGTACAGGTCGAATAAAAGCATCCTGCACTCATATTGTACTGAAAGTTAAACCCTGCATAAGTGGTCTACAGATCATGAAATACAGAAACTATCGTCAAAGACACTTCCTTCATTATACTATCTTCCCACGGACGAGGAAAACTTGAATTTTTCAGCGTGAAATCGATCTCCAATCTGACTATATCACCACATACCATATAGATGTAGTAAAGGGAATTCGTATGCTGCACCATTCGAAACTATCACTTCTGCAACTTCCATATAGCTATCGATCAGCAGACACTCTTACATATACCGCAAAGACAGACTGGTCCCCCCACCCGAAAAAAAAGTAAGCACAGTATATAGTCCTCGTTGCACTATGTCCGAAGCTCGTGATCTAGAGGCTAACGTTGCTGCCTCTAAATCACGGTGTCCCGGGCTCGATTCCCGGCCGGGTTGGGGATTTTCTCTGACCAGGGACCGGGTGTTTGTGTTGTGATCATCATTTCATCCTCATCATAATCATTCGTGACAGTGGCTACATTGGACTGTGTAAAAAATGTACTGCGTAAAAACTGGGACTTCGGACGGGAGCTGATGACTGCGCAGTTTAGTGCCCCGCATACCAAACATCATCATCATCATCAAATGGTTGAAATGGCTGTGAGTACTATGGGACATCTGAGATCATCAGTCCCCTAGAACTTAGAACTACTTAAACCGAACAAACCTAAGGACATCACACAATCCATGCCAGAGGCAGGATTCGAACCTGCGACCGTAGCGCTCGTGAGGTTCCAGACTGAAGCGCCTAGAACCGCTCGTTCACTGCAGCCGGCTCATCATCATCGCTGCACTAGATACTTCTAGCAACGTCGTTCGGTCATCCACCGAGCTCAGCGGTCACCAGTCAACTTCCTCTGCACACTCTTGTCGGACATAGGATCAGAACACCCTCGGCGGACCGCGGTCGCTCTCCGAGCTGATGTACAAAGGCTGGGCAGTTTCCACCCGGTAAAACTGCGTTACTGTTTCAGGCCTAAACCTGCTTGCTTAGTGCTATGCTTTCTACAGCCATCTATTACAACAACATATGTGTTTTCACATGGTTTACTAGAATATCATACGATTCACGTGATAGTTCTCAGTATCAGCCTCAAAGCGGCATGCTGCTACGGGTCACTTGCACAGTAATTATAATTCCGAAACTAAAGAGCGGAAATTATATCTCTAGAAACCCGAAACTTTAGCTAGGTGCAGAGGGGTGGAATCTGCTGCAAATCACTGAGTAACTAGGGACTTACCACATCTGTGAAGATATTTACGCGAAAACTCGTGAAAAAAAGGGAACGGGTAGTTTCACTCGTATTTTTTAGCGAATACCAATGTCAGCGATATAACATATTCCAAATCATGCTTGTACTTTACAAAGTCATCAAAAGTCTTTCTCATGTCTAGAGAACAAGCGAACGTCTGTTCCACCTGTTTTTCACCATCTAGATGCACAAAAATCACGTCACAATCGGTGTTCTCTCAACCAAATAAAGATTGGAAGATTGTAGAAGCAGTCAACTGGTCAGTCTACATGGGAGGGAATAACTGTTCAGCATAAACACACGCCCATTTTCAATCTTCTCAAATTTCCAAAGAGACCACACATGATCACGAAGGCTCCCCAGCACATACTGAGGATTAGTTCGCTGTACACCCGACTACAGGGCGACACGGTTAGGTCAGCTGCATTCTTGTGCTCCAGCCCGTGGAGTCTGGACGGCACCTGCCGTAAGCTGGAAATCTCAATCATTCCAGCCACAGGCTACTGCCATTACACGTCTCGCACGCCAGGAACAATCGTCCTAGGAAACCAGTCACATATATACTGAAACGCCAAAGGGTCTGGTATAGGCATGCGTATTCAAATGCAGAGATATGTAAACAGGCAAAATACGGCGCAGCGATCGGCAACACCTACATAAGACAAGTGTCTGGCGCAGTTGCTAGGTCGGTTACAGCTGCTGCAATAGCAGGTTATCTAGATTTGAGTTTGAATGTGGTGTTATAGTTAGGGCACGAGCTATGGGAGAAAGCATCTGCCAGGTAGCGATGGAGTGGGAATTTTCCTGCACAACAGTTTCATGTGTGTAAAATGAATATCAGGAATCCGATATAACATATCTCCGACATCAATGCAGCCGGATAAAGTTCCTGCAAGAACGGGATCAACGAAGACTGAAGAGAGTAGTTCGATATGACGGAAGTGCAATCCTTCCGCAAATTGCTGCAGATTTCAATGCTGGGCCATCAACAAGTGTCAGAATGCGAACCGTTCAACGAAACATCATTGATACGGGCTTTCAGAGCCTAAGGCCCAATTGTGTACCCTTGATGACTGTATGACACAAAGCTCTACGCCTCGCCTGCGCCCGTGAACCCCGACATTGGACTGTTGATGACTGGAAACATGTTTCCTGGTTGGACGAGTATCGCTTCAAATTGTATCGAGCAGATGGACGTATACAGGTAGGGAGACAACCTTATGAATCCATTGACTCTGCATGTCAGCAGGGGACTGCTCAAGCTGGTGGAGGCTCTGTAATGGTATGGTGCGTGTGTAGTTTGAGTGATATAGGACCCCTAACTGGTGACATGTATGTAAGCATCCTGTCTGATCACCTGCATCCATTCATGTCCATTGTGCTTTCCGACGGATTTCGGCAACTCAAGCAGGACAATGCGACACTCCACACGTACAGAATTGCTACTGAGTGGTGCCATTAGCTCTCTCCTTAGTTTAAACACTTCCGTTCGCTACCGAAGTCCCCAGACATGAACATTATTGAGCATATCTGGGATGCCTTCTAACCTATTGTTCAGAAGAGACCTTCACCTCCCCGTACTCTTACGGATTGATGGACAGCACTGCAGTCCGTTCCCTCCAGCACATCTTCAGGCATTAGTCTAGTCCGTGCCATGTCTGTTGCGACTCTTATGTGTGCTCGTGTAGGGCCTAACGATGTTAGGCAGGTGTACCAGTTTCTTTATCTCCTCAATGTATTTTATCACTGTACTTATAATTAAATATTACGATTGCAGTGTCAATCAGATGGCATTCGACAATGAGCGAAGACTCGGGAATATCTCCTCTTGACAGCTGCAGCTCTAAAAATATGGAAATTTATATCCTTCTTATGACAATTGGTATGGTATTCATGCTGTATTCATTTGCATATATAATTGTGGAGAATGTGATAATCTGACAAACATTTGCGTAATAAAAAGACGTGAAAGACGTCACATGGCGATAAATAAAATACATAAAGATGAGTAGCTTTCTAGAATGATAGCAATCGTGCAGTGCTATCATCT
The DNA here is from genome assembly GCF_023864345.2 of Schistocerca serialis cubense. Lineage (NCBI taxonomy): Eukaryota > Metazoa > Arthropoda > Insecta > Orthoptera > Acrididae > Schistocerca > Schistocerca serialis. The sequence goes on from NC_064640.1 coordinate 328,221,166, forward strand.
GAGATACTGTTTGTTGAAACCGCATGAAGCAATTAAAAGTTGTTAATTTAGAGGTTCTTTGTGAAAACGTTTGCTGTGAAATATTAACTCCTGTAGTTTTAAAGACAATAAAATATTGCCGGCCGCGGTGGTCTAGCGGTTCTAGGCGCGCAGTCCGGAACCGCGCGACTGCTACGGTCGCAGGTTCGAATCCTGCCTCGGGCATGGATGTGTGTGATGTCCTTAGGTTAGTTAGGTTTAAGTAGTTCTAAGTTCTAGGGGACTGATGACCACAGATGTTAAGTCCCATAGTGCTCAAAACCATTTGAACCATTTGAATAAAATATTCTTGTGACATTCGATGGGCCTCATTTTTCTGAGATCACAGATGTGTTCAGGTTTGCTTTAATACTTGACTATTAATTATAATACACTCTTGAAGAGCTGTAAGAAGCCATCTTTCAGGTTGTTGGACACTCCGCCATTTCTTTGAGATTCTTATGCCCTCTTACACAAAGGCCGTGCTAGCATCACCGTCCAAATTCCCAGCCTCGGGATTTGCTCCTTTCTTGCTACTCCGCTCGTCTTTGTGTCTGGCCTGACTTGTACCAGTCACCCAGCTAGATTTGCTGTGGCGCACCTTAGCCCTGGGCTCTTAGCTTTCAGCCGTACAATAAATTCGTCTTATCTCGTACTGGTTACTGGCTAATGACTTCAGTATAAAATATAACTCTATTAAGTACGAATGTATTTTAAATGTAAACTTTTCATTTAAAGCCCCATCTAACTCGGCTTGAATTTCGCTCAGGGGCTACGCTAACAAGGAGTACAATAGTACTTCAGCACATTACGTGTTACAAGTCACTATACACGTGTAACTGTTAAAGGAGATTTTCCACAGTGTCGTTCTTGCATTGAAATATAATATTCCACTCGTTTCTACAGTGGTTCACAAATTCTGTCAAACACCCCTAAATCGTTTTGCAAATCTTGACAAGACTTAAATTCGATGCTCCAGTTCGTTAACCTCGTCACCAAAAGTACCGTACACTTCACTATTAAGTTGATACAACATAAAATAAACCTAATGAGTGAGGTGATGCAATCTTTGAGGTGAAAGTACAGGCCCTATTCGATTGCTCCATCTGGTTCCATATTGGTACGTTAGATTTAGTCGTACATCGGCAGCAAAATCTGCCAATGTACCATCCTGCACGTAGCACCCATGTGCCATTCGTGAAATTTGAGCCCAATTAAACTTGGACTTAATCAAATAGTTTGAATTTAGGACATATTTGTACCAATTAGGAAAATATTTCATACTGAAGTCAGAGGACTGTTAGGAAACAAAAATACCAAGAAAAGGTTTGCTATGAATCGCAATAACGCACAACCTAATGAATATGTAAACTTCATGTTTATTTGTTGGATACGCGACGCATATTCATTGTTGACGTGTGTCGTACAGAGACGAGCAAAATGGAAGGATCAAGAAATGATGGACGCAAATTGGTTCAGTTGTAAATAGGTCATGGTACCTGAAAAGTGATTCACGGCTCATATTTTCAAACAAAGTAGAATAAACAAAATTATACCAGTTACAAGTCGTCCGCACAGCATGATAGAATATTAAGCAATATCAGTCCGAATGTAACATATACGGGGTGTATAAAACATAAACACTCACCCACACACACACACACACACACACACACACACACACACACACACACACACGATTCGAATATTGCCTGAGGCTGCAATAGATAAATGAATAGTTTAGGTGCTGAGTACAATCAAAGTTTGAAAGCGGTAGTGTCCGTGTGCCATCAGAATGTGATTGGTAGCTTCATTAGTTATACAGCCTAATGGCCATCAGTAAATGTTGGAGTAAATGATTGCACCTAATACCGTAGCTGCACTTGAACTGCTTCTTTTCATGGTTATTTACCCACATTATAATTTGGTAGCTGCGTTGTACGTTAGAGAAGCATAATTCTTGACAACATTCTGACAGGTACCATTACACAAGGAACGAAATGACTGATACGATGCTAAGAGAGGGCAACGACAGCACTCTAGCACGGTAATATGTGAAAAGGTTTCTTGGTATGCATCATTCTATGTTCACAGCAACCGAGATGACTACGAGTGACTGGAAAGTTCAAGAAGATAGATCCATTGTATTTTCCGCCTCGAGTTTTTCCAAAATTCTAGCATGTACGACCAGTAAAGTGTGTTTTGTATGATTGTTACATTTTCCTGTATGTACAGAAATGGGAGGGAAGGAGAGATGAGCCACCCTTGACCCCAACTTATAGGTCATCGGCGTCGGCGTCCTAGGAATTGATCTGACGTAAATTGCGTTTTTATGGAATATTGTCTCAGTTATGCGATTAGATTAGTGATTTCCTGTCAGGTTACAGTTCGTAGCAACTGACAGAAAGTCTTCGAGAAAAACATAAGTGATTTCTGGCGTTCCCCAAGGTACTGTAATAGGCCCTATGCTGTTCCTTATCTTTACCAACGATTTAGGAAACAATTTGAGCAGCCGTCTTAGGTTGCTTGTAGATGATGCTGTCATTTATCGTCTGGTGAAATCATCAGAAGATCAAAACCAATTCCTAAACAATTTAGATGAGATGTCTGTGGTGCGAAAATGAGCAATTGACCCTATATAATGAAAAGTGTGTGGTCACCAACGAGTGCTAAAAGAAATCCATGAAACTTCGGTTACACGATAAATCATTCAAATTTAAAGGCCTTAAATTTGACTAAATACCTATGAATTACAGTTACGAACAACTTAAATTGGTAAGAATACACAGGAAATGTCGTAGGGAAGGCGAAACAAAGACTGTTTTATGGCCATAAGACTTAGAAGATGCAACAGATCTACTGGTTCGGTACAGTTCCCCACAGTCGTTTAATGAACAAAGTAAGAGCATATGGACTATCAGACCAATTGCGTGATTGGATTGAGGAGTTCCTAGATAACAGATCGCAGCATGTTATTCTCAATGGAGAGAAGTCTTCCGAAGTAAGAGTGATTTCAGGTGTGCCGCAGGGGAGTGTCATAGGACCGTTGCTATTCACTATATACATAAATGACCTGGTGGATGACATCGGAAGTTCACTGAGGTTTTTTGCAGATGATGCTGTGGTGTATCGGGAGATTGTAACAATGGAAAATTGTACTGAAATGCAGGAGGATCTGCAGCGAATTGACGCATGGTGCAGAGAATGGCAATTGACTCTCAATGTAGACAAATGTAATATGCTGCGAATACATAGGAAGATAGATCCCCTATCATTTAGCTACAAAATAGCAGGTCAGTAACTGAAAGCAGTTAATTCCATAAATTATCTGGGAGTACGCATTAGGAGTGATTTAAAATGGAATGATCATATAAAGTTGATCGTCGGTAAAGCAGATGCCAGACTGAGATTCATTGGAAGAATCCTAAGGAAATGCAATCCGAAAACAAAGGAAGTAGGTTACAGTACGCTTGTTCGCCCACTGCTTGAATACTGCTCAGCAGTGTGGGATCCGTACCAGATAGGGTTGATAGAAGAGATAGAGAAGGTCCAACGGAGAGCAGCGCGCTTCGGTACAGGATCATTTAGTAATCGTGAAAGCGTTACGGAGATGATAGATAACCTTCAGTGGAAGACTCTGCAGGAGAGACGCTCAGTAGCTCGGTACGGGCTTTTGTTAAAGTTTCAAGAACATACCTTCACCGAAGAGTCAAGCAGTATATTGCTCCCTCCTACGTATATCTCGCGAAGAGACCATGAGGATAAAATCAGAGAGATTAGAGTCCACACAGAAGCATACCGACAATCCTTCTTTCCACGAACAATACGAGACTGGAACAGAAGGGAGAATCGATAGAGGTACTCAGGGTACCCTCCGCCACACACTGTCAGGTGGCTTGCGGAGTATGGATGTAGATGTAGAAACTTCAATCACCGGCTTTCACCTCCGGTTGAGAAAATATTTTGTTGGCGCTGGCCTAGATGTGGAGGAACTATCATCACAATAAAATAAGGGAAGTCAGAGCTCGCACGAAAAGATACAGGTGTTCTTTCATTCCGTGCGCTGTTCGAAAGTGGAATAAGAGAGAATTAGTGTCAAGGTGGTTCGATGAACCCTCTGCCAGGCACTTCAATGTGATTTGAAGAGTAGCCATGTAGATGTAGACATAGACGTCAGCACATTACAATATCAGAGTCCTAGGAACTGTACTTCTGGTGCTGAGGGAATTGTACTTGTTTCATAAAGGTCGGTGACCTCCTCATTCTCTCCCCCGTGATGTGCGCCTTCTACGAATCGCACCTCCGGTGCTGGTTGCTGATGTTCTTTTGGCCAATCACTGCGGTGCTCTACTGCTCACATCATCACGCTCTTTGCCAATACCTGTTGCGCCCCACCGCTCTTGGGCAACTTGCTCTCCATTCAAGGTCTGTGCTCGGCAGTGAGAGGACCACAATTAATTTAGCAAACGAACAGTAAAAAACATTTCAGGAGATGCCAAAAAAGTAGATGTAACTGTTCAACTGTTGGACACTTTATGCTGATATCCATCGCATACCGAGGTGGCCCACACGTCTACCGACGTCGTACACACGTCGTACCGACACCACACGTACGTCACACCGCCTTACGACACTTTATGGTGATGTGCATCTATCCAAATTGCAAACGTGCCCTGTCTTGTCCAGAGGCTTCATGCAATGCAGATGTAACTGCACATTGTAAATAATTAGCTGCCTCACGTTAAATGCAAATCTTGACTCCACAGTTGTAGAAAATGAGTCAATCACAATGTAGCCTGTGCTCAAAATTATCTGAATAATTAGAATCATTTATCAACCTTGCGCTGCCGTTCTTGGCTTATTGGTGCGGGCTCCTACTGCTCTCGTGCCATTTGGTCGATGTTCTGGATCGGTACTCTGTAGCGAGAGGGTAAGGGCGTGAGTGTGTGGCGGTTCCACCTGCTTTTAATATTCTTCGTTTGTTGTCCTCGGTGTCGACGTGCTGCGTTGCTACACTGTCTGAAAAAATGAGTTGCGGATTGCGACACTGACTATTGCAAATTATGTAGCCGACAGATGCACAGTTGTGTTTCACAGTACTTAAATTTTCACTGTTAACAATCCCAAATATTACACAGTTATATGGCCAGTGCACTATTTTTTTTTAACTTTTGATAGGCCTCATGTTTAGTTTTCAGGCGAAACTCCACATACTGATACAATAGTTTCCTGTTGAACGTCTACGAGTAGTAAAACGTAACCATAAACGCTACGGTCGCAGGTTCGAATCTTGCCTCGGGCATGGGTGTGTGTGATGTCCTTAGGTTAGTTAGGTTTAAGTAGTTCTAAGTTCTAGGGGACTGATGACCTCAGATGTTAAGTCCCATAGTGCTCAGAGCCATTTGAACCTAACCACAAAGTTCACAGTTCTTGAAGAATAATCAGGTGCGTATGGAGCAGACACCGTCACTGTTTTTACACACGACCTAATTGTTTAACACTTATTCCAAAGTTAATGTGAAGCATTGTTGATGTTCTAACCAGCACAGGTTACCCGTCTGAAATTCGGCGGTGGACTGACTGTCTCGTGACCAAAAATCGGTCCTGTGTGTATCATCACAATAATCGGTGCTGAAACTACACGTTGTTCGAAGTTTGATTTACAGAAATTACAATTAAAACTTAACTCATTAAATTATCTGAATTCATCGAAAAATTTCTTTTTAGCAGTTTTTGGTACTGCAAGGGTTTAGGCAGAATTATTTGTTTACGTTGTTTGAAAGCAACAAATAGAGTTACGTAAACAATGCTTTTGACAAAAGTGTTAATTACTTTGGAATTAATGAAGAGCTGGTTTTGCTAACATGTTTTTAAATAGAGCTAAATGATGCTTTAAGATGACTAGCACTTTGTGTTCCAAATGTTTACAATTATTACAGAATTAATGCTTGTTTAGATGTCAACAATAGAATTTAAGTTACGAAACAATCACTGATTTCACCCTATAACAAATGATACTAACTAGGAATGGTCAAAATAAATTAGAAAATCAATTACATATAGAAAACTAGGCACAAAATTAGATCCGTTGTTATATTCTTTAAAACTGATGGCCAACCTTTCTCTTTTACGAAAATACAGATTATACTAGCTATGTTAATGTTAGTTAAGTCAAAACGAAAACATGCATCTTAATGAGGCAGTTGTCAAAACAAGAGGGGAATTAAAATTAGCCCAGCTTCCTTCGTCACAAGTGTTTTAACAAATCAATTTTTTTATTATTTTGATCGTGAGTTTTGACATTCGAGGTCTGTACAGTGTAATGAGAAGAAGAGAGTTATAAACTGGTTGTAAACACTACAAGAAGTAACGAGATAAGAGACCATGACACGATAAAATAATGACATCGTAGCATATTCTGCAAAACTGTTGGCAAATATTAAAGTAAGATACTTTGACATTACAGTTAGTGTGTATTATAGCAACGTCATGTTAAATTCTACAAAAATGTTAGGCCTCCGCACGAATTGTGTGTGTCTGGTGGCTATCCCACCTAAAAGTACTTGTTCTTTTATACCATGTATAAACCAGTGCCAATGCCATCGCTCTCCTAATCACAGATCGTCGCCACATCCTCATTTCAAATTCTACGACAAGACGGAAAATACTAGCCCATACACTCCCGGGAGAACTGTGTGGATTGGCGGCGACCCTACTTAAAAATGTTAGCCATTATTACTATTCTTAATGGTGCAAACAGGTCACATTCAAATCTTAATTAGCACAATTAGCAGCGAAGTATTGGCTATTTTTCTGTAATAACTCCACAAATATCTGTCCTAAGTACGAGACAAACTATTTATATGAGCAAACACATCCAAAAAATTGTTTTCTTGTCTATCGACTTGTTAAAGTTAGCGTGGAGGGACCGCCCAAGTTCGTTTCTTCGCCTGTAAGCTATGTTTTGTACTACGATACTCCCTTGCATTATTTAGTACTCTTGACCAGAATGGATGTAGAATGCCGGAAAATGGTGCTAAATATTACATGGCATATTCTGCAAAAACCGCTGTAACAAATACATGCCAATCCCATGTCAAAAAATAACACACTACAACACATACGTTCCAAGTATATATTATCAGTGTGTGACGCCCCTATAAGACTGTCCTAGTACTGTCTTAAGTAAACTACAGAGAAAAAATCTCAAACCTACACTGAGAAGAAAACAATTACCCCTATAGTGTAGGATGGGAATAGGATAGACAACCACTACATTTAAAGTAAATTCAAGTTAGTGGAGACCTACAGACAACCGTCCACACTCAGTTGGTACCAGGCTGGGCAGTCACTATCGCAGTCGCTTGTTGCCGCGCCTGTCCCAACCGCAGCGTTCGGTGGTGTTCTGCCGCTTAAACGTCTGCCTCGATCTTCTGATAGGACACAACTGAGACGATGCCATTAGTTTTTCGTCTTGTCAGAGCACGCACCAAGGATATGCAATGTGCAACCGATCAGAATCTACCCACCAGAGCACTTCTAGGAAGTTTTACAAAGAATTTCGATAAATGTTATATGTACGCAGCCGGTGTGGTATTGTCGTTAAGGAATGAGATGCACATCTGTGTATACAGGATGTATCATAATTAATAGCATATACGCAACGGATACTTCCAGTTCTTTGTTTTCCATATTTTGAGAGGTTGTAATATGGGACAAAAAAAGAAAAAGTGTCGTATAGGCATGGGCTCTAAAGTGCACACCTTAACCTTGGTTTAAGAACAAAATCGCTTTACGTAGAGCAGCAGAAACCTCTGGGAAGGTGGGGCCGATGCCAACCATAGTTGCTAGTACGTCACCGTAAGTAAATATGTTTCCCAGCCTCGGGTCAATCGGCTACATGGCAAGGATCCGACCCCTGTAAGTAGCGCCTTGAACCTCTCGGCCACTACGTCCGGCTTCCTGGAAGTAATCCAATGTTTTGTTCTATGAATATCGTTCAGTGTTTAGGTTAAATCTCTGATGGAGAGCTGTAGCTAAATTGTTTAATGGTAGATAAACGAAAACGTTTGATTTCCTTCCACAAAGTATATGGCCTACCTAAACTAGTCCAAGTACTTGGAAGCTATTCTAAAGGTAGAGTACTGCATTCGAGATAGGCCCTGTGAACATTAACCTGCCTCATGTTATTGGTCATCACCTCCTGATTAGCTGAAAATATTGTGGGTTGCGTAAATACAATTTAAGGGGAATGACAGATATCGAGGCCAGCAACCCCACTTTTGAGACTTCCATGGAATGACGTGACAGTCATTAAGAACTCGAAAACTGTTAAAAGTGACGAACAACCACACAAGGTGACTCAGCTGCCCCTATCGATGTCGTTGCATGCAACAAGCGGGTAAAAATCGGCCTTCGAAAACCACGCGCGAGATTTTTATAATCTTGCTCCCTCTGAGTGCAAACTATTAGTCCTAAATAAAAAATCAGTAGATATTGCAACGTAGTTACATTTTGTACTGGGATACGTGTTCGGTGGAGGCCACAGTTTTACAGATATTCAAGAGAAACGAAGAAAAGTGAGCTCCAAACACACCCAAACCATAACATTCATCCCTCACCAGTAAGAGTTTGTAATATGTTATTCGTGACACTCCCTTCTACCACTGAACAAAAATTTGCGTGTGAAAGAACTATTCCAGATATTAAAACTTCTGAGGTCTTTACTGAGTGGGGTAATATGCCACCACTATATCTGCTATTTCGTTAACATTATTATTAATTTAAACGTGACCGTGAGAGTAATGAAAGAAAGACTTTTGTAAACGTTACGCTAAAACTAATTTACAATGACAGTAGATTCGTACGCAGAGGACCTGACAAATACAACGAAGTAATTATTTATTTCATGCTGTTGAAATTCACATTGTTTGGTAAAATATACACAAGCCCCAGTTTTATAATTTTTAAGTGCCTGAGCAAACCGAAGGCCTAATAAGGCCAGTCAACAAAAACAAAAGAGAATGTCGTTTGTGGGAAATAGTTCGTGCAGTCGCAAACTTTTGTGTAATAGTAAGATGCAGTGCCACAAACAACATACTACAGATTCTGACCGGTGGGGGATGGGTGTGAGATTCTGAGGGCCAGTTTTGTACATTTTTCTTGAATCGCTCGAAGACTTCGGCCTCCAGCCAAAATGTATCCCAGTACAAAATTTAGCTATATTAAATTTCCTATTAACAGGTTCTGTTCATTTTTTTGTGTGACTAACAGCTTGCAAGTAGGGAGCGAGAGAATCTGAAGAATCGCGCATGGTAACTGAAGACCAGGAATAAAATTGCAGGCTGCATAAAGCGACATCGTAAGGGGCAGCTGTATCACCTTGTACACGCATCATAGAAGTTTTGGATCATCTCGGTTCCTAGATTTCCGGAACCTGTAAAGAAAATTGGAATAGAGATCAACATAAACATCATACCGCGCTATTTATTGCTCTTGAAAACTACAAATTGGATGTTGTACCACCATACAGCGAGACCTTCACAGGTAATGGTCCAGATTGTTATACACACCGGTACCTCTAATACTCAGTAGCACGTCCTCTTGCATTGATGCATGCCTGTATTCGTCGTTGCATACTATCCACAAGGTCATTAAGGCACTGCTGGTCCACTGTTCCACACCTCAACGGCGATTCAGCGTAGAGCCCTCAGAGTGGTTGGTGGGTCACGTCGTCCATAAACATCCCTTGCCGGCCGGTGTGGCAGTGCGGTTCTAGGCGCTACAGTCTGGAACCGCGTGACCGCTACGGTCGCAGGTTCGAATTCTGCCTCGGACATGGATGTGTGTGCTGTCCTTAGGTTAGTTCGGTTTAAGTAGTTCTAAGTTCTAGGGGACTGATGACCACAGATGTTAAGTCCCATAGTGCTCAGAGCCATAAACATCCCTTTTCAATCTATCACAGGCATGTTCCATAGGGTTCATGCTGGAGAACATGCTGGTCACTCTAGTCGAGCGATTTCGCTATCCTGAAGAAAGTCATTCACAAGATGTGCACGATGGGGGCGTGAATTTTCGACAGTTCCTGTCTCTCTGTATCTCCTCGATGGCCGAACAACATCTCTTTGGTTCACTCCGAGACGCCTGGATACTTCCCTTATTGAGAGCCCTTCCTGGCACACAGTAACAATACGGACGCGATCGAACCGCGTTACTGACTGTCTAGACGTGGTTGAACTACAGACAACAAAAGCCGTGTACCACCTGCCTTGTGGAATGACTGAACTGAACGGCTGTCGGACCCCCTCCGTCTAATAGGCGCTGCTCGTGGGTGGTTGTTTACATCTTTGGGCGGGTTTAGTGACATCTCTGAACAGTGAAAGGGACTGTGTCTGTGATACAATATCCCCAGTCAACGTCTATCTTCAAGAGTTCTGGGAACCGAGGTGATGGCAAAACATTTTTTGATGTGTGTATAATACACACCTCGCGGTCAAGTGACTAGCGTAAATGCAGTCCCGGTGCGATAATGTGCCCAGTCTCATTACATGAGGCAATTACGCCATTACTAGAAAATTTTATCAGCGGACCCGGATAAAGTGCCAAAAATCGTGTAGTACCAAAATACTTCAACACATAACAGCCTCGCCTTGATCCACGAGGCGAGGATAAAAACGTTACCACCAACATACTACAGTAACTTCTGTAGCAACATGATTACATTACGTTAAGTTCCAGATTCCTACCACTGAACCGGAAACATACAACGCTATAGGTCTCCACCTAAATCGCAGCTATAATATTGCTACGTTATCAGAAATGTGAACAGAGAAAACTGGCAATATGTTTTCAAAGCAAGAACGATCTAAGTGTCACAGGAAATCTCACATCAGATCTCATGGAAATAAGATCAAAGTGTCACAGTAAATCCGTCACATCAGATCTCATGGGATCAATCCAATTTATTTTTTATTGGCTTTTGGGACGTTCTCATTCACCCATATCAATACTGGAAAGTCAGTTATAACGATATAAACGTGAGGACAACGGAACACCCAATCCCCGAGTAGGAAAATCCCCGACCCGGACAGTGATCAACCCAGGGTACCTACTGTTAACAATCCGCTGTGTTGATCGATCAGCTGCCGAGGCGGGTAAAACAGTATGGTTCATTCTTCTTTTACAGTGCTTCTCAGCTCTAGTTATTTTCGCGAAGTGCTGCCTTTAAGGAACACCAGCTGGGTATACATACCCACTTTTCACGTCTCTACTTAGAACTACAGAATCGCCGACTAGCCATCACCACTGACAGCTATGGACATAATGTGTTGTACATCTCCACTTACTCACACGATGACTCCAGAAGTCGGAAACTGATAGCGAATATCCGCGCCCAATCACAGTGACAGACCTTAGTTCTCCCAGGCCTTCCGTAGACACACACACACAGAGAGAGAAAAATGGTTCAAATGGCTCTGAGCACTATGGGACTTAACATCTATGGTCATGAGTCCCCTAGAACTTAGAACTACTTAACCTAACTAACCTAAGGACAGCACACAACACCCAGTCATCACGTGAGAGTGAGAGAGAGGAGGAGGAGGAGGAGATTAGTGTTTAACGTCCCGTCGACAACGAGGTCATTAGAGACGGAGCGCAAGCTCGGGTGAGGGAAGGAAGGGGAAGGAAATCGGCCGTGCCCTTTCAAAGGAACCATCCCGGCATTTGCCTGAAGCGATTTTAGGGAAATCACGGAAAACCTAAATCAGGATGGCCGGAGACGGGATTGAACCGTCGTCCTCCCGAATGCGAGTCCAGTGTGCTAACCACTGCGCCACCTCGCTCGGTAGAGAGAGAGAGAGAGAGAGAGAGAGAGAGAGAGAGATAAAGGAGAGAGGGATGGAGTCAGCATGCAACAGAGAGAAGAGGAGAACTGCAAAACATAAGATTGCCAAGTAAGAAAATTAGATCTTATAGAACTGTATGTCGCAGTTCCTTTTATCTTAGAGGAGAAGGTAATAACGAAAAAATGTTTTCACAACGAAGAATTGGTAGTCATACAGGGTATTTAAAGAAAACTGTTTCACAGATATTGCTAGGAATGTTAGAGGAGGAAAGTAAAAAGTGTTGAGGTATAGGGAGGCCGTAAGAGAAAAAAGCTATACTTTCACCGTGAACGGCTTGATTTGTTTATTAATTTTGGGAGGATGAAGTGCCAGGGAAGTGAGACAAGAGTGAAATAGGTGGGAATGGACTTTAATGGTGAATAAATCTTACAAGAAATGTTACTCTTATTTTTGGGAATATGAAAGAGGTAGCAATAGACAGCAAAAGAGAGGTGAATTATAGATTACGAAAAATAGCCTTAAGAAGCTAGTCTTAATTTAATACCTTTCAAGTATGCAGGCACAGAGCAATTAAAACAGAAATGCAATATTTAAAAAAAGTTGCTTCAATAGAAAATGTAACTTAAAGGAAACTATCTCATATTCTACTATCTCTAGCTCGATACCGTAGCCAAGTGATCTTCCACCGGCACTTACTGAAATACAATGTTGCGTTTCGGCTAGAATACTCTCCCTATATAAATGACCAGTAGCATGCGTATATATAGTTAAGTGGCGCGTTGTAAGGTGTTATACTAAGGTTATAGACAAGTGATATGTATATGTATGCGTGGAGGTGCTGTATAAGGAGGATCGAATTTGGAACCTTATGATCACTTTGCTACGTCATCTCGACGAGTTCGTCACACTTACAAGCAAGTGATGGTGGCGAAATATTATACACATTTCACTCTCTGTCTCTCTCTCTCTCTCTCTCTCTCTCTCTCTTTCTCTCTATCTATCTATTTATACCAGTCTCGTCTTCTCTGCACCCACGGCGGCGAAATACCACTCCCCAGGTTAGGCGAGTTACTAGTCCATCAATCCCCCGCCTCCAGACGGAAAATTGACAGAGCGCGTGGCTGCGTGACGGTGCCCAATTTGGTACGCTGGCGACGTGTACACCGTCGGGTGTGAGGAACCTTTGCATCGGAGTTCACCTGTTGTTTCTCTGATAAACTGCAAGTTAAGTTGGTTAAAGGTTTAGATGTTAATTGAAGAGTTTTGGTTTGTACAACCAGCGTCTTTTCTGCCTTGTGGCCTCTTGCGTTCGGGTTTTCTGTCCCTGTCGCCGGTGTATTTATAGACAGTGATCTTTTCCGTTTCTTATTAGTACTACCCGACAGGAAGTGTATTTTTGGGCAGTGATTATTGTTTTAGATTACATTTTTTCTGCCTTGTGGCCTCCTGCGTTCGGTTTTCCTGTCCCTGTCGCCGGTGTAATTATAGACAGTGATCTTTTGGCTTCTTATTAGTACTGCCTAGGAGAAAGTGTATTTTTGGGCAGGGATTATGGTTCCTGATTTGATTCCTCCTCCTCCCCTGGCCTCGCGTGAGGTCGATGTGATTGCTGAATGTGAGGCGTTGTGGGTCTGTTAGTCCGCTTCTAGCCAGAGCATCCTTCGGGAGACAATTGTGGCCGCCCTTACACCCGGTCGGTTAATTATTTCTATCCCAGGACATTTTGGTGGCAGGACATGGTATTAAAGTTGTTAGTTATTGTAAGATGTTAAATGGTTGTATTTTACTCTGTTTTTGGCCACTTTGAAAAGGTTAAGTTTGCCTTTCATTGGTGGGTTTTTAAAATTACGTGGCTTTAAAATTGTTAGTTATTATAAAAGGTGAATGACTGATCTTTACTTTGATTGTTTTTGTCTACTTGGCATCCTTTGAAAATTCTAGTTCTGCCTCCCTATTAGTGAGCCCTTGTAAATTAATATCTTGTTGTGCCAAAGTTTAAAAGAAGTTGGCTCCCTACATGTTCGGTAACGAAATTGTATGCAAATTGGTGGTTTTTTAGTATCATTACTAGGAAAGTTTTAATTTTGTTATTAAATGCTTTATCAAAGTCTGTCTTAAGTAAAATGGTTTGGCTATTAAGGGTAATTTTTTAATTTCATTTCTTGGAAAATTTTGATTTGTTATCAAATGTTTTATCAAAGTCGGTTTTAAGTAAAATGGCTTGGCCGTTAACTGTAAAGTAAATCGTTTTGAAAAGGCACTCATGCCTACTAGCTTTTTTGGATCTGTTCCTGGTCAAGTGATAAAGAAATGAAATTTAATGGTAGAAGTAATCAATAAAGAAACTGTAAATGGCAATTCGACAGTAACTAACTAATTTTGGGCCCGTTTCCCAACTTGGGGTTTTCCTTGATTAATCGTAACACCCGTCTCAATCATGTTTACGTAAAATACGACCAATGATGTTCGAAATGCTCCCAGCGTAAGGAAAAAAGGTCGCAGACTTTGGTGTCACCTCGGTATTATCATCACTCACGCGGTGCACGGTTATTCGATAGTGCATCGCACGTCTGACCTGTCTATCACTATAATAATTCTCACGAAAGGTGACTTTAAGATGGGCGAACTCAGCTAACACTCCAGATTTGACACCGCTCGTCTAACATTTTTACAGACTACGATATGATGTCATCATTTGATAGTGGCGACGTATCTCACTACAGCGTATGTACAACATATGTATGACATACATGCGGTGTTTGTATGACGCACGTATGGTGTAGTCGTACACGGCATATTTGGGGCAGAATTTGTACATATGCATGATATAATTGTGTGTGTATACGTTTGTTTTTGAAAACAAAGGGGTCTTTTATTGGCTATACTTACTTACATATGTATATATATCATCAATTTACAACTGAAAATTACTGCAATAGCCACTCATTGTAACCCTATATTTCTCCTAATTGCTTGGCAGTCCAAGTAAACTATTATGTCTTGATGCAGAAGACAGGCAATAGCAGCAAGTCGTGGAACACCTCCGATTCCTGGTCCAGCAGTTCTGTCAGTATTAGATGAATGGCTCTTTAGGCTGCAGACGATTGCTGCTGCGGCTGTGCCACTGAGTAATCGATTAGCAATAGGTCCCATAGGTTTTGATGACATCCTGTGGACAATGGAAGGCGCTACTGAGGTAATAATACATCTCAGAACACATCCGTGTCCTCGTCCAGCACCAGATCAGGATTTGTAACATAAACGACAAAACGTAAATATAAATACATTAGATATATACTGTGTACAGACAATGTCATATCGTTATTAATCATCACAATAGGTCAGCGTGTCCATAATATGCACATGCCGTTGTTCTGTAAGTCCTACATGGAAGCAGTGTAATGTTAGCTGCTGCCCACATGTAGCACTGGAGTGCTGTGACGTGAATATGCAAACTAACAGATTTTCCTAATAATAACTATATTTTTATTACAAAAGGTATTGATAAATACTGTCAGACGTATTCTTCCCAGCTGACTCGTGTTACTACTGTCGGTATTTTAAACTGGTCAAAGTACCGCCGGAAGATGATGGTGTTCACGCAAATGAATTATGAGCATTAAAATTGCTAGAGAAGTGGTGGAGGGCTGAACTTGTATGCCATTGGCGAAAACGTCAGACCTCCTGCCCTCTGGGGCGCCTGAGAAATTGGCTTTGAGCATGATGACGTTGTTGCACATAGTTTGTGGCATTGTCCATGGGGGCGGGGGGGGGGGGGAGGGAGGGGAGGGGCATCGTGGGAATGCTGATGCCAATGTTATCGATTCCAGGAATGCTGACGCTGAATTCAGATCTCTTGGCTCAGAACCAGCAGTTTCCTCTTCTACCATTTACACAAGAATTGGAAATATGTGTTTCACTGAGTCTTTGAAGAGATGTACAAGAGTGGAGAAAATGTCACTATGTTCTGCCAGAGATGACGGAATAGCATGAGTTTAGAATTTCTTTCGTTTGACAGCATACTATACGTGCCCACATATTTTAATATTGCCCTGAAATATACAGAGGAAACAGAATTGTATAAACTCTAACAATACTGAAATAAGTACTTCCCAGTGGTCGCTAATATGCATCTAAAATTGTATGACATGCATTGGATCGTATCTATATACAGGGTGTCCCAGCTATCTCGTCCACCCAAAATATCTCAGGAACAATAACAGCTATTGGAAAACGACTTTCACCGGTATCAATGTAGGGCTGGGGCCCATGAATGTACGTATTTGGAAACATTCTAAAACGAAAACATACGTGTTTTTTTAACACGAACTTGTGCTTTTTTAAATGGACCTCCTATATTTTTTCTTCAGCAATCCATAGCATGACAAAGCACATACACAATGGCGTTGATTGCATCGCAATATTCCCATTACATCCCGATATATTGAGACGCGAAGTTGACGCTTGAAACATTCGACATGCGCTGCTAGCGCACGTCCTGAGGCACAGGCGTGAACCCCATGCTGCCCGTAATCGCGATGGGATTGATATGCGTAATCACACTTCCATACTTATCAAGAGGTCCGAATCGAATAATACGGTCTACTGCCATCCTGCATTAACGTCGTACATTCCAGCAGGTATTTATCCCATAGGCTAGGGGTGATGCGGTTCTGTAACATATCTGTGTACCGCAACGTTAGTCACAAAGTTAACTTCGCTTATCGTTAATCCGTTACTAAAAAGGTAATGCCGTTCAACGTTAAAACTTTACTTTACTGTAGATCTAGTGCAAGTGACAGTTATTCATTCACTCGTAATAGTAAAATTCATGTTGATGGTTTTAGTGAAACGAGCAAGTGGATTAAAAGTTTTGCCGTTGTTTAGGTAAAAATGTTTTGATTTGGGAAGTTCAGGTTGGACATAGAAGATGAATGTAAACATGTTTATCCAATTGGTTTTATTATCACATAATTATCAATGTTATGTTTATCTAATGCGTTAAATGACAAATTGTTGCAAACAAATGCTTCTTAACATCACTGGGTAAAACGGCCCTTTGTAGAAACTTCCACTGTGATACCAGCACTACATACTAAACAAAGCGTTCACATCTCATGCTCAAAGTGATGCCCATTGGCTTGCATACATAGGGTCACTCTGCGGATGAAGGATGCCCTACTTCGTGCTACTGTTTCCTCTTTGATGGCTGTACAAGCATCAATAATGCGTTGCTTCATGTCCTCTGGTGTCGTTGGTTCATGTTGGTAAACAGCATCCTCCACTGCTCCCCAAAGAAAATAATTCAGCGGTGTAAGGTTCGGAGATCGGGCAGGCCACCTAACTGAGCCACCTTGTCCAATCCACCTACCAGGGAACTTACGGTTCAGAAGTCGTCGTGTTCGTAAGGCGTTATGTGCTGGGCATCCGTCATGCTGATACCACATGACCATTCTCCGGTTCAGAGGCACGGTGTCCAAGAGAACAGGAAGATTGTGTCGTACAAATCTGGAGTATTGTCTGCCGTTTTGGATGCCATTTATAAAGAAAGGTCCGATAGTGGTATCTCCAATAATCCCACACCAAACATTAACTTTCCACGGACGTTGATGCTCTACCTGACGGAGCCATTTTGGATTGTCTGCGGACAAATAACGCATATTCCTCATATTGACAATTCCTTTGTTGGAGAATGATGCCTCGTCGGTAAAGAGAACATCTGCAAAAAAATTTGAATTAGTCAGAAGTTTTTGCTGAGCCCACCTATTGCGGAAGTCATTTCCATGAAGATCCTGGTGTAAACGAACATGGTAAGGATGAAATCTATGACGTTTAAGAATACGCTGTGCACTTGATTTCGACACACCAACTTCACGTTCAATTTGACGTGTGCTGATTTGAGGATTCACAGCTATGGTAGCGAGCACAGCAACTTCAGCACGTTCATATGTGCGTGTTCTAGGACGATGTCGAGGTCTTGGATTTAAGCTTCCCGTTTCACGTAGACGAGATGTGAGACGCCCAAACATCCGGCGCGAAGGCGATGGCTTGTCAGGGAATCGTCTTCTGTGCAGTCGTTCTGCCTGAACAGCATTTCGTCCACCTACAACAGGGTACAATACAGGTATGTAGAGTAGGGTAGAAAACAGACATATTAACCTAATACTCATTATGTTCCAATAATCCCACCTTAGGGGTTGCGAAGCAACTCAAATCGCTTTACGGGCAAGTCTTCAGGTCCAGATTGTATACCGATTAGGTTCCTTTCAGATTATGCTGATACAATAGCTCTTAACTTAGCAATCATTTACAACCACTCGCTCACCGATAGATCTGTACCTACAGATTGGAAAAATGCACAGGTCGCACCAGTGTTTAAGAAGGGTAGTAGGAGTAATCCATCGAACTACAGACCTATGTCGTTGACGTCGGTTTGCAGTAGGGTTTTGGAGCATATACTGTGTTCAAACACTATGAATCACCTCGAAGGGAACGATCTATTGATACGTAATCAGCATGGTTTCAGAAAACATCGTTCTTGTGCAACGCAGCTAGCTCTTTATCCGCAAGAAGTAATGGCCGCTATCGACAGGGGATCTCAAGTTGATTCCGTATTTCTAGATTTCCGGAAAGCTTTTGACACCGTTCCACAAAAGCGACTTCTAATCAAGCTGCGGGCCTATGGAGTATCGTCTCATTTGTGCGACTGGATTCGCAATTTCCCGTCAGGAAGGTCGCAGTTCGTAGTAATAGACGGCAAATCATCGAGTAAAACTGAAGTGTTCCCCAGGGAAGCGTCCTGGGACCTCTGCTGTTCCTGATCTATGTAAATGAACTGGGTGACAATCTGAGCAGTTCTCTTAGGTTGTTCGCAGATGATGCTGTAATTTACCGTCTAGTAAGGTCATCCGAAGACCAGTATCAGTTGCAAAGCGATTTAGAAAAGATTGCTGTATGGTGTGGCAGGTGGCAGTTGACGCTAAATAACGAAAAGTGTGAGGTGATCCACATGAGTTCCAAAAGAAATCCGTTGGAATTCGATTACTCGATAAATAGTACAATTCTCAAGGCTGTCAATTCAACTAAATACCTGGGTGTAAAAATTACGAACAACTTCAGTTGGAAGGACCACATAGATAATATTGTGGGGAAGGCGAGCCAAAGGTTGCGTTTCATTGGCAGGACACTTAGAAGATGCAACAACTCCAATAAAGAGACAGCTTACACTACACTCGTTCGTCCTCTGTTAGAATATTGCTGCGCGGTGTGGGATCCTTACCAGGTGGGATTGACGGAGGACATCGAAAGGGTGCAATAAACCGCAGCTCGTTTTGTATTATCTCGTAATAGGGGAGAGAGTGTGGCAGATATGATACGCGAATTGGGATGGAAGTCATTAAAGCAAAGACGTTTTTCGTCGCGGCGAGATCTATTTACGAAATTTCAGTCACCAACTTTCTCTTCCGAATGCGAAAATATTTTGTTGAGCCCAACCAACATAGGTAGGAATGATCACCAAAATAAAATAAGAGAAATCAGAACTCGAACAGAAAGGTTTAGGTGTTCGTTTTTCCCGCGCGCTGTTCGGGAGTGGAATGGTAGAGAGATAGTACGATTGTGGTTCGATGAACCCTCTGCCAAGCACTTAAATGTGAATTGCAGAGTAGTCATGTAGATGTAGATGTTCACTAACAGTACTATCAACTAACAAGTAATCTCATAACGTATTTCCCGTCAACGTACATTCTCCATAGATCAGCAGCATTTCTACCATATCTTCATGTGTGTATATTATACTGTCCAGTATAAGTTCCACAACACAACGTTTATTCACAATGTGTACTACCTCCGTGCCGTCACTAGATTACTCTGATGCACGACTACACTGGAAAGCGGTGTACTGCACGCCAAAGCAACAACAAATGGGATGCTCGGAGGGTGGTGGAGTACAGGAGTTTGCATGGGTCGCAAATCATAAACAAGGCGAAGTGGTAACTGTGGCAGTAGTGGGAACTACGTTGGACACTTGACTAGATAGAGCCAGGCCCTGTGCGACAGGCACAATGGGTCACATAACGCATTGGATAAACTTTATTTTGGGTGTGTGGGATAAATAAGACAACCTGACGGGTGTACACCGATCGGCACTGGTTCATATTGTGTACGTAGATACGTAAAACGTGCAAGAGGGAAACCATTATGTGCTTATGAGAGTTGATGGCAGCAGACCGTATTATTCGTTTCGGACCTCTTCATAAGTATGGAGGTGTGATTACACATGTCAATCACATCGCAATTACGGGCAGCATGGGGTTCACGCCTGAGTCTCAGGACGTGCGCTAGCAGCGCATGTCGGGTGTTTCAAGCGTCAACTTCGCGTCTCAATATCTCGGGATGTAATGGGAATATTGCGATGCAATCAACGCCATTGTGTATGTGCTTTGTCATGCTATGGATTGCTGAAAAAAAAATAGGAGGTCCATTTAAAAAAAACATAAGTTTGTGCTAAAAAGCACGTATGCCCTACATTGATACCGGTGAAAGTCGTTTCCCAATAGCTGTTATTGTTCCACAGATATTTTAGGTGGACAAGATAGCTGGGACACCCTGTATATACAGGGTGAGTCACCTAACGTTACCGCTGGATGTATTTCGTAAACCACATGAAATACTGACGAACCGATTCCACAGACCGAACGTGAGGAGAGGGGCTAGTGTAATTGTTTAATACAAACCATACAAAAATGCACGGAAGTATGTTTTTTAACACAAACCTACGTTTTTTTTAAATGGAACCACGTTAGTTTTGTTAGCACATCTGAACATATAAACAAATACGTAATCAGTGCCGTGTGTTGCATTGTAGAATGTTAATTACATCCGGAGGTATTGTAACCTAAAGTTGACGCTTGAAACCTCAGACGATCAGTTGCGTGTTGTAACAAACACGGGCCACGGTCGCCGAGCAGCATCTGCAGGGACATGTTTACGATGACGACCGTGTTTACGAGTGTGGCTGTAGTGCACTGTTGTGGTTTGGTCTAGCTGTCGCAGTGTCCGCATGTAGCGCTTGCTGCTATTGTTATACTGCATTCGTCTCCGCACGCAGACCAACTGTAGTACACCGTGTTACCAGACGTCTGTGATAGTGTAGTGTTGTAGGAACTGTCACCATGGTGTATTCGAACTCTGAAAAGGCGGAGATGATACTCATCTATGGCGAGTGTCGCCAAAAGCAGCTGAAGCCTGCAGGGTGTATGCAGAACGGTACCCGGACAGAGAGCATCCAACGTGCCGCACATTGCAAAACATCTACCGCCAACTGTATGCAACAGGTATGGTCGTAGCACGCAAACGGGTCCGTAACAGGCCCGTCACAGGAGAAGCGGGTGCAGTTGGTGTGTTAGCTGCTGTTGCCATGAACCCACACATGAGTACACGGGACATTGCGAGAGCCGGTGGACTGAGTCAAAGTAGTGTCATGCGCATACTGCATCGTCACCGCTTTTACCCGTTTCATGTGTCGCTACATCAGCAATTACATGGTGATGACTTTAATCATCGAGTGCAATTCTGTCAATGGGCATTAACAGAGAATGCGTTGCAGTTCTACCTGTTTACCGATGAAGCGGGTTTCACAAACCACGGGGCAGTGAATCTACGGAATATGCATTACTGGTCCGTGGACAATCCTCGCTGGATCAGACAGGTAGAGCGACAGCGACCGTGGACTGTAAATGTATGGTGCGGAATCATTGGCGACCAACTAATTGGTCCCCACTTCATTGCAGGGGCCCAAACAGCTGCAACATACATCGCGTTTCTACAGAATGATCTGCCAACGTTGCTCGAAAATGTCCCACTGGAAACGCGTCGACGTATGTGGTATCAGCATGATGGTGCACCTGCACATTCCGCAATTAACACTAGGCTGACCCTTGACAGGACGTTCGACGGGCGTTTCATAGGACGTGGAGGATGCATAAATTGGCCAGCCCGTTCTCCTGATCTTACACCTCTGGACTTCTTTCTGTGGGGTACGTTAAAGGAGAATGTGTACCGTGATGTGCCTACAACCCCAGACGATATGAAATAACGTATTGTGGCAGCCTGCGGCGACATTACACCAGATGTACTGCGGCGTGTACGACATTCATTACGCCAGAGATTGCAATTGTGTGCAGCAAATGATGGCCACCACATTGAACATCTATTGGCCTGACATGTCGGGACACACTCTATTCCACTCCGTAATTGAAAACGGAAACCACGTGTGTACGTGTACCTCACCCCTCATGGTAATGTACATGTTCGTCAGTGAAAAAGACCCATAAAAAGGTGTTAGCATGTGGAAGTAACGTGCTGTTCCAGTCTCTTCTGTACCTAAGGTCCATCACCGTTCCCTTTGGATCCCTACGTAATTCGGTGCTCTCCGATACACACGATCGAACAGCGGAGGAGTTGTACTCAAGCGTCAAATTTAGGTTACAATATCTCCGGATGTAATTAACATTTTACAATACAACAAACGGCAACTGATTACGTATATGTTTATATGTTCAGATGTGCTAACACGACTAACGGGGTTCCATTTAAAAAAACGTAGGTTTGTGTTAAAAAACATACCTCCGTGCATTTTTTTGTTGTTTGCATTAACCAATCACACTAGCCCCTCTCCTCACGTTCGGTCTGTGGAATCTATTCGTCAGCATTTGATGTGGTTTACGAAATATATCCAGTGGTAATGTTAGGTGACTCACCCTGTATAAAATTAACTAGGAATGACCTAAGAACTCACCATCTGTAATTTGATTTAATCTATATATTATTTTATTTTTAGACAACAGACGTGTTAATTTCGGAACGATTTAATTCTTTAGGCATCTGGCTTGTTACTGATCGTCTATCACATTTAAACATTTCTAAGTACTGGGCACATTCTTAGAACTTTAAGGAAATGGATGGCAATAATGCAATTTGTACACTGCAGTAGGAGAAATGCAAAACAACACGCACTGCGTCTAACTAAAAAATGCCTGATTTCGTTGTTAAACGAGTGGATGGAAATGGAAATGCCGTGTGGCTAGGGCCTCCCGTCGGGTAAACCGTTCGCCTGGTGCAAGTCTTTCGAGTTGACGCTACTTTGGCGACTTGCGTTTCGATGGGGACGATATGATGATGATAAGGACAACACAACACCCAGTCCCTGAGCGGAGAAAACCTCCGACCCAGCCGGGAATCGAACCCGGGCCGTTAGGTATGACATTCCGTCGCGCTGATAACTCAACTTCGAGGGGCGCACTACGAGGGGATAATTTTGTATGAATCAGAGTATATGAATTTTTTCCGTCCACGTGAGAATGTTTACAACTTTTCTCTGGAACAGAATAGTTATCGTGTCGGATTTCGTTTTCTTTCATAATTCTACTTTATGTACATATGCATTTTTATTTTAGCTATTCTGAGCCAAAAGCTGTTACGCAATCATACTCAGACGATCACACAACGTTTACCGGCTGCTGTGCCTTCCAATATCAAATTGCGTTATTTGGATGCTGTTTGGAGAGGTATAGGGGCAGCCCAAGGATCTCCTATCCGTTGACGCACTTCCACACCTTGGAGCATGTACGTTTTATTCGAGTAGCTCCTCTATAGGTCTCATGAAACTTTGAAAACCTTTTTCCAGTCCTCCAACCAAACAATTATCCTTGCCAGCGCCCAGAACAGAACATAGATCCTCCAGACGGCAGTTAAACATAATTTCTCTGTTGCATTGTACTACGTCTGCAGCATCAATGTGAGCAGCAGTTGCCACCACAGCGACAGAACTGTTACAAATCGGATACTTCAAAAACAGCTCCGCACCAGACGCCCTGTAGCACGCATTCCACTGACAACAAACTACGGCCATTTGCCAAGTGAGAGTTAATTGGAGGGTAGGGTTCATGTCTGTTGCGTTTTATGATGAAAGTTTGTTCTGCCTCGGTGACACTGATGGCCATGTGTTTCTAAAAGGAAGCCACTAGGGCGCCTCAAAAAACTTGTCTGCGTGCTCGACACAGTGGGCAAACATCTGGAGTTATGGTCTGGTGTGCGATTTCGTATGACAGCAGGAGCACTCTCGTGGTTATCCCACGTACCCTGACTGAAAAATCTGTACGTTAATCTGGTAATTCAACCTATTGCGAAGCGATTCACGAACAGCATTCCAGGGGATGTTTTCCGAGAGGATAACGCTCGTCGAAATATCGCTGTTGTAACCAAAAGTGCTCTACAGAGTGTCGATATGTTACTTTTCCCTGTTCGATCACCAGATGTGTCTCCAGTCTAGCACATATGGGACATCATCTGACTACAGTTCCAGCATCACTCACAACCAGAGTTAACTGTCCCTGTTCTGAACGTCCAAGTATAACAAGTATGTAATTACATCCCACGAACTGACGTCCGCCACTTGTACAGCACAATGCATGCACATCTGCTTACTTTCAGTCAACATTCTGGTGGTCACACTGGTTATTAATGTAACAGCATTTCACATTTACAATTGCTTATCGCGCGCTTACATTGACCTCTGATGTTGCCACTTTAATCATTTAATTATGTTACCTATACAAATGTAAACTCGGAATTTCGGTACTGTACATTAATTATTTTTTGGAATTCCCATTTTCTTCCGTCAGCGTAAATCAAATGAATTTACTGCCTGTTTACATATGTATTTGACAGTAAATATTGTGGTTTTTTGAATAGAACTAAAATATTTACAGAGCATTTTCATCATGCCACCACATATGTTACCTTCACATGCAGGAATAATTTATTGTGATAGAGCCTGACAGAAGCAACTTTTCCCAAGAGTATCAGTTACATTCTTTGTAGTGGCATGGAGAAACATCTGTCTGGGACTTGTGCATCAGGATGGATGTCACATAGGTTACATTTTCGAAAGAACAACATATTAGGATCGATTGTAACAAGTCTAACAGCTAGGTCTTTTGAAATTTCTTTTTATGTTTGCAGATACAGTTATTTAAATTTTTATAATAATCAATACCAAAATAGCATTAGAAAATAAAGTCTGCAGCTACAATGACGATAATTTACTGTTGTCAAACACTTGCATAAAAAACTGAAGTTGCAGCATTACAATGTTAATGCTAATTCTCATGTACCAGACACACTGAAAATATTCTTAGAACCTATTTTTATTTATCTAAATGAGTGTTGCGCGAAATAAGAACAAACAAGATTTTAACATCATCGAACAGTAGTACTGCATGAAGGCTGGCTTGATCGCTAATCAAAAAGCCGTGCTTCAGGACAGAACGACTTTATTGATGTAATACGTTATTTTCAGATATCGGTCAAAAACTACTAAAGAAACATGGAAATTACAAGACAGTATCAGAATAGGGAAGTAAATGAAAAAACCTTATTTGAACACACAACTTACTTCAAGCAGAAACATACCTAGGAGAATCGTGCTGCAAGAAGGTTACAAGATGTGCATGTAACAGTCATAAGCAAGTTAGTGAAAAAATCGTAACTTGAAACTTAGAGGCTAACATTCACGCCAGATGGCGGTATAGTGGTAATAGTGGCGCCACACTTCGTCGCAATTGACAACATATTCTAAACATTTAAAATTAAAAAGAAAATGGTCAAGGGTACATTATAAAATTACAACATTAAGAAAGAATGCAAAAATTTTCAGTTTATAACAAGAAGAGCAAAGAAAAAAAGCCACATACCTGTCGTTACGTGGCAAGGTAGTAGTAAATTTTGTTTATGAAGAATGTTAGATATGAGAACATAATAAAAGTCCAACATCAAATTAATTACGTTACAAAATTAAAAATGTGAAATAAAAACTAATAAACAAAGCGATCTCAGTTGCCATCAGGTGGCAGAATAGTTACAACAACGACGCAGTTCAACTGACAATGGATATCATGAGAGCTAAACAACAAAATAATGTAATATTATAGTACAAATAAGGAAAGGAATGAAATTAGCCATATTGTCTGATGTCAGCTTGTAACAAGAATTAACAGGTGAGAGGAGCACAGAAGCTGCATTGAGTGTCTTCACAAAAACTGTAAGCGCAAATAAACAGAATAAACAAAATAAAAATGACAATAAGATACAACGTCAGTGCAAAACTGAATTTCTTCTTTAGATGCAATCTATTCATCGAACAGTATTAACATTGGGCATAGTATCTATACCAGAAAGGGGTGGGATGTGTGTGATGGGAGTGGAGGAGAAGGGGAGTGTAATGGAACGGGCTTAGGGTGTTCCGGAGGGCCGGACGTGTATCTCCGTTTTGGACAGAAGTTGTACTCTATATCGGAAGTTGTCAGAAAAGTTACCGTACTAATACGAAAGCTACGTCGAGTGTTGTAGAAGACAGTGTAAAAAGTGATATTTTAAAATATAAACAAACAGGATATATTAATAAAAGGTGTCGCCTACCATCATTGTCAGTACTACAGATCTTGCCCTCTGTAGATACAGAGACTAACCTGGGCAAATTGCATCCCACAAATAAAGCACAAACACAGGTTGGAGTTCGAGATTGCAGCGGAGCAGACTCCACCGAAGATAATCCCGCAACCGATGAGCTGTCTTCTGCGCTGGAGACACAACTTTAGAAGACGACTGGTTGGTGGAAAGAACGGTCTGGGACTCTTTATTCGGTCACTACAGATCTCTACAGCTTCTACATCTGACTTCCAACACCACAACGTATAATTTTAAAAGAGTATGGCAAATTAGTTTCCATATAAGAAGCCCAGTTTTCTCTGAAAAATGTAATGTGTCATTAACTCAAGGCATTTTCTCAGAGAGACTGAAATATGGCGTTGTTAAACCCCCCTTTAAGGAAGGTAACAAGAGAGATGTCAATAATTATCGACCTGTTTCACTGCTGACATCATTCTCCAATATATTTTAGATGGGGATGTATTCTAGAATAGTATCTCACCTTAGCAACAATAGTATCCTTAGCAAATCACAGTTTGGGTTCCAGAAATGTTGCTATTCTGAGAATGCCACTTACACGTCCGCTCATCAGATTTTACAACCATTAAATAATAAAATATCACTGGTAGGTATTTTCTGCCACTTCTCTATGACGTTTGATTGTGTGAGTCACTGTATTCTCCTAGAAACATTAACATTTTATGGGATTGTTGATATAGTCAACCAATGGATAATGTTGCATCTATCCAAAAGAATGCAGAGATCTGTTCTTAGTAATTCAAGCAATATAATCTGGGGGCAGAGTTCTGACTGGGAAGAAATCACCAATGGGCTTCCTCAAGGTTCAGGCTAAACACCAACACTTCCCCGTCTTTTGGAAGACGGCCAAGGTCCTGATGTTCAGGAAGCCGGGGAAAGACCACAGCCCCCCACAAAATTACCGACCCATCAGCATTCTGAGCTCGCTCAGTAAGATTGTTGAGAAGGTGATTCTCAAACGCATCACTAGGCACTGCATAACAAATGACACCCTGAGACCGGAGCAATTCGGCTTCAGGAATCACCACTCCACAACACAACAACTCCTACGGGTCGTTGAACATACAACACATGGCTTCAACATAAACAAAGCTACAGGGGCAGTGTTCCTGGACATCGAAAAGGCTTTCGACCGTCTATGGCACAACGGCCTCATCCGCAAACTCAGCGACGCGGGATTCCCTGACGGGCTGCTGCATCTAATACACTCATGCCTCACAGACAGGAGTTTCAACACTGACGTGCAGGGAAAACAATCAACACGACACGGTATACACGCGGGAGTACCCCAGGGAAGCATCCTAGGGCCCCTACTGTTTAACCTTTACATAAACGATCTCCCAACCACACACAACACAAAGATGGCAATCTACGCGGATGACACAGCCATCCTTGCGCAAGATTGGAAACCATCAAACATTACGTCACGCCTACAGACTGCACTCAGAGTGGCCGAGCCTTGGTTGGAGAAATGGCGTGTTAGAGTAAACGTCGACAAGTGCGAAGCCGTTCTGTTCACTAGAAGACCGAAGCAACTGCGCAAACACCGCTACTGCAGACCAATAACTCTACATGCACGTCCAATACGTTTCCGCGAGAAAGTCAAATACCTCGGTGTCTGGCTGGACCGGAAATTACTCTGGGGGGACCACATACAACACATGACCAACCGAGCTAGCGCGAGGCTCAAACAGCTCTATCCTATGCTCAACAGGCGTAGCACACTGAACAGAAGGGTGTCGAGGTCCATGTACATGACACTTATCCGACCCCTGATGACGTGCGCAGCTCCTGTCTGGGGCTACGCTGCGCCTACACGCCTGCGCCGTCTGCAGCTCATACAAAACAAAGTACACAAAATCATAAGCAATGCTCCACGATACACACGCATCGCGGACCAACACCGGGAATACCGACTTGAGACTCTCACGGAGGTAATCCACAAACTCACCACAAGACTATACAGAAACTCCAGACATTCGCAGAACCCGTTTATTCTGAATCTGGGGAACTACGACCACCACCATAGATGGAAACATAAAAGACCAAAAGACATACTTGTAAGGACATAACATCTATGGCCAAGCATACGCAAACACAACGGCACAGGCGAGCCCCTGTTAATCAGACGCCATTACTGGCTATCCAGCTGGAATACACTGCCGAATAACTGCCACCACACAGGGAAGCCGTACCGTACACTGCACGCAAACAAGCTCCACACATCCCCCACACAGTGAGATGATCTATGGCCGATCTCCCACTACTGTATAACGATCTTGATTGTTCCAGGAATGCAGCAGCAGCAGCAGCAACTGGGACACATCGCCATCGCTTGCCATTGTAATGATGCATGATACCTATACTAACAAATCTAACCTTACATGAGCTATCGCAGCTAGTAAGCCACTACTGCTCTTACTACCCATCCCACAGTCGCAGAGCTTTTTTTCCCACGGCACGAGCCATGGCACTTTTTTCCCTCTGCTCTTCAAATCGCTACCCTCACTCGCGTTTCGTCCACTATCTATCACCCGATGGACCGTGTTAATGCGTAGCCTTACCCAGACGCACGGACAACATCACAGCCCAGCATCCTGTGATCCACTTACTAGACAACTAACATGTTTACGGAGGTCACAGTAGAACTTTTGGTTTGGTCACCACGTTGGTGCGGTCGTGGAGAGGCCTCATCTCTTTTAGCCAAAAGTCGTCTATCCTTCTTCACGTAAGTAAACGATCGTCCATCTAGTATACAACAGGCAGAATTATTATAATCAATGTAAGCATACACACAGAAACAGAAGAACTTGTAAACAAAGTTCTTGAAAGTGTCATTGACCGGTTTTTTGAGAATTTTCTCACCCTCAGTTTTAAAAAGACACAACATATTCAGTTTTGCATGTCTAGAGGTACTACACCAATGATAAGTGTAACACATGAAGAAGAAATAATAAGTACGGTGGAAACTTCAACATACTTAGGGGAAGAATTTAAATTGGAAAAAATACATTTTGGAACTTCTAAAACAACTCAACTCATTTCAGCCACATTTGAGCTTAGAATCATTAAAAGTCTTGTGGGGAGAGAAACCGGAAAGTTTACATATTTACCGTATTTTCGTTCAATAGTGTATTACGGAATAATGTTCTGGCATAATTCATTTTTAAGAAAGAAAATCTTCATTTTGCAAAAACGTGTCGTGATGATAATGTGTGTCCTGTGTTTAAGGAGTTGGGCGTTCCGACTCATGCTTCACAGTATATTTATTCCTTCATGAAATTGGTTGTAAATAATCCACTACCGTTCAAGGGGAACAATGAAATAAATAATTACAATAACATTAGGAAAAATGACATTCATTACTCCACCTTAAGGTTGTCTTCAGTACGAAAACTGATACTCAATGCTGAAACAACAAATTTTGATAACTAATACAGCTCACAGAGAGCAAAGTGAAATTTGATAATAACCTGAGAAAATTTCTCCTTGACAATTCCTTCCTTTCCATAGAAAAATACCAGTATTTTAATGTAAGAAGGTGATGGGTAGGAATTACTAGTTAACATCTGTATACCTTTTTTTGTTTTTGTGAAAAGGAAATAGATATGTTCAGACTGGAACTGTGTGTACAAACTAATTTCAGATGTGACTGTATAATCACTCATCCCACAACATTACTATCTATCGTGCAAAATGAACCATTGAATATGTTATTTCCTAATGAACTAACTAATTTGCAAACTTGGTATTTGTGTTTAGAGACTTACTATTCAGAGAGCAGTAACAACACTGTGCGAAATGTCCATAGCAGGTGGGCGGTGGGAAAGGGTGGGTGGGAGGGGGGGGGGGGGGGGGGAGTGCGGTAGAAGTAGAACGCAGTTGACCAAGGAGGCTTTACAGCACAAGTGCCAAATTACATTATTTAGAACAAGGGACTTGGAAACTAGAAGACCTGTGTATATAACAAATCTTGAAAAACATCAGAAGCGCTCTTCCGATTAGAGTTGATTTGCTCATTCAGAATATTGCGTAGGTTGTCATTAAAGTTTTTGCCGAATTCTATCTCTCCCAATATATAAAAATGTAAACCATTCGGCTCTGTATGGAAGACAGTTAAAAACTCTTCAACTGCCTCCAAAGTATGTCTCTTCCTGACAAAATAGCATCCCAAGGGCGTGTTGTTTTTATTGCAGTCTTCGTTAAATCATGCTTGAAAATCACGATCTGTTCGATTGATCAATTTTTTTTTTTCACAAGAGTCACATGATTTTATTGCAGGCACCTGTTTTAAAAATCCAATTAGGTTTTCACCTGCCGAAGTGTGTAGCACTGATCTGAGCTTTCTATGTGTCTGGAAGCGTAACTGTGTATTAGCTTTGCTAAATGCCCTTGCGTTACGTTCTTTAAACCGGTTTGAATAAGAGGTAGACCCCGAACTTTAACGCATTAAACATCTTGCAAACTGATCTGTATGACTGTCTGTTCTTTCTCAATGCATGCTTGGTCCAGGTCTCACTTTGCTAATCTGTTTAACATTGCACAGAAGAACGCACGTTTGTACGCCCTTGGGTGACAAGAGAGTCAGCACTCATGATTATATTAGCTATCACCGTTAAAAAACGCTTCGTGATTTTCAAAAAAGGTTTCAGGAACTCTCCAATAAAAATTTCACAGCCCTAGGATACCATCTTGTCAGTAATAAACATAATGGAGACAGCTGAAAAGCCTTTACCTGTCTTAGTATAGATGACAAATGTTGAGATTTGGATATTTTGGAAGAGAATGAAATCTAAAAAAAAAAAAAAAGAAAAAAAATTAATGGCAGTTGCCAAAAATAATGTGATTTAACACTTGTACACTTGTACTGTGACACCTCCTTGATCTCTCATATTACCCATCTTCTCCCCTCCCAACACACAACCCCCATCATTTTCTGCTACAAACACTGTGAAAGAATGTTGATAGTTCAACGAATAATACCTATCTAAACACAAAATTCAGTTTGCTCAGACATTGAATGTCATTATCGTTTTCAAAAGTCTTAACTTTTTATACCTTTTTGTATCTCGAGAAGAGGTAGTTTGCACAGACATTACACCTTATTCTCATTTTCACCTGTCACTTTTTATACTAGCAGTAACAAACTGTACCCTCATTTTTCATGGAACTGTATTACAAAATATTTATTTTGGTTATTCTCTTTCTATGCTCTTACAATTTTTGTAAAGACACTCCTGTAGCTCTTGTGCTCTTTTCAACTGCTAGGTTTTGTTACAAGCTGAGATCAGCCAGTATGGCTCATTTCATTCGTTTTCTTATTTTCAGTGTAATTTTACATTATTTTCTTGTTTATTATATCCATGGTCAACTGGGACGAAATACGGTGGCAATGTTGTAACTATTACATTAGTGATTCTCTTTTGTATTTTCCATTGATCTTTGATATTTTTTGAAAGATTTCTGAAGATGGGTATGTTGGAAGTGCGTTATATTGGGAACAACAAACTCACGTTAATTTGAAGCATGAATTTTTAAATAGTGACCAGTCCAAACTTTATGCAGCTTTGTTATTCATTTCTTACATGGCCACCTGTCTTCTACGTGACATTTTGTTGCGACTGTGTTGTGACAGCAGCTTTATAAATATTGAGGTATAAATGCAGTTGACTGACTTATTTGGTCGCCTATTTAATGAACGATAAAAAGTATTTTGTACAGAAATTTTAATTGTGTATCAGAATTTGTTAACTTTAATAATAAACTAAAAATAACTTCACAATATGTTTTATCGTTGTTGACAAAACAACTAAAGTGTCCTCATTGTTTGCCTTTAAGTGATACAGCATCCTGTTTTTATTTACTTGTCAATTACTTCATGTTTTATATTATCTATTTACTATGTGAGGTGGGTGATGTTTCAGAATCTTTGTTTAAGAGCATTTAGTTTTATAAAATATATATGAATACATTGAGCAAGGATGGTTTTCAGTGATCAGAATGTTAGATCAGTAATGTGTGAACATAATCTCTTTTAGAGCATTCATGGCTATATTGATTTTGTACTGATTAAAAGCACTGCTAATGAATTAGAACTGCTGTAATGTGTGCTACTTTCAGTGAGTGAGAATATATTTTACGAGAGGTATTGATTTTGCGAACAGTATTTGTTTCACAACATAAATTTTTGTATTTTTATGTATTATATTCTAGAAATAAAATTGTTGTTTTGTTTTCAGTGACATTACAAACTTTCAAGCAGGATAGTGACTGTCCCTGTTCATGACAATATTTTGACTTAGGCCAGTCTTACACCCAGATACTCATTACAAAATTCCTGATGTGAAAACTATGAGAGGGACATACAAGAATAAAGATCATTAAAACATTTAAGAAGTTAATAAATGCTCCAAAATTTTAGTACTATTTCAATACTGACATGATTATCAGCATCCTTGCTGCCACAACAATAGTGTATTTGAGAAATATGTATTACATCCATTTATTTTCAGCATCAGATTCATGAAAATTCCTAAAGAACAATAACTGTAATTTTTCTGTTACAAATTGCTGTAGTCACATGACAAATTTTTTGCCGTTAATTTACTAACTTCGATAATAGTTAATTTGTTGAATACTATGTCATTCAGTGAGAGATTTTGTCGAAATTTTTGTCTTGAATCTTGTAAGCACCACAATATAAGCAAAACTGCATGTACGAGTATTCTTTATTACAATTACATCACTTAAAAAAGACATATTTACTCTATATATACATACGTTAAGTATGTACAGCAGATCTGGATTCATACTTGCAAAAATTTCTAGAAATAGCAGCTGTTGTTTCTGACAGAGTAACATTGCTAGTTTTCTATATACATTTTATCTCTGTTTTGGTTCTGCAAGAAACATTCTGTGTGTGACTTCAGTCAATGCTTCAGAATATCCTGACACCACTTTCATGGCAGCATTTTAGCACAAACATTGATGATGAGCAAAATACTCTCATTAAGATATGTTATCTCATCTCACACTACCAAACTTTGTTTATTATAGGGACCTATAATCTCAGAATTCATATTAATTTGCTCTATGTTAGCCGTCATCATATGCTGTAGAAGTTCTTCAGCTTGTATTTAGATATGTCACTGCTTACTTGTAGCCTAAATGCCAATTGGAAAAAAAATCACATGAAAGGGATTTTGTTCAATGTATCGATTCTTTAATAAATGAGAAACATACAGACATAATATTACATTACTATAAAATACTCATTAGAACGAAATACATCAAAAGGCAAAATTGTCAATTACATCAATATTTTGACAATTATATTAAGGATAACTGGTGTATATATGTGAATGAGTATAAAACTGTACTTTTAAATATTTTTAGCACTCTTGTTGAATTACAGGTGTAAGATACTATAACTTTTGGAAGATTCATAGAAAACTGATCGATCAGAATTCCTTTACAGAAAAATTAAATTAGTCATACATTTTACAAGTTGTAGTAATATGCATGTACTATATCTAGAGAAAAACACATCCCCAAAAATTTATCTGACGAGAAATGTTTCAATATACTGCATTATGCTATAAAAGGCTATGGTAAACAATCAAGTATGATATCATATCTGGTAAAGGTAAGCATCCATTCTTCACACTGTATAAAAAATGTTTTTTCCACTTAATTCTCACAAAAATTTTGCCAGTCACTC
This sequence comes from Schistocerca serialis cubense, assembly GCF_023864345.2. Taxonomy (NCBI): domain Eukaryota; kingdom Metazoa; phylum Arthropoda; class Insecta; order Orthoptera; family Acrididae; genus Schistocerca; species Schistocerca serialis. Next base: position 328,255,276 of record NC_064640.1, read on the forward strand.
GTAACAACCACTAAATTTATAATTCATGAAATCATATCGAACTGTAGTGCACAAACAACACAGCTATATAGGTTAGATATTATTTACCACATCCAAAGGTTAATAACCTGATTACAAGAGTCTAATTCAACCAAAATATCGACTTCTATTTCCAGTTATACTTTGCTGTAGTTGTCCCTTCTAATTTTAGTAATTCCACAACAAAAATAGTATGACTGCTGTCATAGCTTCAGTACAAGATTTCATATTAAGCTTATTCATCCAACAGTGATGTATTCTGTAGACATAGCTATTCCCTATTATATGTTCACTGTTGAACATGAACATTTTACTTAGCTTTTAATCCATGTATATTACCCACCCGTAAAAAATATGTGTTCGTCACCATGAACAAAATTTTCACCATTATTCTGACCATCCTCATCAAAACGATCCATTTTCTTTATGGCGGTGCAGCAGTAGCCTGGGTGGAAACTGATCTGACATTCTCCTTTTTGTGTTGTAATCATTCCATCCTTTCAGGTAACCCATGTTGATCTTCACCTGCCATCTGATGAATCAATGTAGGTTCATCTTGATTTTGCAGATGGTTTCCTGAAAAAAGAAAGGTAGAAGATTTAACAGAAATCTAACAAATTACGTGCTACAGGTAAGTCACTGATAACTAGTTTAATACAGCACAGCTAGTGAAAGTTATTCTCAAAAAAAGAAACTACAAGTAAACGAATATTTCTTGGGTGCTGTATGCTCTGTAAGACTGCTAAATCGCTGGAATTTCCTGTTATGTTTTATTCTGGGCTGTGGTAAAAACTTAACTTAATGCACAACTGTGACTCCTGAAACAATTTCATTCATGTGAAAAAATTATTTGTGATTTACTTAGGAATTTTGAGTTTCCAAAATACAACTGAAATTAGAAACTTGATAGTGACGACTGTGCACAAATTAATTAAGATTTGCATACCGGAAATTTAGATATTTTCATCAACCTGAAAAAAAATTTATGTGACTATAACAAACAATCAGTGGAAGTCTACAACTAGCAGTATAGTTTTAAATTAGATACCGTTTACTGAGTGACAGAATGTAATTTTTTATATGTTTTCATGTTATCCTTAAGAGAACTCATACTAATAAATGTTTGGTAAGAGATTTGTTATTGCATCTAGTAGAAAAGCAAACACACATCATAAATCAATTTTCTTACTTTCCCCTCATTAACTATGAACATAAGTTCACATTATTTTAATTTCTGCATAGAATACAAAACTAGTGCTGGATGTGTTGTGTTGGCAGAAGAGCGAACACCGTGTTACTAGTGGGGGCTGAAATGCACGCGTTTTAGCTCACGCAGGCTGGTGTGAGGTGGGAAGGACTCTACTGACGTGGGGTCTGGAACATGACAAGGAATTAGAATTCAGAAAGCGGACGTAATTATTGTGATACTTAAGTTTAATCCATTAATTATGAATGTCGCTCTTGACGGTACATGATTCACAATATTATCTGTTCAGAATAGTAACTGAATATGGCGCCTTGCTAGGTCGTAGTAAATGACGTAGCTGAAGGCTATGCTAAACTGTCGTCTCGGCAAATGAGGGCGTATGTAGACAGTGAACCATCGCTAGCAAAGTCGGCTGTCCAACTGGGGCGACTGGTATGGAGTTTTCTCTAAACTAGACCTGCCGTGTGGCGGCGCTCGGTCTGCAATCACTGATAGTGGCGACACGTGGGTCCGACGTATACTAGCGGACCGCGGCCGATTTAAAGGCTACCACCTAGCAAAGTGTGGTGTCTGGCGGTGACACCACAGGATGTGTATAAAATAACGATACAGTATTAAATACACAGTGCTGAAAAGGAAAGACTTGAAACTAAAATGGCCAAGTCAGATTGTAGTATGTGCTGCAGTCTGTACAGAACAACGCTCTATGTACATAACACATATGTACTTTTGAATTCTTAGTTTGCATTAGTATTTTCTAATTGTAAGTGTGCAGTTATTCAGTATGCATCACAGTCAACAAATTATCATACATGTTCCACACACAGAATTCTACTTCTGGCTTATACACCTTATCACATTCTAATGAAGTACGAATTTTGTTAGTGATTAACGAAGGTTCATAGTGATTACATAACACAATTACTTCAAATCTTGTTGGCAGCAGTGTATTCACCTGTTTTCGCTAGACAGTGGCAACGACATTTTCTAATTTTGATAGTTCTTTAGTGCAATTCATGAATACAGGAGCACGTTTACAGAGAACACTACAAAGGCAATCATAGTTAATAGGTTGTGTTCCGCTTTAATTGTCAATGAAGAAGTTCATAAGCATTACGTTATACTCACTGGGGTCTGTGGTGACACTTTCACTGCATGTGGGTCTAGCTGGATATGGTGTGTCTCGTTGACCTGTGACTACAGACTTTGAGTGATGCTGATGTGAACGTCCTGACTGTTTGTGCGACTGCTTTGAACGCTTGCGTGGTGGTCGTCTGTTGTGAACGTGTTCTGGCTCTCTATGAAACTCACCACACTCTTTACACTGAGGAATGGCACTGTATAGTTCGTCATCAATTGCTATAAATTCCCCAGGCTGACCATTTACGACATGTACAACCACACGAGTATCAAGTTGTCCTTGCCACATCATAACTCTGTGGAAGTACATCTGTACAAGATGGTTTAAGGGTGCGGTTGCATGTAAGTAATCTGGGTACACTGGCGGATTGAAATGGGGTTGTGGAGGGTAGACGTCTTGGTCACCACCTAGAAAGAAAAGGGGATGTGGCAGTTCATCGAAGTTAGCAGGATTACAGAGAAACCCATCTGGAAAGTGCAACTGAACATGGATCAAGCGCGGAGATTGACCTGCCACGGAAAGATCCCCTTCTGTATCAGGAGTATTAACAAGAATATCAAACCCAATCTGGTACCTAAGGTAGTACGGAAGCCAAGGGAAGTAGCACATAACCGCGTTCTGTCCTAATTCATTGGCAGCCAGTGACGACATAATGCACTATAGAGTGATCCAACTGATACTATGAAACCACCCGGAGCGCGCGCAAAGCACTGAGACGTTCTTCGAATAGCTCACACAAGTCGCACTATGCACGGAGATCTCACTCGAACTAAGTGTCAGCTGCGCTCTTCGTGGACTGTTGGAGGAGTCGCGGAGTAGGGGCACACAGGCAGTGGTGGGAGACAGCTGCAGTGGGGGAAGCTACAGGGTGGGGGAAGCTCAGGCAGGGCCCCGAATGCAAAGATTACGCACGCTTTGTGGTTTCCACACCCAGTCCCATAATAATCTTTACTTCAAAAGTCAGTAAAGTTGGTGGCCAGCTTCAAATGTCAATGGTCGTCAGTAAAAAAGAGTGAAATTTACTGATCAAATTGCAAAACGAAAAATTTTCTTGGGTATAAAATGACTGATTCTATGTAAATGGACTGTAATATTCGTTTTAAGACTACATAATATGTGCAACAGGATCATTATTTTATACCGGACCATTTGCAGCCTGTCTGTATGACAAAGAAATAACACTGCAGCAAGTGGACACACATGAACTCATATGCAGTCACTTGAAAACAAATTTGTAGCCATTATAGGCAAACAACGATTGATTTAAATAATATTTCATACTCATAACTTTTTTTAATTCCAAATCTTTACTGCTAAATGTTGAACACGATAAAATTGCACCTTTTTTCTGGGAAATTTTACCCAACGCAATAACGTTATTTTCTGTGATAAATGAAATGTGTCTATTACACCCATAACACTATCAGCAAACTAATTTACACAACAATACAGATGTATAATTTGTCTTTTTCCTTTTTAATTGTTGAGACTAAATGCACACAGAAACCAAAAGTGTGGTAATATTCACACCTATCAGCAACTGCTTTCTTTGGAATTGGAATTATTAGTTTCTTCTTGAAGTCTGAGGATATTTCATCTGTTTCATATGTCCTGCACGTAGTTCTCATGGCTGGCTCTCCCTGGGCTGTTAGTAATTCAGACTGAATGTTGTTCGCTGCAGTGGCCTTGTTTCCACTTAGGTCTATCAGTGCTTCGTGAAATTCTTCTCGCAGTATCATATCTCTCTGCATCATCTACGTACTCTGTCCCTTTCTATAATATTGCCTTTACTTAGTACTGGTTTTCTGTCTGAGCTCTTGATATTCATACAGCTGCTTCTCTTTTCTAGAAAGGGTTCTCTAATTTTCCTGTAGGCAGTATCTATATTTTCCGCAGGAAAATATACTTCTAAGTCCTTATATTTGTTCTCTAGCCTTTCTTGCTTAGTCCTTCAGCATTTCATTCATTTCTTATATCTTTGTGTTCCCTTCCACGTGCCTCATTTACTGAATTTTTATATTTTCTCTTTTCACCAATTAAATTCTATATCTCCTCCGAAATCCAAGGTTTCTATTAGGGTTTGTGCATAAGTTCTTAACGTTTTTCTATTAGTTTAATAAACATAACAGGTACACATAGCACCGAATTTAGGCATCAGTAACATATTCTCCTTCACTGTTTACAACAGTCTGCCAACGCTGGGGTGGCTTTTCGATTCTGCGACTGTGGAAATGACGTGGTTTTGATACAAAGAACTCGTCGTGCCATGTTCGAAACACATTTTCATTTAGAAAGTAAATTCCCTCAAAGCTGTTGGATGGAGAGAGGAAAATGTGAAAGTCTGAGGGCGCAGGATCAAGTAAATAAGGTGGGTGTGGAATGACTTCCCAACGCAATTCCAGCATAGCGAGTTTTATCAGTCTAGCAGATTTCGGGTAGGCCTTTTCATCGAGTAGCATCACTTCACGCAGTAATCCTGTTCGTTTTTCTTGGATTGCGTCTATATGACAGCTGACAATGCTGTCAGTACTAATGGTTACATCTAGGGGAAACAATTCATAGTACGTTGCACCATCCCTGTTCCACCAGACGCTTAACGTTGTCTTTTGTGTATGTGCGGGGTTCTTTGCACGGGGAGTTGCTGCTCTGTTTGGGCTCAACTATTCCTTTCTTTTCCTTATGTTAGCATAAAGACACCATTCCTCATCACCAGTAACGGTACAGGCCACGATTGGTAGGCGTTGTTCTCGAGCCAAATGACGACGAGCAAGCTGAGAGGCACATATGGCCACCCTCTGATTTTTATGATTTTAGTTTAGAGCATGCTGTAATCACACAAACAATTTTCGAACCTTCCCCATTGCACGCAAATGGCGCAATATGGTGGAATGATTACAGTTCTTCGGCGCGCGGAGTGGCTGAGCGGTTAGAGGCGCCATGTCACGAATCGCGAGGCCCCTCTCGCCGGAGGTTCGAGTCCTCCCTCGGGCGTGGGTGTGTGTATTGTCCTTAGCATATGTTAGTTTATGTAGTGTGTGAGTCTAGAGACCGATGACCTCAGCAGTTTGGTCCCTTAGGAATTCGCGCACACACATTACAGTTCATCACATTTGCCAGTTCTCGAGTACAGTGACATGGATCATTGTGGATTAATGTGTTTAAACGCTCTTCATGAAACGACGAAGATCTTCCTGAACTTGGGGAGCTAATAATGTCAAAAAGATCCTTCTTAAGACGAGGGAACCATTTTCTTGTCATACCCTGTCCAATTGTGTGATCCCCATACACGGCCTTCGCTTCTCTCACTCCTATAGTGAACTCGAACAGAAGAATATCGAAAATGTTTCAATGTCTCCACTTGGCACTCTATTTTCTAGCGCCCATGGCTCCACTCACTACCTCCAAATGACAAAGTGACAATATGTAAGATCAAATAGCGGTAGTGAACAACAAATAATAACTGACAACCGATACATAAATCCATAGCAACCGGAACAACAACATGCAAAACACTAAAGCTACGAATTTATGCACCAACATAATAGAAGGCAAGTTCACCCAGTCATCTACACTGTTGCTGCTGCAGTTACTGAAAAGAGTTGCTGCCCCTTTTCAGAAACCACCTGTCTGTCTCACATCGCAACAGATACCCATCTGTTGTGGTTCCACTTGCGGCATGGCTGTCTATGTCACATAGACACACAAGCCACTCAACCAACGGCAAAGTACATGGCTGGTGGGGGAGGGGGGAGGGTGCACTTCCACCTAAGTAATATCATGCTGTTAAAGCAAGCTATAACCAATTTAAATAGTGTTTCAGTAATATCTATTTTCTTAAACCGCAAAACTCTAATTATGAATTTGGGAATGTGGAAGATCCTACCTACCTACAGTTCTTAAACAATTAATCATTAACCTGCCTTTTTTGAAAGAAAGTGCATTACTTGGCAATAATGGAAAAAGTAATACACTAGTGCCCAAAAATCAAGTATAATCGAGCCAAGCGAATTGATAACGGAAAGCTTTCATGAAAAGTGCTCATGTTTCTCGAAAGAAAGACGAATGATTTGCAGAAGAACGTAAGGCATGAACAGCATTGATTTTGCATGCTAAACTGTCCAAAGGTGCAAACAGAGAAGATACGAAACCACTGGTACACATTACAACTAAAATGAATAAAAAGGAATCTCTTCCACAAAAGCAAATCGTTTACTTGGGGACCTGTTGACGACAATCTAATGATATGAAAAACTGCGTAAACCCAACCAACATCGCAACTCATTCCACAGTAATTATAGAAGGTGAAGAAAAGAATTAAAATTTTTGTCACAGACAAGATTTCAACACAGGTTTCTCGGTATATCATGTAGTTTTGCTAGACATAACACCAACCTCGGCCACCCTAGTCCTAAAGCATCCGCAATAGAAACTTCAGTCCACATCTCCAGCTTAGTTTCTAGCTCTTAGATCATCGTTATTGACGAGGCTCTTCGCTATTGGAATAGCACCCCAGTGTTGGACGTAATGGTGAAATTTTGCCTGTCCCTTAAATGTAGGTGTTCTGAAATGATTAAATTTTCCTTGAGACGGTTGAGTCTCATCTTTATCTACAATGTCTTCAGCTTATTATCCCCTTGTTAGTGACGATCTAAGAAGGGGAAAATAAGCTGAAGACGTGAATTGACGTTTATGTTAGGGAAGGCATTCGTCTAGGATATTCCGTGCATCAATTTTACTGAGCTGCCGGTCGGTGTAGCCGAGCGGTTCTAGACGCTTCCGTCTGGAACCGGGCGACCGCTACTGTCGCAGGTTCGAATCCTGCCTGGGGCATGGATGTGTGTGATGTCCTTAGGTTAGTTAGATTTAAGTAGTTCTAAGTTCTAGGGGACTCATGACCTCAGATGTTAAGACCCATATCGCTCAGAGCCATTTGAACCATTTTTTTACTATGCTGCTGTTGTGAGTGTGGAGATCTAGGTTCAAGTCCTGAGAGATGCATGAATTTTATTCCATTTCTTCATCTTCTGTTGTTGTCATAGATAAAGTTAGATTGAAATATCTCAATGAAAACTGAATTATGTGAGATCCTTACACAGTAGTCAGCATTCCAGTCACTAGTGTTTCGCTTGAGCACAACGGGAAGAGAAATGGAGGGTATCATGGAACCTGGGTGGATTGATTAAAAACGCTGAAAAACTAAGGATAGCAAAAGATCTCACCTCACGATTCAAAGAGGGTGAGTAATTCATCAGAGAAAGATTTCATATTAATGGAAACGTGAAGAGAACATAGAGATTTTCAAAATTGGGAACGATCTTCCTAACCACCTCATAAAAGATAATGCTGACTCTCAGATGGTACGGTGAACGAATGAACGACGCAACAGTTCAAACAGCCCATATGAAGTAAGTGACTGTATTAGGTCTGAATATAGCAGTTCAGACAAACTGACGCGTTAGAAAGGCCAAATGGTTTTACAGTTTGTTAAATATCGATTTTGTATGTGTTTTACACACTTCAGTGTAATTACTGAATACGATCACAAGTCCATTATCCCAAGAAAGACAAACGCACTAAACATAAGAGAGTGACGAGTTCGTTACTACGCAGACTAAACCTTTGTGAAAATATGTTTTTAGTGTGGCGGGTAATATTTCAATTGATAGGAAACCTGGGCGCCATCTTGATTCTATGGCATGATTCATGTGCGTGAACAACATTTTTCACCCTACTTGATCTCTAGTATTGGCAAAAAAAATGGCTCTGAGCACTATGGGACTTAACATCTATGGTCATCAGTCCCCTAGAACTTAGAACTACTTAAACCTAACTAACCTAAGGACAGCAGACAACACCCAGCCATCACGAGGCAGAGAAAATCCCTTACCCCGCCGGGAATCGAACCCGGCAACCCGGCCGTGGGAAGCGAGAACGCTACCGCACGACCACGAGATGCGGGCATCTAGTATTGGTAACAACTGATTAGTTATTACTTAATTGTTTATGTCATAGGACGTTGTTCTTTGTACTGGAGGGATGAACCACAAACCGCCTCATATAATGACCCAACAACCAACATGCTGGCTTCTTTCGTTGATAATACTGGCGCTATAGAGGATACCATTGTTCTTCTAGCAAACTGAAGCGGGAATTCCATTTGAAGAACACATGCTTCCCTTTGCTCACCACGCTATCTCGATGTTACTGTGTATTCAACAAACGAATACGTTTCTACGCTGCCTTAAGCGCATGGGCGGTCTACTAGTTTATCAAAGGAGGGAAAGATTCAACAATTTTCTTTCTCCACTTGACAGCGAGACTGAGAATCTCTTACGGCGTAAGAACTAAATTTTAATGGAAGGACACAGAACTGGCTCTGTCACAGTCCATTGATTGGTATAGACGGAGATATAGGTATACACAAATAAGCACTGAAAGAAGTGAAAATTAGCGTAAGGAGAGCAATGGGGGAAGTGTTTAATTACTTGAAAGTAAATTTTTGCCAGACGAACTGACTATAAACTTTACAAAGTTTTGGTATTATCAAAATGGGTACGCTGTTAGAAATCACCCATTCAGTCACTCAGTGACCTCAATGACACCGAAACAGAAGATGACAGAGAAAAGGACAAAATATTGAATTCTAACTTCAAAAATAATTTCACAACGGAGGATTGTACAAAGGGCCTTCAAAAAGTTTTGCACAGTCGTCTCGAATGTTTTTATTTTTTGCCGGAGGACAATGAAATGTTCTGTGAACATTTAGCTATAAGTAGGTATTTAAAGGTATTCTTTTATTTATAGGTGAGCCATAATGGACTCTGAAGTAGGTGTCGTGTTGCGACAACGGTCGGTGACGGAATTCCTCTTCAAGACCGGTGATGACCCCGCCACATCGTTTATGGGGAGGACACAGTGTATCGCAGCAGTATCCAGTGGTGGTTGCAGAAGTTTGGAGAAGGTGATTTCTCTTTACTGGACAATCCACGATGCTGTAGACCATAGACGGCAGTGCGTGATGTGAATAAGGAGAGCATTAATCAAATCATTCAAAATGACAGATTTGTGACGACACGACACCTTGCTGGAATGACTCGTTTGTCATCGGGTAGTGTGGTATCACTGGTACAGTCACTGAGGTACAGAAAAATCTATGCACGTTGGGTGCATAGATTATTGACAAGATGAGGAAGAATGTGTGCGAGTGTCTAATGAAGACCTTTACTGACGAGTGGAAACAGTGTTTTGATGGCATTATTACCCAGGATGAAACATGGTTGTTTTTGTCCGAACCTGAGAGCAAAGCCCAATCCATAGAGTGGCGTCATCCGGGTTCCCCTCGGAAGAAGAAACCAAGACTCTCAGGAACGGTAGGCCGAAAGATAATGTCCTTCTTCTGGGATCAGTACGGTGTCATTTTCATTGACTTTTTGGAACCTGCTTGCACAATTAACCTGGACCGTTACTGTCTGTCATTGGACAAGCTGCGACGTGCAACTAATACCCATAGACCACCGCTTCAGGGTCAGACCATCAGGCTACACCATGACAATGCCAAACCCTATACAGCCCTTATGAAGAAGGAGAAAATCGGGAAAATGGATTGGAGAATTGTTCCTCGTCCTCCCTACAGTCCGGACTTGGCTCCGTCTGATTTTTACCTCTTTGGTCGTATGAAGGCCCACCTGCGTGGTAAAACATTTGATGGTGAGAAAGACCTTATTTCCTGTGTCAAGCGATGGTGTAAAAGTAAATCCCCAGAGTTTTACCAAAGTGCATTTACATCACGGAAAGAGCGGTGGGCCAGATGCGTCACAGCTAATTGAGGCTACATTGAGTAGAGTCTATGTATACCTAAATGTTCCAAGTATGTTCGCAATAAACTTCATTCTCCTCATGCAAATAATAAAAAAAATTAGAGACGACTGTGCAAAACTCTTTGAATGCCCTTTGTAATAAAAAAAAAAAAGGCTCTGAGCACTATGGGACTTAACATCTATGATCATCTGTCCCCTAGAACTTAGAACTACTTAAACCTAAGTAACCTAAGGACATCACACAAATCCATGCCCGATGCAGGATTCGAACCTGCGACCGTAGCGGTCCCGCGATTCCAAACTGAAGCGCCTAGAACCGCACGGCCACACCGGCCGGCCACCGTGAATAAATAACGCTTATTGTCCTTGGTAGCCACCTATAATACGTCGTTAGCTAGCAGATCTCTACATATGATTATGTTACTGGATTTATTTCATTATTTTCATGTCTCTTTTTATTTACTGATGATTGCTGAAATTACAGTAGAACAAGATACGTTTCTTGGGTTTCTAGGCTGAAGTATGTGGGGCACCCCAAAAAACACCCTGAAATTGGCGAGTAGAATCTAATGATAACAGGCAAGGCCGCACTCGGCTCCTCGTTTGGCTCTCTATTGTGCAGCCGTGCCCACTGTACGTCAGGGTTACAAACTCTGTGGCTGTACGTTGCACCGTATTCCTACGCCACAGAGTTTGAGAGGGTCCCAATTCCTACAGAGGAAACCTTTCAGACCTTTGAAAACTCACGTTTTCTCCTCTCATTTCTAATGATGCATCTGGGCCCAAAGAAGTGTAAATGTACATACATACAGTACTGCATTGCTATGTTCTTTGTAGCCTGTTGCAATAACTCTGCCATGTAAACTCAACATGCGGTCACGGACCTTGTTTGCCCACAGACAAACGGTAAACGACTGTTGTGATTACGATGATTATCGAGGGGAGTGGGTGTTCTTGTGGGACATGCAGACGATTGCTGATTAGGCATGGTGTTCATGTTTGCATTGTGCTGAGAATTATCTCCGGAATCCGTGGGTGAAGATGTTAGACCGATGTTTTTCTGATGTTCGATAAAATCTGTACGGGGAAATGAGAGAGGGAAGAATGGTATCTACCTCGACCTCAAGACAGCACCGAAACGGCTGCCGCGCCAACGAAACAGCACGATGCCCCGTCAACAGCGTGATAGCCAAACATATCCAGTAGTAGCATTGGTAGTAGCTTTATTCATCCGTAGCCTGTTATGGTTAAACTGTTATCGTCTAGGACAACAGTAGCCATTGCCAACGTCGGAAATACCGATAGGCGAAACCAGAAGCGCTATCTGACGCAATGCACATACAACGTAAACGCCAATGTAAGTTCACTGGGATCCAAAGCGTATCGTTTCCTCGCTAGAAGTGACCTTTTCATTCGCCCGTCCGGTGTCATTGAATGTAGCGATTACGTTATCCGGTGGCTCTCTGATTATCTCGTCTGGGTTTCCAGTCACAAATATGTATCAGTTCTATTGTAAGGACGTGGTTGTTAACTAGTCCTCGTTTGAATTCGATAGCTCAGCATGTCTCCTATTATACCTGGGAGTGCTTAGTAAGGCCTACGAGCAAGGGGCACCACACCGGCGAGGGTGAAGTAGTAACACTCAGCCCCTTCTCACCAACGCCGTGACGACGACAATTCTTACTATTATTTGTACCAAAAATGGCGAGGATCCGTCCCTCGTGGCTACACACGAAGGGAGAGGAGCACACTTCGGATGGTGCCGTGATGCCCTCGGAAATTTATTACGCGGTGTTGGACAACAGTCCCCAGCACGTGGGAACGTGGGAAACAGAGATCGTTAGATACAAAGTCCCAATGGTTTTTTGAACAGAAAGTTCAATCGGCGTCAATAAAACAGACTCCCAACATTTCATCTCCGTCTAGTGATGTAGGACATCGCATTTTTGTGTTTCGCCTACGTAGGCCTTGAATCTATCGTGCAGTCGCTCTGCACCACCCACGTAATTATTGTACAGCTGTTCAAGAACAGAAAATACACAACTATGAACTTCAGTGAGTAGAATAGAGACTTTTCTCTAGCCTATCTTAATGTATGCAGTAGGAAAGACTGCCACCCTTAAGAGCCTTTTTACAAAGAATGAGTGTTATAAAAAAATACATTTAAATTTTCTGATGACAGATTCAAACTATACGGACATTTACGAATCACTTGATGTATCATAAATATCGATCCGATTACTAATGAGGAAGTTGGTGAAATTAAACGCCAGTTAAACCAAATCGTGCTAATATTTCCGAGCAGTCAGATACCACCATAGCAACGTAGGACTGTTGTCTCGTGGGGGTGAAGTAATTTTCAGAGCCTTAATTTAAAAATTCCAAGTAATTAGGAATATGGCGAACAGCCACAAACGCTATTGGATCCGTCATTTCGAATTCCCGACCTCGTTTTCTTCGTGACGGACGGACACCTTTCTGTCCTCTTCTTTCTGCAGGATTGCCATGACTATACGGGACCCAACCTCGGAAACGTGAGACCAGGCCTTTCGGGCCGGAACAATGCTTGACTGTCACTTTGTTTACGTTGGCTACGGGCTCCTCTTTCTACCGGTGAACGCTTACTGGGTTGCGATGCTCTCGGCAACAAAATTGACGGGAGGGGCCCTTTGGTCCTGACTTGCTTGCAATTGTTAGTTGGAATTGGTCCGTGGAGTTCCGTAACGCGGAAGTTGCCGCCATTTGTATATCTTTGTGCTTGCTTACTGTTCTCAGTAGCAGGCGTTGACCTTACAGCTCTGGTTAGTGCTCTTTCGCTTTAAAGCTAAAGCAACCGCAATCATTACGATCGTGAACGATCAGAAATGCAACGGTTTGGATTTACAGTATATTGGGAGGCGCAACAAAGCTAACTATGCTTGCGCGATAACGCTTTGTACTGCCCCTGTCGCTTCAGTTTATTCTTTCTCGTGGGTAATAATAATTACGATATATCTATCAGTGCACTCAGTCACGTGCTGGACACTGAGCGAGGTGGTGCGGTGGTTGGCACACTTGTCTCGCATTTGGGAGGACGACGGTTCAAAACGGTGTCCAGCCATCCAGTTTTAGGTTTCTTACGGTTTCCCTAAATCGCTTCAGGCAAACGCCGGAAAGGTTACTTCTAAAGGGCAAGGCCCATTTCCTTACCCATCCTACCCAAATCCGGGGTCATACTCCATCTCTAATGACCTCGTTGTCGATGGGACGTTAAACACTATTCTCGTCCAGCTCCTCAATGGCTGTACGAGTAAACAGAACGCTCGTTTATGTTGCACAATTATGGTCTTTGTGCTGTCCTGCAACAAGACTTTTCTGTGTCAGGAATGTGTTATTCCTATGTGTGCAGTATCCGATATTTTGATTGTAACAAACTACCTTGCTTTTCCGTGTGTGTGCTTATGTAAATATGTGCTGTACCGTATGAGATCTGTCCGACTTCTGATCTACAGAATTCCCATGTTGCCTTCCACAACGATTTAATTAATAATCCGAAACCCTGCTAGAAGTGGTGAGGCCTGCTTCTGGCTACAGACAAGACAGCAGAAGATTAGCAGGTAAGGTTAAATGTACTTGTCGTCTGGACACCGGAAGTAAAGCAGCCATTTTAAGTTCTACCACCCCTGCCGCCATGTTCGTTCTTTTAAAAGAGAACCGACGGAAGGCGCAACATCTACAAGTGCTGGTCCCTTGGAATTCAGTTTCTTTGGCAGTTCCCTTAAGGGCCGAGTCCACTACAGATGTGCCTACCATATGACACTCATCCGCCTCTATTTTCAGAGTTAATCTAATAGCACACCGGCGTTAACCGCTCGCAGCACCTGAAGGTAAAGCAAAAACCGTCCCATCACAACAATACAGAGGTTACTAAAGCCACAGTTTTTGCTGCTTCTGTTGACATTAATAAATCTACAGTTTTGTAAAATCGCAGAAACTCACTGCTAGAAATGCATGAGAATTTTCTAATGAATAAGGAAGTCTATACCTGTCAGATTTCAAGGGGTTACATACATCCCGTATTGCCCCCTTACCCCCTACCCTCCGTACCACACACACACACACACACACACACACACACACACACACACACACACACACACGTGTGGATGCGGGACACACACTGCCAGGCACCTATCAGACATACGGACCAACTGAGTCTCAGATACACAGACTATGGTGCAATTGAGGACAAATGTTTTGTTTTGATTTCATTCCTTAAATTATGTTCATTTCGAAGCATTTCTATTCTTTGGGGAAACCATGCAATTTTTGGAGCTTCTTGACATTGTAAAAGGTATATGTGAAGCGAGATTTTTTGTGATACAACGGTCAGGTCCCTCGGTCACTTCAAATGTTCCCCTAGCAGCTACAGGGCGTACACGTATTTATTCAACTGCGCTGCAACACTAGTTCTGGCCCCAAAAAAATGGCTCTGAGCAATATGGGACTCAACTGCTGAGGTCATTAGTCCCCTAGAACTTAGAACTAGTTAAACCTAACTAACCTAAGGACATCACAAACATCCATGCCCGAGGCAGGATTCGAACCTGCGACCGTAGCGGTCTTGCGGTTCCAGACTGCAGCGCCTTTAACCGCACGGCCACTTCGGCCGGCTGTACTGGCCGCAGTTTGACGCAGAACAACGCTTCCAAGCATGTATACTGTCACTGCTAGTCTAAAAAAAGGTTTCATTCATAAAGATTATCTGTTTCCCTGTTGTAACAGTCCAGCTTTCTTAACACCACCGCCAACGTTGTTGCTGTTGTGGTCTTGAGTCCGAAGACTGGTTTGATGCAGCTCTCCAAGCTACTCTATCGTGAGCAAGCCTCTTCATCTCCGACGAACTATGGCAACCTCTATCCTACCGAATATCCTTGCTGTACAATCCCTTGGTCTCCGTCCACGATTTTTAGCCCACACACTTCCCTCCTGTACCAAACTGGTGATTCCTTGGTGTCTCAGAATGTGACCTGCCAACCGATCACTTTTCGAGTCAGGTTGTGCAACAAATTTCTTTGCTCTCAAATTCTATTCAGTACTTCCTCATTAGTTAAGTGATCTACCCAACTAATCTTCAGAATTATTCTGCAGAACCACAATGGATGTCAATATAAAGATATGTAACTGTTTCTGGAATGCTAGAGTTCCTTTTGACAAATGCGTGGCAGTTGTGTGGATAGAATAGTTTTACTTTCAGTGCGTTGATGGTACACAGGGAAGTAGTTACATTCACATCAATTTCCTGAGAGATATGCCAATGCTCTACTCTGATGATCGAGAGTCGAGTTACCATGCATCAGTACCGTGACGCATCCAGTGGCATTTCAGAGGCTGGTTTGAGCTCCCTGTATGCTGTGAATGGCGCAGATTGACTAGCATACCAAGTGCAGCGCACTGATGAACTTATTCAGAAAAAATGGATGGTTACAAGTTACAAGCCCACAGTCTCTGAAAAAAAAAAAAACTAAGATTCTGCAAAGATCGAGTGAAACTGGTTGAATACCTGTGCGAAATGTGACTCCATGCAGTCTTTAGCAGCAAACACATCACTCGGTTTTTCAACTATGTTTGCGTCTAGATCGGGAACTTAATTTGAATCAACATTCGGTGTTAATATTCAAACCACTAATTGATTTTTACTTGAGCCTGGGGATTCCAATGTTGCAACAACATCATTACGCTAATATTAAAAGTTCATATTCTCCTGATAAGCAATTAGTAGTAAATCTGTTTTTTCCAGATTTTATGTAAAACGACAGTTACGGAGAAGGTACTCGTACACAATCACCCAGTGCTCTGCATTTTGCAACCGAAGTTCATGAGAAACAAATTGAAATAGACAAAAAATTTTTTCTTAGCAATCGTAAATAATAACCAAACTGTTACTTTAATTATTTTATTTATTTACTAATTCTTCACCCAGGCCTCATCTATGATATTAAATATATCTATGATATTAAATTTATCGACATCGCAGAATGAAAGTAAACAGCTGAAAAATTCACATACACACAGAATACATAACTATGCCGTTGGAGGATAGGAAAAGCAGTCGGCTGAGCTTTGATGCAGGAAAAACATCCGCATTTACCTGAAACTGTTTAGGAAATCCTCGGAAAACCTAAATAATGATGGATAGACAAAGCAAACTACATTCTTCCGAGTATGAGCTTAGAGCTTTAACAACAGCACTGCCTCATTCGGTTGATCCCTATTCCTCAATATTCTTTGTTATAAAAATCATTATTCTCTTCATCGCTGCACATATCAAGGACACCCGTTGGTGACTCCGGAACCACAAACTTCTTGATGTGCCTTACACACTAACTCCAATCGGTTCAGAAAGTTGACTGCACGGCCGTAAACATGCCGTTATTCCACAAGCACGTCTCATGTTCTACTGTCTCGCCATTTGGATACTGAATCAGCTTCCCCTCATGAAGAGTGACATATTGAACTCAAGAGAATGGCAACACATTACTGTCATACACTACAGATCTGGCGAATTATTTTCTTGAAAAAGCATTACAATATGGTAATATGAAAAGCAGTTGGTTTCATTGGTAACAACTACTCTCACGTAATGTCTGATTATGTACGAGTAGTATTCACTGGACATGAAGAACGTTTTAGTTGCCTTTTTAAATAGATGCATTTTAGTAATCCTTACCGTCTGCTTTGAAAATTCATTGTAAAATTTTATTCTTTGCTGTTTGGAACTTCTTTATTATTTTTCCTAGGTAAATATGAGCCTAAACTGGCTCTTGTCCCATGATTATGGGTAAACTGTTAATGAAGTACATAGAAATGCTTACCCTGATATGGAGATCAGATTGGTAAATGTACTCACTTTGTGCAATAAAGATACAATTTTTACAATGAGCCTGACTATTAGTTACTATTATTACGGCGATTTTCTGCAGTTTAAAATTTGTATCCGTGTTTTGTGCCTTCGTTCCCCAGGAAAGATTCTCATAGCTAAGAACAGAGCGTACATAGGAATAATATGTCACCGAAAGACAGTGACTGGTACAAATTTATGATCGGGATCTAAGGGATAAACACACTGATAACATACATTTTGCCACCATCCTTAAGTGTTCATTTGGTGTCACTCGACACATACATTTTGCCACCATCCTTAAGTGTTCATTTGGTGTCAATCGACAATTAATATTTATCTCTAAAAGCTTTTTGTTTGTTACACAATGTATAAATTTATCGTTTATGTTTAATGCGACAGAAATGTGTTCCCTTTTTACGCTGCAGTGCATACTGTTTGCTTTCTTTGTATTCAACGTTAACTTGTTATATACTTCCCAATCGCAAACATCCTTTAGAGTAGCTTTTGCTTTCTGTATTAAAAGTTCCTATGTTTCATCAGTGTCTATGGTATTACTGTCAACAGCAAAAAGTACTTTTTCCTTATGACTGATAATGTCTCGAAAGTAATTGATGTACAGAGTGATTCAGCTGCCCCTACCAATGTCGTTTTACATAACTCGCAATGTCATGTCTAGCCGTCAAAAAGCACACGCGAGGTTTTCATATTCTCTCAGCTCGCTAGGCGCAAAGTATTAGTCCTACAGAAAAAAGAAGTGGGACGTTTGTCGTCGGAAATTTAATGTAGTTAAACTTTGTACTGGAGTAAGTTTTCGCCAGATGCCGTTGTTTTCGAGTTATTCAAGAAAGACGTACTGAGCTTCAAAGCCTACTGCCACATTCAGCCACCACCGGTCAGGATTTCTATGTCGTCATGGCACTCCTTCCTATCACTGTACAAAAATTTGCGACTGCACGAATTATTTCCCACATTGGACCTGTTTTGGTCTTCACTGATTGGTCTCACAGTCTTTATCGAACATTTACAAATCGTAAAACTGTTATTTTTGTAAATTTTAACTGAGATTTTTTAAAATTTTAACAGCATAAAATAATCAATTACATCGTTGTATTAGTCAGGCCTTCTGACTACGGAACTACGGTGCTTTCAAGGGTTTAGTTGTTCTGAATTGTGAGCGTAATTAGTTTTAGCATAACGTTCACGAAAATCTTTTTTCATTCATTACTCTCAGGGCAATTTTTAAATTAATAATGTTAGCGAAATAGCCGATTATGCTAGTGGCGTAATAGGCCAGTCAATAAAGACCAAAAGAGTCGAATATCGGCAATAGTTCATATAGTCGGAAATTTTCGTACGGAGGTAAGAGGGAATGCCATGAGTGACATACTAGAAATACTGGCCGGTAACGGCTGGGTATGGGAGTGGGGTCTGAAATTTATTTTTGTACGTCTTTCTTGAATAACTCGAAAACAACGGCATCTGGAGTTTTTCTTGAGCAAGTTGAACACTACGGCATTACGCGAGAGCGTATACGAGTAAAAAAATTAACCACATTATATTTCCTACAGTAAAGATCCTGTTCATTTTTTCCGTAGGACTAATAGTTTGCGCGTAGCGAGCGAGAGAATATGAAAAATCTCGCACGTGGGTTAAGAAGGTAAGACGTAATATTTCGGGTTGTACAAAACGGCATCGGTAGTGGCAGTTGAGCCACTGTGTATATTAAGAAAAGAACTAGATCCAATAGACTCACTTGAAGAACGCTTTTATTTATATACTTCTTGTTTGTGTCGCTAAAAATTTCTCATCTGCGAATGAGTAAGCTACCTCTGCCGATTGCACTCTGTTTTCCAAGTAAGGATGGAATCACTCGTCTGCTGTTCTTCTTACATTTACTGCTTCTAGTTTGTTTGGTAGTATTTTATGGTCAACAGTATCAAAAGCCTTTGACAAATCTACGAATACGCCAGTAACACAGTCACTGTTGTCAAGAGCTTCTGGTAACACTTTTGTAAACACTTCAATGGCGACGTTGTACCTCTCCCATTATGGAAACCAAACTCTGGTTCATTAAAAAGTTTGCACTAGTTAATGTAACTGATTTGTCTACTTATCATGATTGATTGAAATATTTTTGAGAATGCACACAGTAGTGAACCTAGCCTGTGGTTTTCAATACTCTCTGTACTAAGTTTCTTTAGTAATTGCACAACTTGTGTGTGCTATAGGTACTCTGGAAAATGACTGAATTAACGGACTTATTTTTTATGTTTATTAGTGGGTTTTGTAAGCCGTCTAAGGACGGCTTCAGAACAGAGACTGAAATCACATTAATAAAGGCTGATATCGTATTTCTTAATTTCTGCATTGTCTTCCGGACTTCAAGTTCTACCGTACGGAACAACACCATTCTGCTTGCTGCACAAGCCATTGTGGATGCTACATATATTTTAGGAAGATTTTGTTGCATTTCTCTGCAATATCAGAGAAATAGTTGTTTCAGAAATTTGCCGGTTCCTGAGGGTTTTCTATTATTCTATCATCATCTTTGATTAGTATATTACTGTATTTGCGTCTGCCTTTTCCACTCACATGTTGTATGACATCCCAAACATTTTTGCATTTATTATCTGCATAATTTAAAATTTTGTTACTGAATAACTTTCTTACAGCAAGCATTACCCTCCTGTATAATTTTTATACGTGTCATAGTAATCTAGGAACTATGGATAAGTATACTGTTTTTGTAATGAACTGACAAATTTAATTGACTGCGAGGACTTTCCAACACCGCAGTTATCCATTTACTTACCTTACCTGCTGCTGTAGTGGTAGCTTACTTGGAAATGTCTCCGGAAGAATTAATTTAAACAGTTTGCAAAATTAGACGATTTAGCATTCTCATTATCGTTCATATACATTTCATCCCAAGTTTGATTTGCCAACGTCCTAGAAAACGCATGTATTTTATGTTCTGAAAAGAATTTTCTGTAGGCGTGCAATTTTGTGGGTTTTATCAAGCCTGTCTTTAGCTTTATTATCTTACAGTAATGATAAGACAGGTCAAGATCTCTTATTAATACTTTACAACTTTCCCCGTCAATATCTGTGAGTATATTGCCTAATACTGATGCTGAAATCTCTGATATCCTAGTAGCAGTGCTTACCATTTGTCCCATGCCGAAAGTTCTCATAACCCATGTGTCAATTGTTAACTAGGTGTCAAAGTAATGTTATGTTAGTTTTGGGGGCTTCAGTTAATTTCTTTCAGAAACTTTCTACATTACCACTACGTGAGCGGCACACAACAGAATGTCTAACCTCTTACAAATGTCCAGCTTTATTAGTTCAAGGGTTGCCACTTCAAAATGTTTACCTACATCGATTTTGATTACATATTCTCTAGCTTTCAAACGTGTGCCACGTTTGATATAAGTACATGATACGTTAATTCTGCAGTAACAACTTCCACATTCATGAGACGATGACTGTAAACACTGTATATCATTACCTCTGCACTGGAGCTAGTAACGCATACCGTCATGCTGTTCAAAGACTGAAATTCAGCTTCAAGCTCTTGTATTATATTTTTAACAGAGAGTGCATTTTTATGAAGAATAGGTAATTACGTGCAAATTTCTGTGGTATTTGCGTGAAGAGATCTCTATTCTGGTTGAGATCCTTTTAAGGGAAGAGAGCCTCTTGTCATGGTTTATCCTAAAGAAGTCCTAGTTTTCCTACCCATGACAACAGTTACATTTGACAATAAAACTTTGAGATTTCAATCAAGTAAATTGATGCAAAACCCGATTCTACATTCTTTGCCGATCACAACCATTTGTAAATGTCAGACCTTTTGTTATACCTTTGTAAGTTAATAGTATGGGGAGACACCCAAATCCAGCATACCAACGATTTTATAAGATTGAAAAGTGTTTCAATGGCAGACAATACAGATTACGAATAATGTTAGATGTGTAAGGGTCGTCAGCTCAGATTGATTCTTATAAACAAATATTAGGTACTATTTTCACTCTCTACAATTTAAATTCTCGCTTTATTTAAATATTTTCTGCAATAGGTCTCTAAAGCCTTTGGACAGTATGACGATTTCTATCAACGAAGGTCTGTATACAGGCTTCGTACAACGATGACAGAGTTACACTAATTAATAACAACTGCCAGATCATTTATTAACGTAACAGAGAAATTTTACTTGTTGGATCACGTGAGGTGGCTCAGTGGGGAGACACTGGACTCGTATTCGGGAGGACTGCAGTCGAAATCTCCGTCTGGCCATACTGATTTATGTTCTTCCATGAATTACCTTAACCATTTGAGACAAAGGCTGGTATGGTTTCTTCGAAAAGACACGGTATATTTCCTTCTCGACGCTTTCGCAATCCGAGCTTGTGCTCTGTCTTTTACGATCTCCGTGTCAACGGGACGTTAAACCCCAAATTTTTTCTTTCTTTCCTTCTTTCTACTTCTCGGGGACTGTCTCGCTGTCTGTAACAGTAATTTCTGGTAACCATTTGTTTAACTGTTACGCTGAAAGATTAAATAAATCGGTCAGTAAATACTGGTAAGGTCTATTTACGAATAGAAATCGCAGCTTCCAAGCTCCCGCAACGCAAATTCATCAAATCAAAATACCTTAGCGTAAATTTTTTTTCAAACTAGCCAGATTTTCGATTTTGTTGTTAATGTTGGCAGCCATTCGTCCTCAGTTGCTACATCGATGCCGTCTATTTATGAATAACAGTTACTGTCTTGCATTGTTTCCAACTTAGTTTTTGATGTTATGAACAGCAGTATTAAGCGCACTGCAGAACAAGGTTATGAAGTGAGTTGATTAACAACTGCTTACGCAAGAACTTACAGTAGTTATTGCACCCACGACTGTTAAAATAACAGATCTTCTGCCTTTTCCTTTAATTTCAACAAAATAAGAATCCACCGATGATGACACAGATGGATGAGACATATTTGGGCAAGAAAACTGCAGTATGAATAAACTGTAACTTGCAAAACAGGCGAAACCAATCTGATAGTGCCATTTTTATATTCGGCAGAAACTCAAAGTACATACAAGGAATATTTTCAGGCAGCAAGTGACCTCCCTGGGCTATATACGGTGTTAATTCACTATCCTGACACAGGTCTTTATTCAACAAGCAGAGCTATCAACCAAGCGCATCTAGTCACTTGTGAGATTTGTGATTTAAAACAAGGATTTATGTCAAAGGAACAGCAGGATGCAATCGCAAGCTTTCGATATCAGGTTGAATTCCGCTCTCCACACAAAACCGCTCTATCCCTTCAGAAACTCTTCAGGTCCCACAAAGTTTTTGAGGTGACTGTAATTAATTGAAATGAATCAACGTGAAAAATATTGTATACTTTATTGAATACTCGTGTCAGTTTGATGGTGCTGAATTCTTTATGTTTCACTAAACTGAATAAAAATAGGATAAAATACTGTTCATTTGAAAAGAACAAAGAAAATGTTTCCTGTTCATCCCATTCTGATTTGGACTTCAGTATGGTTTTCCCAAAACATTACAGGAAAGTGGCAGTATAATTCCTGCTGAGAGGCGCTGACTGATATCTTCCCATTTCTTTGGATATTGTTAAGCTTTGCAAGAATGAAAATACCTTAAGCTGAGGATTCGATATTATTATTAATTTGTTCTAGTAGATACTATCATTTTCGTATTAGGTAATTCAAAAATTCATTACGCTGGTATTACTCCTTTTATAAGTCTACGATATAAAATGACGTATTATATGGCCAGTTCTTTCTGTTACTGCGATGCAATGTAGTTGAATAAATAACATAAGCTTCAATTATTTCATAACTGCGTCATTTAGCTGCTCAGTAAAATACTAGTAAAATTCACGTTTCAGTTCATATTTTTTGCGTTTTTATTGAATGTAGGGTAGAAGTTATTCATTGGCTTAAGTCAGAAATTAAGCTTTTAAATGAAATCCCAGATGACGCATTCTTTTGGGCAGTTACAGTGAACACAACAAGCAACTCGTAAGCTGACTAGCGTGCTCAGGATCGTAGCTCCTCACCTCTTGCGTCATTTACGAGTTTATATGGAGAACGACAGGAACTCATTGGAATGTCACGTGCGGAAACGTCAGGGTCTTCACAAAGTCGGTGATTTAGAAACGAGCTGTTCCGCTGCTGCATATCTGGGCCCGGGTAGCTTGGGCTAACACGGCCGAATGACTTCATTCTGTGAACTGCGCGGCTTCCGCTGTTCCGCTGCCTGCTACGTCACTCAGTCATTTGGCTGCCGTGAGACTTCCTGTCACGTTCGTCCTATCAACCTCACTGATCTTTAGAAGTAGCTATTGAGTTGGTGCATAAGTTCGTAGCGTTTCTTCATGACATAAACACAACAGATACCCATAACAGACATTTTAGTCGTCAATAATATATTCCCCTTCATTATTTATGAAGAGTAATTTTTCAATTCTGCGACTGTAGGAATCACGTGGTTTTGAGACGAAGAAGTCGTGCAGCCACGATCGGAGCTCATTTTCATCCGGAAAGGGAGTTCCTCGAAGGCTGTTCAATGGAGAGAGGGGAAGATTAAAATCTGAGGTCACAAGGTCAGGTGAAGTAGGTGGGTACGGAATGAGTTCCAACCCAGCTCCTGTATAATGTTTTGTTGTCGGTCTAGCAAATTGCGGGCGGGCATTATCGTGGAGTAGCATCACTTCACGCAGTCTTCCTGGTAGTTGTTTCTTTACTGCGTCTGCATGACGTCTCAGTTGTTGACAATAAATGTTAGCAGTGATGGTTACATGCTGGGGAAGCAGTTCGTAATACACCACACCGTCGCTGTTCCACCAGATGTATAACATTGCCTTTTGTGGATGTGCGCAGGAATTTTGGGCCTTTCTTTTCCGTATGTTAGCATAAAGATACCACTTCTAGTCACCAGCAACAACAGAGTATAGGAAGGTCGGTGGTGTTCAGGAGCCAAGCGATGACGAGCAAGCAGAGATACACATATGACCACCCACTGATTTTTGTGATTTTGGATTAGAACATCCGATTTTTGAACCTTCCCCATTGCATGCAAACGTCGCACAACGGTGGAAGTTCACAGTTCATCACATTTTCCAGTTCCCGTGTACACTGACGTGGATCATTGGGAATTAATGAGTTTAAGCGCCGTTCATCAAACAACGAAGGTCTTCCTGAACATGGAGAGTCACTAATGTCAAAACGAGAAAACAATTTTCTTTCCATGCTCTGTCCATTGGTATTATCCCTGTACACGATGCAAATGTTTCTGCGTACCTCTACTACTGTCACCCCTCTACTGAACTCAAACAGAAGCACATGTCGAAAATGTTCCGATTTCTCTACTTGGCAATCCGCAACTCCACTCATTGTCTCCAAATGAGAAAATGACAATATGTAAATTCAGGTAGCAACAATGAACTACAAACACAGAAATGACAATCCATAAATACACCCATAGCAACCGGAATACCATTAAGCAAAACAAAAACGCTACTAACTTAGGCACCAGACTAATGATTTCTCATACAAGCAGGATATGAGAACTCATTTTTGAGGCATGGGCTGCAGGAGGCAACTGTTAGGCGAGGATTGCGAGGGTTGTCGTAATGCAATAGGATAGCGCTGTGCTTATGGCGGGATTTGGCTCTTGTAGGACAGAGCAATTTTCTCGATAGATAGTAGCAGTTCAAATACACTATGCAATCTGCAAGGAAATAAGTAATGAGAGCCATTTTGAGAGTTTAAGGCGGTGAAATTTAAGCGGACTACAGAATGAGCGGCCATTACTCAAGTGAGTCGCTTCTTGTAAAGGCTGTTCAAAGAAGAGAAGATAGTATATTCAGTTTTGGGAGTTTCTGGGGGAGAATTATACATCGATGAGGGGAGAGATAGAAGCAGTGCAGCCCATGGTGCTGGAGTTCGTAAAATCGCGTTGTGTTGTCTGCTCCTCGTATGTGACACGCAGGCAGCCAGCCACGCATTTTAGGACAATGTCTGAGTGAACACAGTAAACTGGAATTCGTTCCTGTATACATTTGGATCTAATGGTGGCAATACTTTCCTCTCTGTTTCCGTCGGGAGGTAGTAACTATTCATTTCTGGTGGTTTTATTAGCAATTCTGCAGTCAGAAATTTGACGATTATGTCCCAGATGAACACAGTTAAATGAATAACAACCAAAAATAAAGATAACATCACAACAGCTGCATGAGATTACCCTACGTGCCTTTTCGCTGAGTCATGTTGGGTGACTGGTTGGATGGTGCACAGGTTGTGCTGAACAAAGTTATCTCCCTTTCGTTCTCTTCCAGGAGCTTGACTGTAAGTAGTGTATCGCACGATGAGAACGACAGTGTAATTCGTAATGTAAGTATGACGATGATATTTGCCGCTTAATTCGTGTTGATGAAACGTCATAATATGTGTGATGGTATTTCTTCCAAACCATCTAAAGACACATTTCTGAGAAACAGTCAACAGTTTGACTATAGGTTTACAAGTTTAACGACCGTATTTTGTTCTTAGACAGGTTGTAATCTTCAATATTTCAGTAACTGTAGTGATATATTTGCTGCTACAGAGGAAGACTGAGTAGAAACTATACAATAGCCTAGCATCCAGTCTCAATCGAAACAACTACTTTTTTGCTGATATGCTTGAGAGGTTTCATTTCGATGACAATCAGAAACCATAATTAGGTCTACATCTCACCAACTGTGAAGCCAAACAGCTTAAATGTTGGGCATATAAAATTGAAGATATTTTTCTTAGTGTAAAAGTGCCATTACTACCACTGTTTTGGTGCACACCTCAGTTCTGAGTTTGGAAGTAGAAGTTGTGGCTTCAGGAAACAGTGATGGGCTGTTTGGTGGAGGAGAGCAAACTGCGAGGTCATCGGTCTCATCGGATTAGGGAAGGATGGGGAAGGAAGTCCGCCGCACCCTTGCTAAGGAACCATCCCGGAATTTGTCTGAAACGATTTAGAGAAATCACGGAAAACCTAAATCAGGATGCCCGGACTCGTGATTGAACCGCCGTCCTGCCGAATGCGAGTCCAGTGTGCTAACCACTGTGCCACCTCGCTCGATCAGGAAACAGTGCTGTGATTTTTGACATGACGACATAATCCACGATGGCAGGAAATTTAAAACACCAGGACGGTGATGAAGGGGAAGTTAAATAATGCAGGAGATCAGTGGCTCAAAGTTTGAAAAAAGCAAGATGGTGCTGGAGGGATATTTAATTTTTTTACCATTCATTAAAATGAAACAGCCAATAGCAGAGAAGTATCTTATCAGGGGTCATTAAAGCGAAACAACTAAATCAGTAGTGCGGCGCAATGTTCAAACGTATCCAGTTGTTTCTGAAAGATATTTACAAAACTATAGAATTTCCAAGATTACATAAGCTTCACCTGAACTGCGTAAATTGACACCATGTTGAAAACTTCTGATTTTTTTCCGAAATTACAAAAAAACACGCGCGCGCGCACACACACACACACACACACACACACACACACACACACACGTTGAGTATTCTCTGCTTGTGTCAGTCTCCATGCAACACAGTCCCTTAGTCTGGAGGCGAGTACGTGACATACTTTAGGCAATACTTGAAGGGGATGGTGCGTTCCGTCTGTTACCGAAGTTCAAGCAGGATGTGCAAAGTACAGATCACGAGAAAAATACCGACAAGTGAGATATGTAGTTCGATATGCTATAGAATATTTTATCGTTATCCATAACCATACATATTTTAAAAGTGTTTGTACGAATGTACACTCTTGGAAATTGAAATAAGAACACCGTGAATTCATTGTCCCAGGAAGGGGAAACTTTATTGACACATTCCTGGGGTCAGATACATCACATGATCACACTGACAGAACCACAGGCACATAGACACAGGCAACAGAGCATGCACAATGTCGGCACTAGTACAGTGTATATCCACCTTTCGCAGCAATGCAGGCTGCTATTCTCCCATGGAGACGATCGTAGAGATGCTGGATGTAGTCCTGTGGAACCGCTTGCCATGCCATTTCCACCTGGAGCCTCAGTTGGACCAGCGTTCGTGCTGGACGTGCAGACCGCGTGAGACGACGCTTCATCCAGTCCCAAACATGCTCAATGGGGGACAGATCCGGAGATCTTGCTGGCCAGGGTAGTTGACTTACACCTTCTAGAGCACGTTGGGTGGCACGGGATACATGCGGACGTGCATTGTTCTGTTGGAACAGCAAGTTCCCTTGCCGGTCTAGGAATGGTAGAACGATGGGTTCGATGACGGTTTGGATGTACCGTGCACTATTCAGTGTCCCCTCGACGATCACCAGTGGTGTACAGCCAGTGTAGGAGATCGCTCCCCACACCATGATGCCGGGTGTTGGCCCTGTGTGCCTCGGTCATATGCAGTCCTGATTGTGGCGCTCACCTGCACGGCGCCAAACACGCATACGACCATCATTGGCACCAAGGCAGAAGCGACTCTCATCGCTGAAGACGACACGTCTCCATTCGTCCCTCCATTCACGCCTGTCGCGACACCACTGGAGGCGGGCTGCACGATGTTGGGGCGTGAGCGGAAGACGGCCTAACGGGGTGCGGGACCGCAGCCCAGCTTCATGGAGACGGTTGCGAATGGTCCTCGCCGATACCCCAGGAGCAACAGTGTCCCTAATTTGCTGGGAAGTGGCGGTGCGGTCCCCTACGGCACTGCGTAGGATCCTACGGTCTTGGCGTGCATCCGTGCGTCGCTGCGGTCCGGTCCCAGGTCGACGGGCACGCGCACCTTCCGCCGACCACTGGCGACAACATCGATGTACTGTGGAGACCTCACGCCCCACGTGTTGAGCAATTCGGCGGTACGTCCACCCGGCCTCCCGCATGCCCACTATACGCCCTCGCTCAAAGTCCGTCAACTGCACATACGGTTCACGTCCACGCTGTCGCGGCATGCTACCAGTGTTAAAGACTGCGATGGAGCTCCGTATGCCACGGCAAACTGGCTGACACTGACGGCGGCGGTGCACAAATGCTGCGCAGCTAGCGCCATCCGACGGCCAACACCGCGGTTCCTGGTGTGTCCGCTGTGCCGTGCGTGTGATCATTGCTTGTACAGCCCTCTCGCAGTGTCCGGAGCAAGTATGGTGGGTCTGACACACCGGTGTCAATGTGTTCTTTTTTCCATTTCCAGGAGTGTATGTATGTGTGTTCTATATCTGTTCCTAAACAGAAAGGACCGCTGTGTGGGTAAGAACCATTTACCTCTCAAAAGGGTCGAAAAAGTAGCGTAACTGACGACACACAAATAGTCGGACCATATGCATACAGTTTTAAGAATGAGAGCACTTAGTGAGTTGCAACAAACTTTACACATAATTTTAACAAAATTACGAGACTTTTTATCGCTCACGCCCCTTCCCCCCGCCGCACACACCTATGCAGACAAAATAATGTACGCAAAAGAATTTAGCGTTTACTACATTTTCGCGGTTCTTGCAGTAAAACCGACGCATCAGGAATGAGAATTTAATTTATTACTGCTTTACTAATAATTCCATTCGGAACACACTTAGCAGACGTAGTCCAAAATGGTTCAAATGGGTCTGAGCACTATGGGAGTTAACATCTGTGGTCATCAGTCCCCTAGAACTTAGAACTACTTAAACCTAACTAACCTAAGGAAATCACATACATCCATGCCCGAGGCAGGTTTCGAACTTGCGACCGTAGCGGTAGCTCGGTTCCAGACTATTGCGCCCAGAACCGCACGGCCACACCGCCCGGCCGGGTTGATAACATGGAGAAAGAAGGTAGGAGGAAGAGATGGACAGACAGAGAGGGGGTCGGAGGAGATCGACACAGGTATGAGAAAGGTGGAGATGGACTGATAGGGAAGGAGGAGATGGATTGAGAGAGGGGGAGGAGATGGACTTACAGAACTGGAATAAATAGTTATCTAGGCAGCACCAGGTACAACCATTAGGCTACAGTCACGTATTCATAATACCTACACAAGATCCAGTTCTCAGTTTCAGCTTCATAATACATTTTCAACATGTGCCTTACACTCTCAGTTTACATCTTTTATGTATCTACTACATTTAGCTTACATCCACTGTCTATATCTTTTCTATATTTACAACATGCATAAGCTGTGCTTTACAATCATATTTCTTGAAACATCCACAACATACAGAACACAATTTCAGTTTCTCCTCTGCTATTACTTTATAAAGTACAAATACAGTTTCCGAAATTAACGCGATAACAACCATTACTTTTGTGGTGTCACCGCCAGACACCACACTTGCTAGGTGGTAGCCTTTAAATTGGCCGCGGTCCATTAGTATACGCCGGACCCGCGTGTCGACACTGTCAGTGATTGCAGGCCGAGCGCCATCACACGGCAGGTTTAAAGAGACTTCCTAGCACTCGCCCCAGTTGTACAGCGACTTAGCCAGAGATGAATCACTGACAACTACGCTCTCATTTGCCGAGACGATAGTTAGCATAGCCTTCAGCTACGTTATTGGCTACGACCTAGCAAGGCGCCACAGCATTTGATATTGAGATTATAACATGTACCGTCAAGAGCGATGTACACCAATTTTGGATTAAAGTTAAGTATTATATCAACTACGTACTTTATTTGCTACTATTAATTCCCTTAACTGTTCCAGACCTCACGCCAGTCAGCGTGTAATTAATCGCGTGCATTTCGGCCTCCTCTAGCAACACAGTGTTGGCCCCTAATGCCAACACTTCAACTTTTATCATCATCTATGCTTGTAATATGTAAATTGTATGCGTTCTCACTCCACAATAGGTAATGCATTGAAGGTCATGGAAGGGTTCACACGATCACTTAATACATGCCTCAAATTATGTTCACCTTGTTGGAAATGATTAGATTTGCACTGTATGTAATGAAGTGGTTTGGAATTTTGCTATATATTTCACATAGACAAAAGCTGTATAGACCATAACGGTAACCCATGGAGAAGTATACCCTTATACGCCTTCGTTTATCACAGGCAATGCCACAAAAAAATAAAAATCGAGAATGATGGCGCCCTACTAGGGGTATTACATCCTCCTCCCTTGAAAATTTGGAAACCACTTAGGTTAAAAAATACTTGTACTAGAAATTTATGCTTGCGTTGCTGAAGCGATATGGAATAGAGTGAGAGGCGTAAGAGCACATCAATGGGAACTCATCACTGTGTTCCTCGAACCACTCACTCACACTCCTGGTCTTGTGACATGGCGTATTATCTTGTTGAAAAATACCACTGCCTTCGGAAACATGATTGTCACGAAGGGGTGCACGTGGTCTGCAAACAGTGCACGGTATTCCTTGGCCTTCATGGTACCTTGCTCGACCTCCAATTGACCCATGGGTGCCCACGCGAATGTTCCCCAGAGCACAATGGATCGGCCGCCAGCTTGTCTCCATTCCGCAGTACAGGTGTCAAGGAGCGGCTCCCCTGGAAGACGAAGAGTATGTGCCTTCCCATCGGCATGATGATGAAGGTGTCGGGATTCGTTAGGAGTGTTCTGCGAACGGTGCGTTCAGATACACTTGTACTATGCCCAGCATTGAAGTCGGGTGTTATTTCCGTCACAGTTCGCCGCCTGTCCTGTTTTACCAGTCTGCCCGGCCTACGACGTCCGACATATGTAACGAGGGATGGTCGCCCATCCCCACGACGTCTGGACGTGGTTTCTCCGTGGTTCTGCTACGTGTTGAAGACACTCACTGCAGCACTCCTCGAACACCCGACAAGTAGTTCAGTTTCCGAAATGCTCGTGCCGAGCCTCTGGGCCATCAAAATCTGCTCTTGCTCAGACTCATATAAATCTACACAAGGACAGCACGCTTACTATATACACCATGCATCTGTGTCAGTAGCAGTCATTCTTCGCCAGGTGACGCTGCTATCGCCTTGTCGGGTTTATATCGATAGTAGATCGGTGGTGACATTGCATTGGTGGATCAGTGTATATCATCAAGTGTTTCAGTATGTCCTCATTAAACACCGCGATGGAAACTTACTATTAGCTGACCGAAGAGCGGTCACTTCCAGGTGTAATACTATTGTGGCCGACTTATACCTGTGGGGTCACACGCAATCCTTCGTTTACGAGGCCCCTCTGGCACCCGAGGAAAACCTACTGACGTATTTTATGGCTGTGGTGGATGCTCGAGAGCCAGAGATTTGTGGTTTTGTGTACCAGAAGATGGTACGGGGGTACTGTATATATGCTGACGCCGGTGGACGTCGCATCGAACCCTTCTTGTAAGTCGGTCCAGACGACAAGGAGCAGGAGTTAGAGATTAAAGTGTATTGCGCTTTTTGTGTGTGTCGGGAAATAGAAACGTTTCTGGACATGATTTCCTTTTTAAGTGAAGCTGATATATCAAACAACAGTCGTCCAAAGCAGTTCCCTGCAGCTCTCAAAAATTCTTCAGAAAATCGACTTTTAAGTGTTCTAAATGTCTTAAGTACACGAAAGCAAGATAGTCTTCTTGCAGCCCTATGCAGCTGTTTGACAGAATCTCTGCCTCCCTCGTGAGTAAGGTGGGCTCAATTCCCAGCCTGACTGATTTTTTAAACAAGGCTGCATGTTCTACGAGCAATTCCGTGACGTGTAAAATACTTAGAGATAAAAAGGAAATTTAATTTTTTAATTGATTTTAATGTAAGCAAGCTTCATTAACAATATTTTATAAGAAATCAATAATTGTACATTTATTTGGGAATGAAAACCCGATTTTTATGTGGAATATATAATTAAAAATAGGAAGACGTTCATCACTGATGAAAATAACAAACTGATACTTATATATTAATTAGCATATATCTGAGGAATTTTGTGTTTAAAATGGTGTAAGTATTAGAACTGTACGAAAAGAATAATGATCGGTATGAGACTCGTCCAGTTATTACCAAGCTCGAGCGTTATAGCATTTTTTTCACTTTCCTGTATTGTACGCTTCATAGAAACGCTCGTAGAACATGCACCTTTGTTTAAAAGTTTGCATCCGCCTGGAATTGAACTCAAGCCCAGCACATGGCAAGCAAGCACGCTACCACAGAACGGTACTACTTACTGAAAATTCAATTTTCGTTTAGAGTAATAACCCTATGGAACGCCTTGTCCACGCACTGCGTAGCTGTGAGTGGTCACTTCTTTGGCGTTTTCAATCAGCCTGCGTCAGCAAATGCCGGTAGTCCACCGCAGCGGGCACTCGCTACTGGTGATGTGTCGTGCATACATTTAGAGCCTCATGACTGACTGAAAACGCCAAAGAGGCCACTACTATTAAAAGCTGTCCACTGCAGTGATAATGGTGCACTGAAGGGTTAAAGCCGATCAGAAATTTTCAGAGTCGACTTTCTCGAGAATGCCTGAGAATTGGATCGAACTGCTTTGGAATTCAGTTACCGTAAATCTAAAAATTACAAACATTCGATTTCAGTGCGGTCTCCTTCTAAGATACAACCTCATTTTCTGCTTTTACTTGGCCCTACTGTGATCGGCTGATTTCATGCTACTCCCGAATAATTACATACTCTGCCAACGTTAACTACTTAACAGTTCTGTGCGCCGTAGCAATACGCAACGTAGCGAATACAGTGTTAATCCGTTTGTGGTGTTCTGCGTAGTGATTGTTCACATCATTTGCAGAAATGAGCAAAGAGGGTACACTGTGCCTGGTCCTTCTAGAGACTCGCCTCCGACTCGAGTCACTTCTGCGACTCTTTAATCCACTGTACGTGCGTTTCTTTTATAAGCTACACTGAAAAGCCAAAGAAACTGGTATAGGCATGCGTACTGATATACAAAGATATGTAGAGAGCCAGAATACGGCGCTGCTCTCCGCAACGCCTATATAAGTCAACAAGTGCTTGGCGAAGTTGTTAGATCGGTTACTGCTGCTACAATAGCAGGTTTTCAATATTTAAGGGGGGTAAGACGTCAAACGGGCCGACTTGGAGCAGGAGAGTCACCACAGGACATTTTAATTTCCACTGTCTGTACTTTTACAAGTAAATTCATAAAATTTTGTCAGCATGACCAGGAAGGATTCAGGATTCACACTCGTAGCAGCGGAAGTTCAAAAACATAACAAAATAATTTTTTTACATGTGAAATTTCATCATTTTTTCACCTACTATTGGCTGCATTTGTTGCTATAGGTACACTTTTCTTCATAAGTAAGAGAGACTGTTCGATGAATTTGCACAGCATACAAACCATACTTACAGGTGCCTGAAACCCTAGAATCAATTTAATTTATGAAAAATGAGTGAGCTGTTACGTTTTAAACTTCATGTTTAGAAAAAGAAAATCATATTTTGTAGTGAATTATCTCAATTTTTACCATAGTTTTTAATAGATTTGGAAAATTCTAGAGTTTCATACACCTGTAAGTATGGTTTGTATGCTGTGCAAAATTCATCAAAGAATCTCTCTTAATTGTGAAGAAAAATGTACCTATAACAACAAATGCAGCCAACAGTAAGTGAAAAAAAGATGAAATTTCATATCTAAAAAAAATTATTTTGTTATGTTTTTGCACTTCCACTGCTATGAGTGTGAATCCTTAATCCTTCCTGGTCATGCTGACAAAGTTTTATGAATTTATTTGTAAAAGTATAGACAGTAGAAAATAAAATGTCCTGTGGTGCTTCTCTTGCTCCAAGTCGGCCCGTTTGACGTCCTACCCCCCTTAAGAGAGGCTGACCGTTATGTTATAGACGGCGCATCAACGATGGGACACAGCGCCTCCGAAGTAACGATGAAGCGGGGATTTTCCACTACGACCATTTCACTAGTGTACCGTGAATATCAGGAATCGAGTAAAACATCAAATCTCGGACATCGTAGCGGCCGGAAAAAGATCCTGAAAGAACTGGACCAACGAGGACTGAAGAGAATCGTTCAACGTGATAGAAGTATAACCCTTCTAATTGCAGCAGGTTTCGATGCTGGACCATCCGTGAGTGTCAGTGTGCGAACCGTTCAACGAAACATCATAGACATGGACTTTCGGAGGCGAAGGGCCACTCGTGAGCACTTGATGACTGCACGACACAAAGCTTTACGCCTCACCTGGGCCCGCCAACACCGACATTGTACTGTTGATGACTGGGAACATGTTGCCTGGACGGAAGAGTCTCGTTTCAAATTGTATCGAGCGGATGGACGTGTACGTGTATGGAGACAACTTCATGTATCCATGGACCCTGCATGTCAGCAGGGGACTGTTAAAGCTGGTGGAGGGTCTGTAATGATGTAGGGCGTCTGCAGTTGGGGTGATATGGGACTCCTGATACGTCCAGATACGAAAAAATGTTTCAAATGGCTCTGAGCACTATGGGACTTAACATCTGTGGTCATCAGTCCCCTAGAACTTAGAACTACTTAAACCTAACTAACCTAAGGACATTACACACATCCATGCCCGAGGCAGGATTCGAACCTGCGACCGTAGCGATCACGCGGTTCCAGACTGAAGCGCCTAGAACCGCACGGCCACACCGGCCGGCCGTCCAGATACGACTCTGACAGGTGACACGTACGTAAGTGTCCTGTCTGATCACCTGCAACCTTCCATGTCCGTTGTGCACTCCGACTGGCAGTTCCAGCACGACAATGCGACACCCCACGCATTCAGAATTGCTACAGAATGGGTGCAGGAACACATTTCTGTTTGATTTTAAACATTTCTGCTGGCCACCAAACTCCGTAGGCGTGAAAACTATTGAGCAAATGTGGGATACCTTGCAACTTGCTGTTCGATAGAGACCTCCACCCCCTCGTACTCTTATGGAATTATGGACAGCTCTGCAGGACTCATGGTGTCATTGCCCCCCACCGCTACTTCGAACTTTATGTACTGTGTGTATTGTGTATTGATCTGGGGACCCAGAAACGACGGAGAGGCTTCGTCCCCGCCGTAGCCTCAGTGGTACACAACCCCACAACAGGCTACAGCAGTCCACTCACCCCTCCGCCGCCCCGCACCGAACCCACGGTTATAGTGCGTTTCGCGGCCCCCAGCGGAATCCCCCCCCCCCCCCCCCCACGGGACGTATCACACCAGACGAGTGTAATACCAATATTTGCGTTGTAGAGTAATTATGGTGTACGCGTACGCGGAGAATGTGTTTGCGCAGTAATCGCCGACATTGTGTAACTGAGGCGGAATAATAGGAAACAGCCCGCATTCACCGAGGGAGATGGAAAACCGCCTTAAAAACCATCCACAGTCTGGCCAGCACACCGGACGTCTACACTTATCCGCCGGGCGGATTCGTGCCGGGATACCGGCTCGCATTCCCCCCCGGAAAGCAGAGCGTTAGACCCCACAGCTAACCGGACGGGCTACTTCGGACATTTGTCGAGTCCATGCCACGTCGTGCTGCTGCACTTCTGCGTGCTCGCGGGGACCCTACAGTATATTAGGCAGGTGTACCAGTTTCTCTATACACACATCAAATAAAGTTTTGCATCACCTCGGTTCCGACAGTTCCGCGACATGTACATAAAACTGGAATAGGGAACAACATAAACATCATTTCCGCCCTTTTTATTGCTCGTGAAAACCACATATTGCGTTTTGTACCACCATACAGCGAGACCTTCAGAGGTGATGGTCCAGGTTGCTGTACGTATGCTCTAATACCCAGTAGCACGTCCTCTTGCATTGACGCATGCCTTTATTCGTCATGGCATACTATCCACAAGTTCTTCATGGCACTATTGGTCCAAATTGTCCCATTCCTCAACGGCGATTTGGCGTAGATCCTTAAGAGTGGTTGGTTGGTCACCTCGTCCATAAACAGGCCTTTTCAATCTATCCCAGGCATGCTCGATTAGATTCATGTCTGGACAACATGCTAGCCACTCTAGTCGAGCGATGTCGTTATCCTGAGGGAAGTCATTCATGAGATGTGCACGATGGAGGCGCGAATTGTCGTCCATGAAGACGAATGCCTCACCAATATGTTGCCGATATGGTTGCACTATCGGTCGGAGGATGGCATTCACGTATCTTAGAGCCGTTACAACACCTTCCATCACCACCAGAAGAGTACATCGGCCCCACATAATGCCATCCCAAAACAGCAGCGAACCTCCACCTAGCTTCACTCGCTGGACAGTGAGACTAAGACGTTCAGCTTGGTCGGGTTACCTTCAAATACTTCTCTGACAACTGTCTGGTTGAAGTCATATGTGACACTCATTGGGGAAGAGAACGTGATGCTAATCCTGAGCGGTCCGTTCGGCATGCTGCTGGGCCCATCTGTACCGCGCTGCGTGGTGTCGTGGTTGCAAAGATGGCCCTCGCAACGGACGTCGAGAGTGAAGCTGTGAATTATGCGAGTGACTGCGTGTGAGATCGCTCTCTAAGTTTTCATATATTTTTAGGTTTCAGATACATATTTTAACGGTTTTTGTGATAATATTTATTACATAAGTGACGTATTAGTGGTTTCTTCATTCACCTCTGCCTTTCTTGTGTTGTGACCTGATATTTGTGTTTCGTATCGAGCAACTTAACCTCTTGCCTGTGTTTACATTCCGCGCTGACCAGTTGCAGCTGTAGCGGCGCATCGAAAGCTAAGTACTAATTAATTGTTTGTGTATAGTGGTTTATTTAGGAACTTTAGTAGTCTTCAACCGGTGTTCTTGGTGTTTTCTGGTGAAATAATTTGAGAAGAACCTTTTAGGAACTGTTTTCAGCTTCGTTACTGTGTCATTAGACGTTTGATTCTCTTTCTGTCTTTTGTTATATTCACATTTGTTGTTTATTAATACTGTTAATAATAGTAATTACTTCCCTTGTAGGGTAAGTTTGTGATTATTGTAGTCAGGTTTTTAACATCTTCTTATTGTAATAGCGGAACTTAGAAAAAGTAAGATTTTACCATGAGTGAGAAGTGTGGGATTTGTCGTAGGTTCGTGAGTAGTGGATTGCGGTGTGACACTTGTTCGAAGTATTTTCGCTGGGGGAATGCAGTGGAGAAGCCGGTGGGCATTCTGGTGAGATCCTCTCCTGGAACTGCAGGTTATGTAGCAAGAGTAGGTTGATAGAGGAGCAGGAGCGTAAGATCTGTGCCCTTCAGGTGCAGTTGAAAAACGCACAGGAGGAGCTAGATAGGATGAGGAGGGAGGAGGGGGTTGGGGAAAGGGAGCTGGCAGTTGGCAAGAGATCTGCTAGGAGAAGAAGATTTTCAGATAGTTTTACTATTGGTGTTTACAATAGATGTGACCAACTGTCAGAGTCTACTGGAGAGGAATCTCTAGTAGCTGTAGATGCAGGAAGTATGCAGCAGACCTCAGTCAGCCTAGAACAGTTGCAAAGTCGAAGAGGAAGAAGAAGGTTCTGCTGTTAGGTAGTTCTCACGACAGAGGTGTAGGCCAGCAGTTGCAGGAAGTGCTGGGGAGTGAGTACCAGGTCACCAGCATTGTGAAGCCTAATGCAGGGTAGGCTCAGGTGACTGTTAACATAGGGGGGTTATGTAGGGATTTTACTAAAGAGGTTCAGGTAGTGATTGTGGGTGGGGCTGGTAATAGTATTGATAGGGATGGGGAGTATAACATAGATGGTGACCTGGAAAAGATAGCCACTCAGACTGGCAACACGAATGTGCATTTCGTGGAACTGTTTCAGCGTCGAGATCGGCCTCATCTTAACACAGCCGTCAGGCGTAATAACATAAGACTTGGGGGTGCGCTGATGACAGAAAGCATGGGTCACATTTCAGTGGTGTCGGTGGAGTCTATCAGCAGGACGGGTTTCACTAGACATGGCCTGCACCTCAACAGGTATGGGAAGGGGAGGTTGGCAAAGCTTATAGGTGGGGTTGGTGGGATCACTCATGGGAAAATTCCTGCAGTAGTAGGTGTTAGAGCTGCACCTTTTTTAGATTGAAGTCAGCTGATAGGTATTCCTGCTTAAGGGAAGTCTCTCTATCAAGGGAATCACTTTTGACAAAGCTTAGATATCCGAGTAATGAGGGAATTAGTATATTTCATCAAAATATATAAGGTATTAGAGATAAAGTTAGTGAACTGCTTATAGATGTTGACTCTGAAATTATTGGTATATCTGAACACTTCTTAAATAAGGAGATAATTAAGAGGCTTCCTTTATCAGGATACAGGTTGGCTGGCAGCTTTTCGAGGAGCTCTTTGCGGTGTGAGGGAGTAGCCATGTATGTGAAAAACGGCATCCCATTTGAGTCAGTTGATGTTTCAAAGTACTGCACTGAAAAGGTGTTTGAATGTTGTGCAGGTGTGGTTAAATTTAATGGAGCTAAACTTCTAACTGTTGTTATTTATAGATCCCCAGACTCCGATTTCACAACATTTTTGCTAAAGCTAGAGGAGGTTCTTGGTTCACTTTATAGGAAATACAAAAAGTTAGTTTTATGTGGTGACTTCAATATTAATTGTATAAGTGATTGTGCAAGGAAGAGGATGCTGGTAGACCTCTTTACTTCTTATAATCTTATGCAAACCGTATTCTTTCCAACGAGAGTGCAAGGGAACAGTAGAACAACCATAGACAACATTTTTGTTCATTCCTCATTACTAGAAGGGCATTCTGTTAGCAAAAAGGTGAATGGCCTTTCAGATCATGATGCACAAATTTTAACTTTAAAAGATTTTTGTGCTGCAACACGTGTTAAATATAGTCATCAGCTGTTCAGGAAAGCTGATCCAGTTGCTGTAGAGACCTTTGTAAACCTTATCAAGGAACAAGAGTGGCAAGATGTTTATAGCGCTGATACAGTAGACGATAAATATAATGCTTTTCTCAAGACTTTTCTCATGCTCTTTGAAAGTTGCTTTCCGTTAGAACGTTTAAAACAGGGTACTAGCACAAACTGGCAGCCTGGGGGGCTGACTAGAGGGATAAGAATATCTTGTAGAACAAAGTGGCAGTTGTATCAAAACGTTAGAAACAGTCATAATCTAAATGCAGCAGCCCATTAGAAACAGTATTGTAAGGTGCTTAAAAATGTTATTAGGAAGGCAAAAAGTATGTGGTATGCAGATAGAATAGCTAAGTCTCAGGATAAAATTAAAACCATATGGTCAGTCGTAAAGGAAGTTGCTGGTCTGCAGAGACAGGTCGAGTATATAGAATCATTGCGTTGTGGGAATGTTCGTGTTACTGACAAGTCGCATATATGTACAGTATTTAATAATCACTTTCTGAATATAGCAGGTGAACTAAATAGAAACCTAGTCCCAACAGGGAATCATATAGAGCTCTTAGAAAAAAGTCTTCCGAGACTGTTACCTGAAATGCTTCTCCATGATACTGACAAGAGGGAGATTGAGTTAATAATTAAATCACTAAAGACCAAGAACTCTCATGGATATGACGGTGTATCTAGCAGAATACTGAAGTATTGTTCTATGTATGTTAGCCCAGTTCTCAGCCATATCCGTAACTTTTCCTTGAGGAGTGGTCAGTTTCCTGACCGATTAAAGTACTCGGTAGTGAAGCCACTTTATAAAAAGGGAGACATTGATAATGTTGACAAAATTGTAGACCTATTTCTATGCCATCGGTGTTTGCTAAAGTTATCGAGAAGGTTGTATATACAAGGTTACTGGAGCATTTAAATTCACATAATTTGATGTCAAATGTTCAGTTTGGTTTTGGAAATGGTTTAACAACTGAAAATGCTATATTCTCTTTTCTCTATGAGGTTTTGGACGGATTAAATAAAAGTTTGCGAACGCTAGGTGTTTTCTTTGATTTAACGAAGG
This sequence comes from Schistocerca serialis cubense, assembly GCF_023864345.2. Taxonomy (NCBI): domain Eukaryota; kingdom Metazoa; phylum Arthropoda; class Insecta; order Orthoptera; family Acrididae; genus Schistocerca; species Schistocerca serialis. The sequence continues at coordinate 328,295,202 of NC_064640.1, forward strand.
CTTTTGACTGTGTTGACCACAAAATATTACTGCAGAAGTTGGACCATTATGGAGTAAGGGGAGTAGCTTACAATTGGTTCGCCTCTTACTTTAAGAACAGAAAGCGGACGGTAATTCTCCGCAATATTGAGAGTGGTAGTGATGTTCAGTCCCAATGGGGAACTGTTAAGTGGGGCGTTCCACAAGGGTCGGTGCTGGGGCCACTGCTGTTTCTTATTTATATAAATGATATGCCTTCTAGTATTACAGGTGATTCAAAAATATTTCTGTTTGCTGATGACACCAGCTTCATAGTGAAGGATCTTGTGTGTAATATTGAAACAGTAACAATTAATGTAGTTCATGAAATAAGTTCGTGGCTTGAGGAAAATAATTTGATGCTAAATCACAGTAAGACTCAGTTTTTACAGTTTCTAACTCACAATTCAACAAGAACCGATATTTTGATCAGACAGAATAGGCATATTATAAGCGAGACGGAACAGTTCAAGTTCCTTGGCGTTCGTATAGATAGTAAGCTGTTGTGGAAAGCCCATGTCCAGGATCTTGTTCAGAAGCTAAATGCTGCTTTATTTACCATTACAACAGTATCTGAAATAAGTGACACTTCAACACGGAAAGTAGTCTACTTCGCATATTTTCATACACTTATGTCATATGGTATTATTTTTTGGGGTAATTCTTCTGATTCAAAAAGGGTATTTTTGGCTCAAAAACGGGCTGTTCGAGCTATATGTGGTGTAAGTTCGAGAACCTGTTGTCGACCCCTATTCAAAAATCTGGGTATTCTGACATTGCCCTCGCAGTATATATTTTCTTTAATGTCGTTTGTTGTTAGCAATATTAGCCTATTCCCAAGAGTTAGCAGCTTTCACTCAGTTAATACTAGGCAGAAATCAAATCTGCATGTAGAATGAACTTCCTTGACTCTTGTGCAGAAAGGAGTGCATTATTCTGCTGCATCCATTTTCAATAAGCTACCACAAGAACTCAAAATTCTTAGCAGTAGCCCAAACTCTTTTAGGTCTAAACTGAAGAGTTTCCTCATGGCTCACTCCTTCTATTCTGTCGAGGAGCTCCTGGAAGAGCTAAAAAATTAATCAAATTCCAGTGTTACATTGCTGATTTTCTTCATTTAAACTTACGACTTGACACCTGAATATGTTTTTTTATATTTCATTTTACCTGTTTCTAATATCGTGTTATAATTTCATGTATTGACTCGTTCCATGGCCATGGAGACTTCTCCTTAATTTGGTCCCACGGAACAATAAATATATAAATAAATAAATAAAATAAAATTGTGAAAAGTTAGAGTCGTAATACGACCTCCTGTGGCTACACGAAAAGCATTATTCAACATGGTGGCTTTGCTGTCAGGGTTCCTCCAAGCCATAATCCGTAATCCGTAGGTAGCGGTCGTCAGCTGCAGTAGCAGCCCTTAGGCGGCCTGAGCGAGGCATGCCATGGACAGTTCCTGTCTCTCTTTATCTCCTCCGTGTCCGAACAACATCGCTTTGGTTCACTCCGAAACGCCTGGACACTTCCCTTGTTGAGAGCCCTTCCTTGCACAAAGTAACAATACGGACGTGACCGAAAAAAATGGTTCAAATGGCTCTGAGCACCATGGGTCTTAACTTCTGAGGTCATCAGTCCCCTAGAACTTAGAACTACTTAAACCTAACTAACTTAAGGACATCACACACATCCATGCCGGAGGCATGATTCGAACCTGCGACCGCAGCGGTCGCGCGGTTCCAGACTGTAGCGCCTACAACCGTTCGGCCACCCAGGCCGGCCGACGTGATCAAACAGCGGTATTGACCATCTAGGCATGGTTAACTACAGACAACAAGAGCCGTGTACCTCCTTCCTGGTGGAATGACTGGAAATGATCGGCTGTCGGACCCTTTCCGTCTAATAGGCGCTGCCCGTGGATGGTTGTTTACACCTTTGGATGGGTTTAGTGACCTCTCTGAACAGTCAAAGTGACTATGTCTGTGATACAATATCCACAGTCAATGTCTATCTACAGGAGTTCTGGGAATTGGGGTGATGCAAAACTTTTTGAGATATATTTACTGTGTGTGTGTGTGTGTGTGTGTGTGTGTGTGTGTGTGTGTGTGTGTGTCCCAAACTGCTTCAACAATATGACTATAAATTTTTAGGCCAGTTGTTTGAAAGCTTGAATGGTACTCAAGTTTTTAAGTAAGGGCGACGTAATATCACCTGACGAAGTGCTACCATTTTCGATTTTTCTATCTGATGTCACTGTCTGTAATGAATCAGATAAAGACATTATTTTCTATGGACTGCAATTATAGTGTGGGCAGGTTTTATCTATGTCAAACACATAGCCAAATTCCGAAACGGATAATTACAGAGAACGTTAGTGTAATTGTTTCAGATTATATCAATATAAATGATCATTAAATAAATTGTAAAAATTGCTCCATACATTGCCATGTTACAGGAAGATGAGGATGTACAAAATCAAAATGGGAGAGTGGAAGGCTAGATATTTATGGTACAACTTGACAAAAAGATGGAATCAGTTGATAGGACACGTATTTAGGTATCAATAAACTGCTAATAAGGTAATAGTGGCAACTGAATACTGTACACGGAGATAAAGCAATGAATACGCTAAGAAAGTTCGAATGAATGTAGGCAACCATTGTTGTGCAGATGTGAAGAAGTTTCCAAGTGACAGATTCGTGTGGAGCACTGCATTGAAGCAGTGTTCAGATTGAAGTCGATAACAACAACAGATGCTATTTACGAATAATGCCTCCACTTATGGAGTAGCGTAAATTGTAGGCAAAATATTTGTTGAATTTCACTGTAGAAGCTGTTAGGTGGAGCAACAGTGGTGCACATTCCAAGGAAACAGCAGTGACTGTGAGACTTGCTGACTTGCTCCCTATAGGTTGAAAGTGTGTTGCAGTGCCGGCTCGTGACCAAAGAAGATGGTGGTGCACTTTGCTCACGAAGGAAAACATCAACAAAAGAAAGAAAATCAGAACACTGCTCAACGTTTTTGTAATGTCTGATATGAAAAGACCGCTCGCTCGAGCCTTAGTGGACTGCTTTGGAGAAGAGGATGTGTGATCCGTATTGATCTCTATCATTATCTTGCCACTAATTTTCAGGAAGAATGATATGCGATTTCCTTGGAAACCAAACAGGACCTGTATTTATCCATTCCATAGACGCCTGGAAGCTGTTTTGAATGCCAACATGTTTCCGACACCGTATTAGGTATTTTAATGTGTTATGTTCATGGTTTTAGTGAGTTGTCCACGTCCTGTATGTACACTTATTAAAATATACAGAAATTCTGGTGGTCTTTCAAATTCATAGGTTATTCGAGGGCAATGCAAAAATTAAAAAGATTAAGGGTGGAATGAGGGCAACATATTTAGTCATCGTTTGTTGGGATTTATGTAGCTTTATACTGACATCATAAACAGGTTACTTCAAAAGTAAATCAACGGAAGTTTCCTTTTAGCACGTTTTAGGTAGGGTTGAAAGTTAAAAGATTTGTTATTAGCCTACTCTCAGTGAGTCGATTTTGATGTCGGTTCCTTTTCTGCTATAGCAGTCTTTAGGGTGGTAATTAATGCGGGTGTTTTCCTACTGCAGTGAGGAAATTCTCGCAAAGATTTCTGACTTTTGGATGTCTACGCTGTGTCTAATTTGTGTGAACAACCTGAAGAAATTATAGAGAAATTGTTTGTGGGTGATGGGGTAATAACTGTTTGTTTGTTAGCTAACAGACAATTTCTGCCTAATAAACACAACATGGACCCCCAGCAGACAGAAATTTGTATAATAACATCTTCAGTGCAATAGAAAGGCTCCTGAACTAGGTAACATCTTAACGACTCCTGTAGAAGTAAGATAACAGTCACGAGAATCAGCACAGGGTAGGCTAACAACAAATCGTTTAATTTTAACACTTACTAAAGCAGGAAGCGAGGTACTTTTTAATTTAATAACAGAAAACCAAAAACAGACTCAGTCTTTCTCTCTCTCTCTCTCTCTCTCTCTCTCTCTCTCTCTCTCTCTACGTTAGTCTAGAGGCCAACTTCTTTCTCCTAAATTGCGACTCTCTAAACTTGAATAGAACTGTAAAATATTTACTGTCGAATAGTCGTAACTCCAAGATCTGCTAGGCTGAATGTAGTCGCTGTTATAAATCATTTATCGAACTACAAATGGTCTAAGTTCTGGCATATAGTTTAGTGTATAATTAATTATCCACTAACCTGATGACACAAGTTATTATGTTGAATTAATAAAATTACTCGAGCCTCTAGTAGTGGATAACATTACACCATAAATTTGATAAATCAATAAAGTGGTTGGAAAGCACCAGATCGTGTTCACTGCCTTAAAGCTGCGTCCGGACATCCTGATTAGGTTTTCCGTGATTTCCCTAAATCGCTCCAGGCAAATGCCGGGATGGTTCCTTTCAAAGGGCACGGTCGACTTCCTTCCCCGTCTTTCCCTAATCCGATGAGACCGATGACCTCGCTGTCTGGTCTCCTTCCCCAAAACAACCCAACCCCACTGCCGTAAATTCACTGACATACCCTCACCACTAAACTGGCTAATCGACACAGTGATTCACAGTCCAATGCCGGTCAGTTAAGAAATTTGACTTCAGTCCCCACAACACTGTCAGTGACACACAGTGCAAAATGATCACAGTCCAAACTGTGCCAGAATATTTCCAAGTCCCACTACCTATTTGAGACTAAGTCGAACACTGTGCAAAATTAATCAGAGTCCCAACAGCGCCGGAATATTTTTGAGTTCCACGGAATGCGAGGTATTTGAAACACATAACTGCTGGACCAGTTCTTACCAATTACGCTGAACAGCCTGAATATTATGATCACCGACCTACTATCAATATAAACCCGCCCAGGAGATAGCAGCGTCACCTGGTGCGGAATGACTGCTAGTCAGACAGACGCACGGTACAGCTGGTACTAATGAGCGTGCAGTCCGTGTTTACAATAGGGAGGGCACGCGTTCTACAGGGTGATTATAAATGAACACCACAGGTCAGAATGACGTCAAATTGCAACGGAATATTATCGGAGAAGGGGGGATAACGTATGGCAGAAGAAAAATAATAGTGTGAAAATTGATCAATAGATGGCGCTGCATGTGTCAGAATACGTGTATGACAATACCTGTCATGCGCACGACCCCCTGAAGTTGCTATAAACACACCGGGTATACGGCTCTTCCTCCTTTCGCGTCTGCGACGTTCGCCATGGCTGTATCAATGCAGGATCGCGCTCTGCTTGTAGAGCTGCATTACAAGAATGATGATTGTGCACACGTCGCTCTGCAAAAATTCGGGGCACTGGAAGGTTTGAAAAAAGGCGTTGGTCTGATGACTACCGTAGGTCTGGAGTAAATGATTCGGAAATTTGAAAAGATAGGTTCTTTTCATGTGCAACCTGGTAGAGGGGGGAAACGAATTGATTCGACGTCAGTGGAAGCAGTGGTCACAGCAATGCAGGAGGAGACTAGTGGTGGAGTGCAAACGTGTATTGCACGGAGAATTGCCCGAACACTGGACATACCCATGAGCACGGTGCGTAAAATCCTACGAAACATCCTTCTTTGCTATCCATTCAAAATTACTCGTGTGCACGAGTTGCTTCCTGTTGATCTGCCAGCGAGAGGAACCTTTGCTTTACAATTTCTTGCTGGCACGGAAGTGGACACTGATTGGCCATGGAAGATTTCGTGGACAGACGAAGCCCACTTCCATCTGACAGGATATGTTAATACACAGAATTGTCGAATATGGGCAACGGGAAATCCACATGCAAATCAACCAGTACCACTTCATCCTGAAAATGTCATTGTGTGGTGCAGGTTTCCAGCATTATTTATCATAGGTCCATATATTTTCGAAGAGACAGGTGCTTCCAATCCTGTTACCTGTTCGGTCACTGGTAAGCGCTATGAGTGTCTTTTGTGCAACCACGTCATTCCAGCTCTCCAACAGCGTGGCTTTGTGGATGGGATCATTTTTATGCAAGATGACGCACATCCGCATATTGCAAATCCAGTTAAGCAGCTGCTGAAGCGCTATTTCGGAAATGCTAGAATTATCAGCCACCATTTCCCTACAGCCTGAGCGTCCCGATCACCTGATCTTAATCTGTGTGACTTCTGGCTGTGGGGCTAAGCGAAAGATATGGTGTTCAGCGTTCATATTGCAAATTTAGCTGCATTAAAAGCCGCACTGTGCAACACATTCTGAACGTGTCTCCGGAAAAACTTCGATCAGTTGTGGTGCATGCTGTTTCTCGGTTTCAACGTGTTGTAGAAAACGGTGGACAGCGTACTGAACATGTTTTGCGAGAGTCACACGGAAATTAATAAACCGATCTGATTTTGATTGGTGCTTTTTATGCGGTTCTTGGCCGCAGGGCAATTAAAAACCGATGTGATCGAAGCTTTTCATGCGTTTTTTGTCCTCAGGACAATTAAAAACCGATGTGAATGATGCTTTTTATGCGGTTTTTGGCCTCAGCACACTTAGAAACCGCTTTTTTCCCACCCGATGAAATATGACCTTGCCATGGTGGATGCGCTTACGTAACTAACAGTATCACACATGTACACCCATGCTCAGTGAGAAGAACAGTTTGTTTAACGTCAAACATACGCCTTAGGCATTGTTGTATTATTCATTTGTAGTCGACCGCTGTTAAATTATGATGCTTACAGCTCCATCTATTGCTGCATTTTGTAACTATTTATTTTTCTTCTGCAATACATTTTCCCCCTTCCCCGATAATACTCCGTTGCAATTTGACGTCATTCTGACCAGTGGTGTTATTTCTACAGCGGTTTGAAAAATTAACCTTAATTATAATCACCTAGTATATGAGTTTGAGCAAGGGAAGGATTTGATGGCCCAGAGGCTCGGCCTGAGCATTTCGGAAACTGCACGACATGTCGAGTGTTCGAGGAACTTGGTCATCGATCTTATAATGGCTCGCTCATTCCCACCACAGAAATGTCGCCCTTGTCCAACTCTCCTCACCTCTATCCGCGAAAAGTTCGCCCACTCACATCACATAAGGATTTCTTGTGATCACCAGTCCTTTTAAAGAACTTTTTATACAAAAGTTTGATCAAAATTACGTTTTCACAATTAGCAGTGCACTACAACTTCACACAATAAACATGTGTGTTTAATAATTTCCGGGTCCTATACTTTTACCCTCAAATCAAAGTTTAAATATTTACAATTTGTACTTGCAATGGTGAGAATTGCTTATTCTCGTGGTACCTTTACTATTTATGATACAAATATGAATACCACTTCATTTTTACAGAATTCTGTATCCTCTTTCCTCTGCTGTCATTAGGGTTCGTGTATTATTGAAGAATTTCGGATTTTTGGCAAATCTATGCAAATTTAGCATAAAACAATAAGAATGGGGAAAAAAATAATATATCTTAACATCTACATGATGCGTTTAGTGAGTTTTACTCGCCGCCAACAGATAACGCCATGTTGTCAGTGTATCTGTTTTCATTCACACGACAGGCTGATTCCATTTAATTTTCCAATTACAATTGCTCTCACAGCTTAATAATGAAAGTTAATGATCGTGTTAGTAGATACTTCGATGTGTCTTACTCATACCTGCAAACTGAGTGCTCGATCTATTTGGTGAGGTAAATATTTTAAAAATCAATAATAATTACTTAGTGTATTAATTTTACTGACATATATTTGTCTCCGTATCTCCTTCCACATGTCATTTCCAGATCATATCTTTATATCATTGGATTCGTAATCAAACTATATTTCATGTGACACGTCGTGCGGCCCTCTGTTCAACACAGTTGGCGCTGCATATGCGCAAAGAAGTAAAAAGTAAATTGAAAGTTTTGACGGCTACTGCAAACTGACGTGACGACCAGCCCGCGAGAAACCCAATGACCAGTCAACCTGCCCCCAGCGGAGGCGAGCACTGCCAGCGTCGCCCGGCCACTGCTCAACCGCCTGGTAGCACCAACTCGCCAGCACTCGCTGCGCGCGCGACTTAAACAATGCTCTCAAACAGAGTCCCAATATACAGACATGACCTGGTATGTTCCAATCATACAATGTACCTTGCCACTATTTATTCCTGAACTAATTTGTTTGTGATGCCAGTATTAAGTCACGTAAGTGTTAACTCTAATGCTGAGCGAATGTGTTGCCCTCGTGCCACCCTTCACCTTTATAATTTAGTATTGCCTTCAACTAACGTATAAACTCTAATGATCTTCAAAAGTTCTGTGTATTTCAATGTGCGAGCATATGTGTCTAATTTATAGTAGAAAATCTGATGGCCTTTTTTATATTACCTTAAAATTCCCACTGTTAGTTGTTGGAAAAATAAAACTTGCTAAAAACCACTTGTCCTGTAGTCCTTTGTTAGTAAGTTCATTCTTATACTACAAGCATTTTTTTTGTTACTGTCGTGCTGCACATCCCATATAGGTTCCTTGCTTAGTTTACATCAACAGGGATGAATTATATCTTTACATATTTGCTTAATGAATACTCTCTGTATTGTAAACCAAAAGTGTGGTTTAAGCGTATGTGAGAAGCTCACACTGACGTTAAGAATGCTATGAAGTGTGCCACAGTAATTTGAGAAGGAAAATGGGTGATGTTTGCAATAAATCAGCATATACATCATTCTGGAAAACTGTAAGAACCACAACAAAACAAATCGCCGTACGCTGGAAAATACGTAATTCTATACAATTGTTTCACCTTATATCTAACTAATTGGAGGCGCATTAGTATATTTCAGGAATGAAACAACATAAAAAGTGGCTCTAAATATTCAAAAGTCCTTTAGAAGTGCAGAAGCAGACGACAGGCTGCTGGTCAAAATATCAACGTGACAGGAAATGTTAGTCATCCGAAGATAAGCATTATAGCCCAAAACCTGTTATAGCATCGACATAATGCATTTTAAAAGTATTTGTGGCTTGTTCAGTTATTGACCAATTGGTCAATTGGTCGCGGCGTTCACAAGATCCCACGAGGATGAAGTAACAACTTTCTACTTCTCGCCGTAAATCGCAACTCTTCGGAACACGTCAACAGTTACTGACTCAGCAGGAAAATAGGTATGAAAACGTGGCAAATATTAGCAGAAGTTACCGCCAACCGGCTTTTTATCGTATTTTGTCACTACTTCACAGACAAAGCGATCAGCATTTTCACTGAGAAGAGTATCTTATAGCTCACAAGTAAGGGGTCGTTTCCTGTTATTTTACTTCTATTAACGTCCACGGTCACTGAGGCAAACACATTTTAAGCGCCAGTCGACTCTGATAGCCAATACTTGGTGATAAATCGACCACCGTAGTAAAAGTGCACGTAAATGAACGTTCGCACTCATTATGTTTGATATCAGAGATCCTAATACATTATTTTGTTATTTAGTTATATTTTAATTTTTAAAACAAATTTTAGGGTCGAAAATGTGGACTTTAACAGCTTTTGTCAACTGCATCCATTATACAGGTTCATTCTCATCAACTTAATGGAAAATATTTAATTAAGTTCCAGACACAAAATTACGTCAACCTACACTCAACATTATCACAACTATTAATGAACTAACTAATACAATAACTTGCCCGCCCGGTTGACCGTGCGGTCCAACGCACGGCTTTCTGGTCGGGAAGGAGCGCCTGGTCCCCGGCACGAATCCGCCCGGGGGATTTGTGTTGAGGTCCGGTAAACCGGACAGTCTGTGGATGGTTTTTAGGCGGTTTTCCATCTGCCTCGGCGATTGCGGGCTGGCTCCCCTTATTCCGCCTCAGTTACACTATGTCGGCGATTGCTGCTCAAACAAGTTCTCCACGTAAGCGTACACCACCATTACTCTACCACGCAAAGATAGGGTTTACACTCGTCTGGTGTGAGACGTTCCCTGGGAGGTCCACCGGGTGCCGAACCGCACAGTACCCGTGGTTTCAGTGTGGGGCGACAGAGGGGTGAAGTGGACTGCGGCGGGGACGGAGTCTCTCTGTCGTTTCTAGGTTCCCGGTTAACGTACAATAACTTTAACAAATGTAGTAAATGTTTTTCACATCTTTGTAAGTGCCTATTTAATGTCATAGCCCTGGATATTTACAGCAAATTTTAAAACTCCCCGTTCCTCCATGGAAACAGGAGCACTTAGATTTTTTTCTTTGTGGTCATAGTCAGCAAGGCTCACATACTTTGTCCCAAGATATCTGAAATGGCATCCAATGCAGTTTCTAATGTGACGACCTTCAAGCCCTTCTCCAGGAACTACTTCCTCAATGCAACCAACATAAAATCTAGCGGTATATTAATTGTAAACTTCACTAAAAGTCAATCCCCTCGGTTAGGGTCATTGACATTGTCATCGTTGTTTTCTTCCTCATCAACCCATTCACTCGACGAACCTTTAATGAAATAGGTTGTGTCTTCATCTCTGTCACATGAATCGGGAGGCGCTGTTTTCTTTTCGTGTTATTTCTCCTGTCTTCTCTTTTCCTTAGTTTCTCAGCTGACACAGAATGACAGACTTTTTCTTTTGGCTGAGATGATCTGCCTTCAGTACTGGTACTGACAACACTTTTTCCTGACTCAGTTTCTAATATTCTTTTCATTTTTGCTCCTCGTGATTTTTCGTATTTCATGCCCTGGAGTATTTTTATGACTGTTTTCCCACCACTGCCAGTGTGGACTGAGATTCTGGAGGCTATGCCGTACCAGATTGTGATAATGGTGGTTTATTAAAGACTTTATGTGGCTCGAATGGAGAAATTTTCCAAGCCTGGAATCTAGACTTTAGGTTGATAGCTGCATGAGGATTGGTGCTCTCCATCAGCTCATTACGAAGAGCAGAGAAAATTTTCCTTGGAACTGAAATCAGTCCTCTCTCTGTTTCGTGGCGCTATGTTATCTGTTCTGATATTCTTGCCATTTTAAGCGGTGTGTAAAATGACATGTCTTGAGGTTGTAATACATGTGTGGCATTCAGAGGGCAATCAGTGAATTTAATTTTGTGCTCCTTACACATTTTTAGCACGTCGGATGAAAAATGGTGTGACAGGTTGAACCACCCAGACTTCGACCTGTTATACCTTGTTTCTGGGAGTTCTCCTTGTGGTCAAGTAACCCACATACGTTCAGATTTACATCGATATTCCAGGCAGGAGTTTGTCGTTGGCAGTACCAGCAAACATCATAGTGGTCGCTGATTTAGAGGAGTTCAAATGGTTCAAATGGCTCTGAGCGCTATGGGACTTAACTTCTGAGGTCATCAGTCCCCTAGAACTTAGAACTACTTAAACCTAACTAACCTAAGAACATCACACACATCCATGTCCGAGGCAGGATTCGAACCTGCGACCGTAGCGGTCGCGCGGTTCCAGGCTGTAGCGCCTAGAACCGCTCGGCCACACCGGCCGTCTTTAGAGGAGTTCATTATTAGCTCCTGGTACTTGGATCTGCGTTTGTAAATACACTCATTTCGACCAGGTTCATCGTAATTTCGGATGTCAGAAGGGCTGAGGCCTTCTAGAGTCATTTCAAGGATTGCAAAATAGTCCTTAATGTCAACATCAATCTGAAACAGTTATAGCAAATAATAATAATTTCGAACTGAGAAAATAAAAAATTCCTCTACAAATTAGAAAACAACATAAAATCAATTGTGTCACTAACTATTCAAAACTACGGTACCTTTTCTCTCTCAGCAGGGATATTTCTTGAAATTCTCGTTGACAGCATGGTGTGTTGACTAATAAAACCGTCTACCCACGCTTCTCTGGGGAAATTGTTTTTGAACACCTTTTCATTACAGCCACTTTTGTCACGATAATGTTTTGCTTATAACCGAACGTTTAATTCCGAGAATGAGAAGTCCCACCCAGGAACAGTAACCAGATATTCTTCAATGATTTTTTCTTCCTCTACATGAAACAGTTTCTTTTTCGTGCTTTGCTTCATGCCTTCCCATTACATGGTCTCTCAGGGTAGTTCATGGAATTCCATACTTCTCTTTAGTGTTGCTTATCAATAACGCATTTCACTTTATATCTTCAGGTGCTTTAGCAAAGTCTTGATATTTAGAATACATGTCTATCACCTGCTACATTACAGAGAAGACGGACAAAAAAGTATAAAAATCTCGGCAAGATAACAACGGATTTCGCGCAAGTACAAAATAACGCCGTAGCCAGTGCAGGTGTTGCACCTTGTGAGATGTCTGGTCGTCTCTATACTGGAATACTATTTCAGCTTGTGACAAGTTTCAATAACATGGAAAACTTATTTCAGTTGTAATATTTTGTTGAGCTGAAAATTATATTATAGAAATACGATTATTTTGTATTTCAGTACAGCTTAAAAGGGCTAAGCAGATCAAAGTTAGACACATTACTTTTCTTACTATTTTTGCTTATAAATCATCAGGGACACAAATGTTCCACGCTGCCTTGCGAGGTCAAATGGAAGATCTTATCAGTCAGCTAGAAGTCAGCAACGGCAGCTAGTAACTAATTAAGTTGGCATAAACACGCGAATTTCGAAAGTGGACGTAGTGATGGAATCTAGATCTCCAGGTCCATTCCAGATGGTTCTACGGTACTCATTGTGGTTGCTGCTGCTGCTGTCCTGTGTGTTGCATAATCGAAATACAAAAATGGAAGTCCAATGCGCGCTACTAGTACCACTAATGAAATTTTTGTTTTGTTCATCAATTATCAAATTTCTATAATTCAAGAAAACAGCGATTCCTCTTCTTTTGGAGTTGGGGGGTTGGTTTTGGGGAAGGAGACCAGACAGTGTGGTCATCGGTCTCATCGGATTAGGGATGGATTGGGAAGGAAGTCGGCCGTGCCCTTTCATAGGAACCATCCCGGCATTTGCCTGGAGTGATTTAGGGAAATCACGGAAAACCTAAATCAGGATGGCCGGACGCGGGATTGAACCGTCGTCCTCCCTAATGCGAGTCCAGTGTCTAACCACTGCGCCACCCCGCTCGGTCCTCTTCTTTTATGTTACAGTATTAGGAGCATCTGGATGACAGTGGATGTGCAATCTGCGGAACATAACCAACAGATGCATCAGTGCGAAATTTGGAGCAGCAGTGCTGGTTTATTTAAAGAACTTCAACTATTAGTGACAGGGTAACTTGACTTCATCAGCAGCGCTGTGTACATGACTTATCATGATAAAGTTGTGAGACGTTGGACTGTGCCAGGCTGTCTTCTCACGTTATTCTCATTCATATAGTGATTTACATAAGTTGTGCCATTCAACTCTCTCGTCGAGCAGCTGAAATTCCTGTAATCGATCGATCGGATTGTTATGCTGGGTTACCATGTCTGCAATGAATCTGCGCGATTTCGCAGTACGTTGTGTTGCTGCAAGCGCTAATATAGACTGGCGAGGAGCAGGCTTTTGTAGCTGCAGAGTGTATCCACAATCCCAGACACAATTGCGAGAAACATATCTAGGCCTCGAGAACTGATAAATCAAACTCTGAAGACTTGGGATAAGGCAAAGTCCGCGGAGTCTCCATCCATCTTCTAGAGTCTTCCTCCAGAAAAACTCCTCAGTTCCCTTCAAACCACGGTATCTCCGCTTGGCGCGCTTCATTCGGCCAATCACCGAAATGGTCTAACTGTCCCCCCAATGAAGGAGTGGCATCGAGCCCGCTGTATCCCACCAACCGCCAGTCTCTTTCCGTAACATGCGCTTCACGCAACTGATTGCATACTTTTTTCTTTTCTTGTCATATTACATTCAGGGGAAAATTGTAACTAACCACCACTCATGTATCACCTTTAAAATTATTAATAATTTCTCTGAGTTCATGCTGATATGGTGCCTTCCTTCTCCTTGTGTTCGTAGAGACGTAGACATTAATTCAGCCAGTATATTCCAGAAATGCGCTGGTGGAGACACTAGTCTGTTTTTCTACATAATTCGATCGTTGATTTGTGTTATTAAGTCAGTATTTAAAAAAATGTAACTGTTATGTGTTATTCATGGACAATAAATATGTATTATTGGAAGATCAAACTCGATTATTCAAGACATACATCACAGTTATAATTAAATTGCCAACGCTATCCAGCCATAAACACTTAACTGAGGCCCACTGATGAATTCAGGATTTAAATAAAAGCTTCTTGTGAGTGCCATGGTTATAATAACTCTTAGTGTGCCATGGGGATATGCTGCCACTTACTGATCTGCGACGATAGTACTGGCAATTGGATTCATTTACTTATCCACGGAGGTTCGTAGCAAATTGCCGCTAGTATTTCCGAATACGACCACTCCTGCATACTTGGCAACGCTGCCAGTCGTTTTCCATCAAGATATGGGATGCGAATTTGTTTTCTTTTGATCGGCAGGCAGAATCTTATTTCCGTGGAATAATGAACTGAAGCACACAGATGATTAGCTATAGTGCAGTGCTATACGGATTTTGCATTGCTTTGCAACCTGTGGTTCCTGTCCACACGTAAATTAATTTTTGTTGGCGCAATTTTCGGAGTTGCTATTAAACGGAACATGAGTGTATTCAGTACATGGAATGCCTTAAGGTTAGGAAGGTATCACGTCTGGTAATGAGAATAGTAGCCAAATGAGATGGAGGGGAAGAAATGGAAACTGCAGCATTGGTGAAAGCGGAGCCAAAACGGGCCGTTGAGGAAAACTGAATGCGTACTGAAGATGAACAGTTTCAGGGGGAAGAGAACGCGTCCATAAAAGAGACCCTTCTTGGTACAGGAGCAGAGCAAGTAGCCACAGTAGACGTCAGTCAGCAGGAAATGATTGATTAGGCGGAACAGACGGCACAGAGTGCGATAGCTCAATTGCATCAGCCAGCGTGGATACTCAGTCCCGCGGCAGATACAACATAAGGATTAGAGAACACAATGCGTACGCTCCGATCACTCAAGGATGCAGCTGCAGAAAGAGAGTGAAAGAGAGAGAGAGAGAGAGAGAGAGAGAGAGAGAGAGAGGCGTTTAAGAAATACCGGGAGAAACTGTCGAAGGAAATAGAGCAGAAATACGGGGCCACAGTAGCGGCACTCTGAAATGGTTCAAATGGCTCTGAGCACTGTGGGACTTAACTGCTGTGGTCATCAGTCCCGTAGAACTTAGAACTACATAAACCTAACTAACCTAAGGACATCACACACATCCATGCCCGAGGCAGGATTCGAACCTGCGGCCGTAGTGGTCGCGCGGTTCCAGACTGTAGCGCCTAGATCCGCTCGGCCAACACTGCCGGCGCGGCACTCTTGACAATAGTTAAGCAGAATACGAAAGAGATTGAGGAACTCAAAGAAAATAACGACATGTTCCAGAGCAATTTGTTGGAAACAAACAAACAAGTTTCGGCGGCGTTGCTTAGCTACGACTCACGTGTAAAATAGATAGAGGAAGTAATTGTGGGAATTCCTACACAAATAAAAAATCGACTTACAAAAGCAGTGTCTAATGTGGACATTAGCTAGGATAAGGCCTCTTTTCCGCTGGCAGTTTCCTCGGAGGAGATATAGGAACTCATCAGATTAAAAGAGACTCAGGAAAAGTGACATAAAGTATGAAATCAGAGAGAACAAACGTTGTCTCAGGAATTGAGTAGCTTACGCGTAAAGATACCACAGGCGTATGGCGCGCAAGGAGACGCCAGAGCGATAGATGATCATTTACCACGCACATTTGGCAGCAATAGCCCAGATTAGTTTCTGGAGAGCAGTAGGAGTGTTCCGCTGCGATCTGAGTGGAGAATACTTCGTGCCGCGCTGGACTTCCCGTGAGACCTAGAGGTCAACAAGAAAAGGAGTATCTTACCATTACTTTTTTAACTGCGGAAAACTCTACTTTTCCGTGAACATAAAAGAAATCTTCGCCCGAAGGTTTGGTAGAACAGTTCGATTATTCCGTGCCTTCTACGTCGCCTGTGCGGTATGGGTTAGATATTATCTGCAGTTACATCGAGGGGGAAGTCCAAAATAAAATGAAGACAGCAAACCTGTAGGTCCTACAGAGAATTCAGAGACGAATCCCTAGCAACCTACTGGTCAAAGGGCTCTCAGGCTCCTGTGAATGAAGAACTGATTTTAGGAAAGAGCTTTGCTAATTCGGGAATGTGGAATCCCGTCACGCTTTTCTAGAGAATGGTGAAATAAAAAACAGTTCTTAGATCAGAAGTTTGCAGTGAAGGACTTGATTAACATGTGTTACGTCAAATGCTGCAGTTGTATCAGCTACACTATGTGATCAAAAGTATCTGGACACCCCAAAAAATATACGTTTTTCATATTAGGTGCATTGTGCTGCCAGGTACGCCATATAAGCGACCACAGTAGTCATCAGACATCTAGAGAGAGCAGAACGTGGCGCTCCGCTGAACTCACGGACTTCGAACGTGGTCAGGTGATTGTGTTTCACTTGTGTCTTACGTCTGTACGCGAGATTTGGACACTCCTCAACATCCATAGGTCCACTGTTTCCGATGTAATAGTCAAGTGGAAAGGTGAAGGGGCACGTACAGCACAAAAACGTACAGGCCGATCTTGTCTGTTGACTGACAGAGAGAGCCGACAGTTGAATAGGGGTCGCAACGTGTAACAGGCAGACATCTATCCATACATCACACAGGAATTCCGAACTGCATCAGGATCCACTGCAAGTACTATGACAGTTAGGCGGGAGGTACGAAAACTTGGATTTCATGGTCGAGCGGCTGCTCAAAAGCCACACATCACGCCAGTAAGTGCCAAACGATGCCTCTCTTCGTGTACGGAGCCTAAACACTGGACAATTGAACAGAGGAAAAACGTTGTGTGGAGTGAAGAATCACGGCACACAATGTGGCCATCCGATGGCAGGATGTGGGTATGGCGAATGCCCGCCGAACGTTATCTGCCCGTGTGAGTAGTGCCAACAGTAAAATTCGGAGGCGGTGGTGTTGCGGTGTGGTCGTGTTTTTCATGTAGAGGACTTGCATCCCTTGTTGTTTTGCGTGGCACTATACCATCACGGGCCTATATTAAAGCTTTTAGCACCTTCTTGCTTCCCACTGTTGAAGAGCAATTCGGGGATGGCGATTGCATCTTTCAACACGATCGAGTACCTGTTCAAAATCCACGGCCTGTGGCGGAGTGGCTACACGACAGTAACATCCCTGTAATGTACTGGCCTGCACAGAGTCCTGACTTGAAGCCTATAGAACACCTTTGGGATGATTTGGAAATACGACTTCCTGCCGCCTCACCGACCGCCATTCCCTAAGAAACCTTCCAGCACCTGCTTGAACGTATGCCTGCGAGAGTGGAAGCTGTCATCAAGGCTAAGGGTGGCCCGACACCATATTGAATTCCATCATTACCGATGGAGGGCGCCAAGAACTTGTAAGTCATTTTCAGCCAGGTGTCCGGGTACTTTTGATCACATAGTGTATGTTCGGTAGGTCACCGTGGGGAGACTCAGGACGACCTCACATCACTACTGCTAGGATTGGAGAATATTAACGAGAGTGGGAACAGCGCATGTCATTACAACAACGATCAACTTCCAACAAGAGCACAACGAAACTATAATGAGAGATAAGACGACAGATTCCGACTGCAGAGACGAGCTGCCTCATAGTTGCAACCAGGATAAGTAGGGTTTGCAGACAATGGACATCAGGGCCCCAAATCACTGGCCCGAAGAGCCACGAACTGACGATACCCGTCAGTGTCATACATAAACTCACAAACTGATGTACAAACCTTTGGGTGTGGGGAACCATGTTGAGGTTCTAGTTTTTATGTTTGAATTTTTAGAAGGATTCTCTTTGTCTGTGCTGATCAAGTCCTTGTTTTGATTACAATGTTAATGGTGGATTGTGGTGATATATCTCTTTTGAGTGTAATTATGAATTTTAGGTATCTTAGGACGTCGTCTTTTAAGAAATAATTGTGGTTGATTCCATGAAGTTTATGTTGAGCATGTAATCAACGCGACGATTCAAAATGAAGTTATGAATTTCTGATGATTGTGGAGGGAGAGAGGATTGTCGATGGCGCTTTGATGCGCGCATTTTCAGTTAGAGTCAAGTACGTGCAGTACATTATTTTGGCGGGAGTGTGCGCAGGCATACGCCCACATAGATGAAACCAGCACGAATAACGGTCGCACTGCATTTCAGCGAAGCATATGAAAGGTTGAGTGATCCCACTCTGAAGAGCTGCTCAAGGGAAGCTGCTCTGAGAGAAGAGCGCAGTACAGAAAAGAGGCGGCGGTTTGAACACGTGTTTAGTAAGGATGTTTCGATTTCCATGTAAGTGCGTCCGCGTTGTAAATAAGATCTACTTCACAATTTGTGGTATTTGAAGGAGATTTCTCCGCGTCAATGTACGCCAGGATCATAAATCTGGGGACGATTTTTAGCTGCGTCCACACCAGAGACTTTTGAGACACCAAACAATAATGAAGAGTTAGGGACGCATACTGCGGCTAAATGACCTGATTTCACAGGGAGAAATGGGCAAAGTTTAGTCCGAAGTCGCATTTTTCCAGATCACAGCACCATACCTAGCCAAGACACGAAATAATAACGTATGGATAACACTGACAGCATAACGAAGAAGAGCTTCTAAAGAACCTTTCGGAAGAGCGTGTCAGAAATTAACATTATAAAAAAAGCAGAGACGGGCCACAGCAGTTAATGGAAGACATCAGGTGATGGAGGAGCTGTTACAAAAAATGTAAATGGCATGTGACAAGGGCCTCCCGTAGGGTAGACCGTTCGCCGGGTGCAAGTCTTTCGATTAGACGCCGCTTCGGCGACTTGCGCGTCGATGGGGATGAAATGATGACGACTAGGACAACATATCACCCAGTCCCTGAGCGGAGAAAATGTCCGAGTAAACTGCTGTTAGAAAGTATGACTTTTACAAGGAATTCCGTTGTGTTGTACAGTTGTTTTAATTGAAATGACGTTATTTTATTTAACAACTGAACATAAAGAATTCCATTGGTAGATAAATGGAAGTAACGTGTTCATTAGGTACTCAAAAGGAGTGCCATATAACTTGTTTGTTACTTCATGCTAGTATGACTCATTTTGGGCAACACTCTTTTTAGCCGGCCGAAGTGGCCGTGCGGTTAAAGGCGCTGCAGTCTGGAACCGCAAGACCGCTACGGTCGCAGGTTCGAATCCTGCCTCGGGCATGGACGTTTGTGATGCCCTTAGGTTAGTTAGGTTTAACTAGTTCTAAGTTCTAGGGGACTAATGACCTCAGCAGTTGAGTCCCATAGTGCTCAGAGCCATTTGAACCATTTCGAACACTCTTTTTAATGTTTACTACTTGCTGTAAATTTCTGTATGAAGCATTGTTATGGTTCTAGTTTCAAGTTCAGTAGGGAATGAGTAGTTGACGTGTTGATTAAAATAAATCGTAGGCCATCAGCTGCATGGTCCCAATTTTGGATTTCTATGTCACGTGCAGATAAAAAAAATGTTCAAATGTGTGTGAAATCCTATGGGACTTAACTGCCAAGGTCATCAGTCCCTAAGCTTACACACTACTAACCTAAATTATCCTAAGGACAAACACACACACCCATGCCCGAGGAAGGACTCGAACCTCCGCCGGGACCAGCCACACAGTCCATGACTGCGGCGCCTGAGACCGCTCGGTTAATCCCGCGCGGCTACGTGCAGATCGAGAACGTGACGAGGACGCGCACACACATAAATAAGCGGTGGGAACACGAGGCAAGAAGTACGACCTAATGAGTGAAGAACTGGCACGCTCACGCCAGAGCGGGGTCTGCTCGGGTTATGATACTGCCGGGTTCTGACGACGTGGACGGCGGGTAGCTGATGTTAGCAGGCAGTGACACGTGTTGAACTGGACCGCCTGCAGTGATGACCATCACTGCAGACCGTCACACGTCCCCGCCAGATAGGATGGTCGAGGGAACCGATTTATCATCAGGAGAGTCCCAGAGAAGTGTCAGAGAACCGCTGTTGTTCTCTGTATGCATAAATGATATGGCTAACAGGGTGGGCAGAAATCTGCGGTTGTTTGCTCATGATGCTGTGGTGTAGGTAAGGTATCGAAGTTGAGTGACTGTAGGAGAATGCAAGATGACGCAGACATAATTTCTTGTTGGTGTGAGAATGACAGCTAGCTCTAAATGTGGAAAAACTTAAATTAAAGCGGATAAATAGGAAGAACAGTCCCGTAATGTTCGGATACAGCATTAGTAGTGTCCTACTTGACACAGGCACGTAGTTTAGGAAACGATATGACATGGAACGAACATGTGAGGACTGTGGTAAGGAAGGAGAATGGTAGACTTAGGTTTATTGGGTGAATTTTAGGAAAGTGTAGTTCATCTGTAAAGGAAACCGCGTATAGGACGCTGGTGTGACATATTCTTGAGTACTACTCCAGTTTTTGGGGTCCGTACCGGTTTGGATTGAAGGAGGACATCGAAAAAATTCAGAGGCCTACGTTACAGGTAGATTCGAGCGGAACGTAAGTGTTACGGACACGCTTCGGGCACTGAAATGGGAATCCCTGCAGGGAAGCCGACATTGTTTTCGAAGAACACCGGTGAGAAACTTTAGAGAACCGGCATTTGAAGCTGACTTGCGAACGATTCTACTGTCGCCGACATATATTGGGCATAAGGGCCTCTAAGATACGAGAAACTAGGGCTCATACGGAGGCATATAGACACTCGTTTTTCCCTCGCTTTATTTGCGATTGGAACAAGAAAGAAACTCACTTGTAGTGGTACAGGGTACCCTCCGCCACGCACCGTACAGTGGCTTACAGAGTATCTAAGTAGATGCAGATGAAGCCGGCGGCAGGTCACGTGCCTAAGACCCTTCATTGTTCCTGAGTCACAACAAAAGGCACAGAAGCTTTATCTTCCACTACTCAACTGCAGTTGAAACAAAACCACTAGCGCAACCAGTTTACCGCACGATGCAAACACACTCGTGTAACTCGTTATGCACAGCGGCGTAGCACGATTTACAATTAGTATGGCTAGCTTTTATCTTAAGAGAAAGAACAATGTGAATACTAGTTTGTCAGCGCATCTAGTATCTTACAACACCATGTTTGTCTCCCGGCAAGACCTGTGTTAGTAATTATGCGTTGTGACTCACATTCACCTGCTTGATTATGCAAAAACAGCCTGTAACACATATCCTCAGCTTCTGTCAACTATGCATAAATGAGCATGACCTCTTTGCTGACACATATTCGGGGTACGCAAAAAAGATGCCACGGCAAAAACGATGCCTTTGTCGGAGAGGCATTTCAACGATCCCCCGGTGTGATCACGAGATGCAGCCGTTACGGCGATTCTCGCCTCTCGAGTCTTTTTTCCAAAAACACTGTTTCTGAATGTTCCACGCACCGTCGCCAACTGTGCAATGTGCATTTGTTGTTTCAAATCAGGTAAATTGCCGTGTGCCTTCCTCGCAAAACAAATCATCGTAAACTGATGACATGTGGACCCCAAACACAGGCACTCGTATGAACCTCTACGTGAGGCAGTGTTTATTGTATTTGTTGTATTTTTTAACGTTTTACAGTTCTACACTTTTATAATACACGTCTAAAATTCTGTTTCAAAACACATAATGTTGCACAGCCTCCTAAATTTTTCCGTGACTCTTATGTTTTTGTATATTTTGAGTTGTTTCCGATATTCGTTGTTACATATTGTATTCTTGTCTCAGACATTTTTTAGTTACGTTTGTAACGCATTTGACTCTCATATGCACATATATGCTACTCGTTTCATTGTAATGTTCTGTATATATTTTGATTTTATTCGCATTGTACAATGCACCTCTCATGTTTTATAGTAATGGCCCGTACATAATCTGGGTTTGCTCGTTTTGTGCTACACATTCCATATAATTGAAGGTGGGGTCTACTGTACATTTTGTTCTGACATGTGATGACACGTCTCTACAGTGAACACCATGAATACGTACAAACTGTTCTTGTGTGGTTTATTTTGTAGTAATGATTCGGAACATTTGATATAGCAAATATGTTATGGACGTTTTACGATTATGTAAACACAATGTGTTTATGCTCACCCTTAGAGAGCTGCAGATGACACAATTTATAAGTATAACTATCAAGTCAAATGTTTGTTATTCTGTGCATTTATGTCACTGTTAATACATATTCTTGCCAATTCTATTATTTATATATTTGTCACTTCGGTTATCTACATGTTGTCACGCAAGTGATAGTAACTTGACAGTTACAACATTTTAAAACAGACACCCTCTAAATAGTTCATATATTTTGCACACACATTTTCATGTGCAATTTATTGTTTGGTGTCAGTAATCCTAGTTTATTATTTAGGTGAATCAATTTTGTTTTTGTAACTTAATTTTAGAGCCATCACGTAGTTAATGGTTAGGTGGAATGATGGTTGGCAATTTCGCTGAAACAGTATTTTAATGTTTTAATTATCTCTATAACGTCTTTAGTGAAAGAGTTAATTTGGAAGTTGTAATTGGATCAATAAGTAAGTTTTGCAGGTAGGTTGTTTGTTTGGTTGGTTGGTTTAAAGGCGAGAGAAGGGACCAAACTACGAGGTCATCGGTCACTTGCTCCTAATAAAACAATGCCACAAGTGTGAGAATAAAACGGATGAAACATACAAGGTGCATCAAAAAATTTACACACGCTTTGAACTGTCACCGACAATTTATTTCCCGTTCTAAAAGGTTAAATATCTGCGAGAAAGTAATGTTATGTTTCTCCAACAGGTATCAGCAATGGCAAGGAAGTAACTGCAACATGGCGGACGTGCGTTTGAGCTTTGAAGCGCGGAAGAAGATAATTAAGTGGTACTGGAAGTTTGAGAATGTAGCTGCGGTTCGAAGACAGTGGAGAAGTGAGTATGGTACAGAACCACCTTCAAGGTTAACAATTACACGTCTACGAGACAAATTCGAAATTCATGGAACAGTGTGTGATGTGCATAAAGGTCGATCAGGGCGACCTAGTACAGCTACAAGTGATGATTCCACAACTGTGGTCTTGGAACTGTTTCAGCGTTCGCCTCAAAAATCTTCAAGGAAAGCGGCACGTGAGAGTAATGTAAGTGCTAGTAGTGTGCTACGTATTCTGAAGAAAGGGAAGTTTCGTGTGTACATTCCAAGGCTGGTGCAACAGCTAAATGACGACGATCCAGATCGAAGGTTATAATTTTGTGAATGGGTTTAGGAGATGGTGAGACGTGAACAGGGATTTATGGGTAGCATAATATGGTCGGATGGAACTGTCAATAAGCACAATTGTGTGTACTGAAGATAATCCTCACATTACAGTAGAAAAGGCTGTGAATTTGCCTGGTGTAAATGTGTGGTGTGGTTTCTCTGCAAGAGCACTCATTGGGCCTTTCCGCTTTGAAGGTACTGTTACTGGAGAAACGTACCTAAGAATGCTTGCTGACTCCATATTCCCTGCGATTCGTGCACTATACAGTGATGATAAGTTTTATTTCCAACAAGATGGCGCCCCACAGCACAATCATAGGGATGTACGAGCATACCTGGATCACAATGTGCCAGGCCAGTGGACAGGACGCAGGGGGCCAATCGAGTTTCCTGCACGCTCTCCAGACCTCACGCTGCTGGATTTCTTCTTATGGGGCACAGTAAGAGATGAGGTGTACCAACGTAAACCACGTAACCTGAACACACTTTGGAATGAGATTCAGATGGTGTGCGCAGAAATCTCATTGGACACTTTGGTACGGTGTACGGAATCAGTGGTGACTCGTACTCAGAAATGTATTGATGCTGAAGGCCACCAGTTTGAACATTACTCACATTTGCAAAGTACATTTATTTTTCCCATTGGACTTTAAGCTTTCCACTTCCAGATATTTAACATTGTATAACAGGAAATAAATTTTCTATGAAGCTTCAAAGAGTGTATACATTTCTTTGACGCATCCTGCATAACACAAAATGGAAAGAAAGGAAAAGCCACAAGAACGAAGGGAAGGAACGAACACTAAAAGGAACAAAAGAGGACAAGAAACAGAAGAGAGTAAAACATGAAAGCAGATTACAGTGGCTGGTCAATCACGAGAACAAAAAGGGAAAGCCAGCCACTCTGCAACACATTAAAACTTCCACCTTCCACCCTCCACGTCCACAAAGTACATGCTCTAAAACCTACATAGAAGTATAAAACCCACTCTCACGGATAAAACGTAAATCTAAAGGTGCTGTTGAGGCATTGTCGCCCAACATCAAAGGCAGGGTGCTGGGAAAGTTAAAAGTCCGTGGCAGAGCGGTTAAAAGTGGGCAGTCCAGCAAGAGGTGGACGACTGTCATTTGGGAGCTACAGTGACACTGAGGTGGGTCCTCGTGATGGAGTAGGTAATAATGTGTTAGACACGTATGGCCATTGCAGAGCTGGCAGAGGACAACTGATTCCCTGCGAGAGACCTGCATGGAAGGCTTCCACACATTCATAGTCTCTT
This sequence comes from Schistocerca serialis cubense, assembly GCF_023864345.2. Lineage (NCBI taxonomy): Eukaryota > Metazoa > Arthropoda > Insecta > Orthoptera > Acrididae > Schistocerca > Schistocerca serialis. The sequence goes on from NC_064640.1 coordinate 328,319,809, forward strand.
TAATGACATGCAGTTTGTTGCGTGTGCTGTTATGCCATTCCGTCTCCCAAAGCCGAAAACCGTGCGGTGTAAGACAGAACGCAGGTCAACTTCGGAGATGCCTATCACCAGAAGCGGTTTCCGCGTCGCCTGTTTGCCAGCCTGTCGGCAAGTTCGTTGCCGGGGATTCCGACGTGTCCTAGCGTCCACACAAACACCACGGAACAGCGCGACTGTTCTAGGGCATAGATGGACTCCTGAATGGACGCTAACAGAGGGTGGCGAGGGTAGCACTGGTCGATAGCTTGTAGGCTGCTCAGTGAGTCAGTACAGACGAGAAATGACTCGCCAGGGCATGAGCGGATGTATTAAAGAGCACGAGATATGGCCGCCAGCCCTGCAGTGAAAACACTGCAGCCAACTGGCAAGGAGTGCTGCTCAATATGTCCTCCATGAACATATGCGAAGCCTACGTGACCATCAGCCACTGAGCCGTCGGTGTAAACATCTTCAGAGCTCCAGAACACGTCAAGAATCGTGAGAAAGTGACAGCGGAGAGCGGCGAGGTTAACGGAGTCCTTAGCGCCAAGCAAAAACCCCAGACGAAGCTGCTGCCGAGGCGTACACCATGGAGGCGTACGTGAACGGACCGCAAGTAGAGGTGGTAAAGGGAAGGACTCCAGTTCGGAGAGAAGGGATTGCACGTGAACTGCAATCGTTAGCCCTGATCTGGGCCGCCGAAGCGGTAGATGGGCTGTCGCTGGCGGGAAAAGGAGACGGTAATTCGGATGCTCAGGGGAACTATGAATGTGTGCTGCGTAACTGGCGAGCAGTTGAGCACGTCTGATCTGCAGTGAGGGGACACCAGCCTCGACCAGTACGCTGGTCACCGGACTCGTCCTAAAAGATCGTGTCGCTAATAGAACCTCACAGAGGTGAACAGGGTCGAGTAAATGCAATGCTGAAGGCGCTGCCGAACCATAAACCACACTCCCATAGTCAATTCGGGATTGGACAAGGGCTCTGTTGAGCAGCAGCAGCAGCGTTTAGTGATCTACACCCCAATTGGTGTTGCTCATGCAACAGAGGGCACTGAGGTGCTGCCAGCACTTCTGCTTAAGCTAACAAAGATGAGGGAGTTAAGTCAGTCAAGCGTCGAAAACCAGTCCTAGGAGTTGATATGTCTCCACTACAGTGAGTGGATTGTCATTAAGGTAAAGTGCGGGTTCCAGATGAACGGTACGACGCCGAATGAAGTGCATGACACACGACTTTGCGGCTGAAAACTGGAAGCTGTGGGCTAATGCCCATGACTGCGCCTTGTGGATTGCTCCCTGGAGGCGCTACTCAGCAACAACAGTACTGGAGCAGCAGTACAGAATGCAGCAATCGTCTGCATATAGAGAAGGTGAGATGGAGGGCCTGACAGCTGCTGCTAGACCGTTAATGGCCACTAAAAATAGGGTTTCAATACAGAGCCCTGTGGGACTCCATTCTCCTGGATATGGATGGAACTATGGGAGTCACCAACTTGGACACGGGGAGTACAGAGGCTGTTCGGTTGGCAGACTCGATGGACACAAGATTATCAGTGGTAGAGCGAACCTGGCGGAAGCATGGTACCACCCCACAAGGGGTTATGGGCATTAAAATCTTCCAGAAGTAGGAAAGGTTTATGGAATTGATCAATCAGTGCAGCTAATACATTCAGGGGTACTGCACCATCTGGAGGAAGATATACATTGCAGACAGTTCTTTCCTGCGTCACCCTTGTTCTGACAGCAACAGCTTCAAGAAGGGTTTGAAGGGGCACATGTTCACTACAGACTGAGTTTAGGACATAAACGCAAACTCCACCTGACACTCGATTATAATCGCTACGGTTCCTGTTATATCCCTTATAGCCACGGAGGGCAGGGGTCCGTAATGCTGAGCACCAGGTTTCCTGGGAGGCAATGAAGATAGCAGGTGTAAAGCTTAACAGTTGCCATAGCTCAGCCAGGCGGTGGAAAAACCGCGGCAATTCCACCGGAGGATGACATCGTGAGACTGGGTAGGCATGGAACATTCAATGAGGCAGTTTACGCCTCAGAGTCACCTGCTGCCAGAGATTTATAGCCTGAGCAGTCTGTATTCGTTGTTTTTGAGGGTCTGGCGAGATCTAGGTCCTCAGCGGAAGCCAAAATCTCCAACCCATCCTCAGTCGCACAACTTGTAGGTAGCAATGGTGTGGGTGCCACCGCAATTTCCTTAGTCTTAGGGGTTTTCTTTTTGGATTTCTATCGCTGCTCTTTGGGTTTCCCTGGCTAGGAGGACTTCACTGGCTCAGTCTCCAGGACTGAGGATGAGCGTGAAGCCCTACTACCAGCTGCTTTTGGGCTCTGCAGCCACTGGCGGGTGTCGTCTTTCCCACTGGAAGAAATCTGGGAAGGAAGTGACCCAAGGGACCCCTTCCTAGCGAGAGAAGCCGATGAAGACTTGCGCTTCTCTGGCTTAGAAGTGGGGACAGACGTCTGATGGTTGGGGGGGGGGCATTGCTCCCAAAGTAGTTGGTGCAGGAGCAACAGGGAGGGAAATGCCCCCCACCACCAAGGGGGTAGAGGTAGTCTTCCAGCTCTGAGAGACGACCTTGGTTGGGGGAGCTGATGGTGCCAGAACCGTTGTAGCGGCGGCGTAAGACGATGTCGTACGCACAGGATGCATGAGTTAAAATTTTCTCTTAGTCTCAGTGTAGGTCAGTCGGTCCAGGGTCTTGTACTCCACGATTTTCCTTTCCTTCTGGAGAATCGTCCAGTCAGGTGAGTAATGCGAATCGTGCTCTCTACAGTTGACACAGATGGGAGGCGGGGCACATGGAGTATCGGGATGTGATAGGCATCTGCAATCTCGGCATGTGACGCTGGAAGTACAGCGGGTAGACATATGGCCGAACTACTAGCACTTAAAGCACAACGTTGAGGGAGGGATATAGGGCCTTGCATCACACCGGTAAACCATCACCTTGACCTTCTCGATCATGTATCACCCTCAGAGGCCAAGATGATGGCAACAGTGGCAACCTCATTATGCTTCGGATGCCGGTGGACACGCCAGACGAAATGTACACCACGCCGCTTTAAATTGGCGCGGCTCATCGTCGGACAGCAAAAGAAGGTCTCTGTGAAATATGATACCCTGGACCATATTTAAGCTCTTATGGGGCGTGATGGTTACAGAAACATCCCCCAGCTTGTCACAAGCGAGAATTCCCATGACTGGGCAGAGGATGCTGATTTGATCAAGACTGACCCAGATCTCATTTTGGACAAGCCCTCCACCTCAACAAACTTGTCCTCTAAATGCTCAACAAAAAATTGAGGCTTCATCGTCATGAAAGATTCCCCATCAGCTCTCAAACATACAAGGTACCGGAGCGAATAAGATCCGCTGCCATCCTTAGCCTAACGTTCTTCCCAAAGTGTGGCCAGGTTCAAATGGCTCTGAGCACTATGGGACTTAACATCTGCGGTCATCAGTCCCCTAGAACGGAGAACTACGTAAACCTAACTAACCTAAGGACATCACACACATCCATGCCCGAGGCAGGATACGAACCTGCGACGATAGCAGTCACGCGGCTCCGGACTGAGCGCCTAGAACCGCGAGACCACTGCGGCCGGCAGTGTGGCCAGGAAGGGGAATGATTTGGGCTCGTACTTCTGTGCGTTGAATTGAGTTCGTGATCGCTTAGAGACTGCTGGTGTTTCACCACTAGCAAGAGACGATGGACTACGCTTCATCGCGTGTCATCCACCCTGATGCCACCCACTCTGACCAGGTGCCCTCCCTACGGGCGCCACCCAGCCGCAACAAAGGCCACCTGGCAGGATGGCCATTGCCGGGAGTCCCGATGACCCCGGGGGATGTGCATCTACCCCTTTGCTTTGCATACGCTTCAGTCCGGAACCGCTCGACCGCCACGGTCGCAGGTTCGAATACTGCCTCGGGCATGGATGTGTGTGATGTCCTTCGGTTAGTTAGGTTTAAGTAGTTCTAAGTTCTAGGGGACTGATGTCCTCAGATGTTAAGTCCCGTATTGCTCAGAGCCATTTGAACCATTTGAAACCTGATTTTACTTGAGATTTAAGACACTTCTCTATCTTGTTGCTGTCGGTTCATGCGAATCTTCCTACTTCGAAGAAGAACAAGCCTTTCCCACGGACCGAGAACGCTAAAAGCAGCTCAGAAAGAGAGTTCACCTCAACGGAAGGCGTAAACATGCGTAGGCCATGCCTGTCTATTCCGGCACTCGAGCAGGACGAATGCTTTCCATTAGGCAGGTGGACCGAGCGTCCAGTTCAGACAGTAAGGGATGGAAACCTTAGCAATATGGAGAGGCAAAGCCTCTGAATTACTAAAGTGCCGCAGAGAGTCCAGGCGACCACTTGCTGAAACTACCGTTTACTGCTGTTACTGAACAGACTTCCAGATTCTGATATATTACTACAGTTACACCTGAGAAAATTTGCACTTCAGTTTTCCGTAGGAAGAACAGTCCGAAAAATACCTGAATTCACCCGAAATCGCAGAATACACAGATAACTTCGTTTTGGGCCTTCTCTGGTTACGATAGTATGTTTCTGTTTGGCTTCCTGGTATCTAAATTGTTGGCGAGAGACAACTGGATCGATGCCACTCCTCTCATTGGTGAGGCAGTTACGGCTTTTTGGAGATAGGCCGAATGAAGTGTGCCGAGGGCTGAAGAGACCTGATTGGCTTTCCTGGAGGGAGATTCTGGGAGTTTCATGGAGACTTCGCGCTGGACGCTACTCTCAGGACTGCAGCGACTTTGATAATCCAATTTGGACTTGGGCCTTATGCTAAGTCATCAGAGTTTAATTTATCAGTTCTCGAGATGTAGATATAGCTCTCGATGCCGCGTCTGAGAATATGTGTACACCCCGCAGCTGCAAGAGCCTGCTCCATGCGAGTCAGTACTAGCGCTTGCACCAACACAAAGTACGGCGACATCACGCAGAATAATTGCATCCGTCGTAAGCCCGCAGAGTAACGCAAACGATCGATGACCGGAATTTCGACTGTTTTAGCTATCGTTTATCTCTTCCCGTAATATGCGCTTCACCCAACTGCCTGCATACTTCTTTATTTTTCGGTCATATTAAATGCAGGGAAATACTATATCTAACCACCACCATCGCCTTTAAAATGATTAATAATTTCTGTCAGATCATGCTGATATGATGACTTCCTTTACTGTTGTTTTTACTTGACTGTTTTGAAGATACAACAGTCGAATTAAACTGCTGTCTCTGACAGGAATTAGACATTTATTCAACCAATATTACCCACAAATCAGTTGCTGGCGACACTAGTCTGTTTTTCAAATAATTCGTTCGTTAACTTGTGTTATTAAGTCAGTGTCTAAATATATATAATTTTCGTGTATTACCCATGGACCAATAAATATATGTTATTAGAAGATCGAACTCGATGGCTCAATATTTACATCACTGCTATAATTAAACTGCCAACGCCTTCCAATCATAAACACTTAAATGATTAATTCAGGATTTAGATTAGTGTGTACTGCATGCACCACAGGTATATTAATAACCACTCTTAGTATTCCATGGGGATGTGAGCCACTTTCTAATTTGTGTTGGTAGTACTGACAACTGAATTTATTTGCCTACCGACGGAGGTTCGTAGTAAGTTGCCGGTTGTATTTCCGAGTACACCCGACTTCTGGCAGAGGGAATAGCATGGAAACAGTTGCTTTCAAAAATACCCATATGAACTAAAGCTGTTTTTTTCATATGTGCATGGTATTAACTGTGTATATAAAATGTCAATCCCCGTTCATAAAGTAGCACGAGGTAAGGCTGTTATGAAAATTAATGTTCAATCTCTGGGTGATGACTGTTGCGGCACAAACAACGTTGTTAGTTTTACCTATGATCCAAACGCCATTTAGGAAGTAAGTTTGTAAATGAGATAATGGGTCAAGAAATAGTACAATAGAGGTTATGAAGAATTTGTTACATGGGAATTGTGTGACAAATATGAAAGTATTTGTTTCAATGGATTGTTTGAACTCAGTGCAACAAACTGATTTATAGTTACCTAAAAGTAATACCACTCATATTGTATAATATTTGCCCACAAACCTGAATTCAGTGTCAGTTTGATTTTATTAAGTCGGATACAGCTGTTAAAACCTGGTTGACTGTTAGAGATGTTTCACAGAGTTTTTTGAATTGGAACCACCTAATGTTTTCAATATATGATATTTTAATATGTAGTAAAGGTAAATAAGTATGATTCGTTGTGTGATGAACAAAGAAAGTAATATAAGGTTTATGTAATAAATTTGTAACTTGAATATCTTTGTTCTTTATGTTTTTCCGTTATCTCTGTAATATATTTTATTACTGTTATTAGCATATAATTTTTGCGTGCTCCAAATATGGATGAGCTGCCACTCAAAAACACTAAAACTGATATAGAGGTTGCAGATCTACTTAGAGTGATATACAGAAGAAGAAGAAGAAGAAGAAGAAGAAGAAGAAGAAGTAGGGTTATGGATCATTTAGAAACAAGCTTAGGTAGGAATCTTTTCAGGAAGGTACTGCAAACTCATTATTCATCAGTGATATTGTCGCAGGAGATGGTGAGTAGCATCGTGGTGTAGTGGATATGATACTAAGCTGTGGCATGGAGGGTCGTGAGTTCGAAAGTCAACTGAAGGATACAGTTTTAATTTATATATTCCGTTCGAGTACATTCTAGAAGTATCCACAAATGGCAAGAATCATTGTACTCGAATGTTCTGTAGCTGTATATATACTGTATGTGTTCTGGCCGGAGGCAGTTCGCCCCGCGCTCTTGTATGTGCAAATGCTGAATAAACCTTCGTTAAGCGAAGTTAGTGTTCGTTATTCATCTAATTCTTCTACGTGACATTACACTACTCACGACCCTCCATGCAACAGTTTAGTATCATAACCACTACACTACGGTGTTACTCAGCTTCTTCTGCGACAATATATTAAAGCGCGAGAGATCGAATTTACTAACACAGTACTGAAGTATTTTTTCGTGAGTGTATAACAGGAAGAAAAGATGAAATTTACTAACGAGGCAGATATGGAAATACTGTATGTGACTTTTTGATCCTTTGTGATCATATTATGTGCGATTGAATTCAATGGTATGAAAACAGGGAAGGAGGGAGAGAGGGAGGGAGGGGGAGGGGAAACGAGAAAGAGAGAGAGAGAGAGAGAGAGAGAGAGAGAATGCTCTTATGTAATTTGTAATATAAATGATTTAGATCGGATAATGTAGAACATGGTGGAAATTTACACAATGTGGGTTTGAAAATACTGTAATATTTTGAATACTTTCGATAATTAATTGGATACTTTTGAATATGACAGTTACATAGTGATTGGCGGTTTCATTTTAATGGCAACCGTTAAAATACAGTACTGTAGTTTCACTTTAATGAATGCTAAAAGAACTCCTAGATTCTCAGACAGTGGTACCCATTTTTTTGTAAATTTCCAACCTTCGCCATCTTGGCTTTTTAAATTTCCTGCCAACACCATCTTGGAGTGTTACATCATGGCGAAAATGACAGCATCCAATTCTGATGCCAAGAGCTGAAGATCCGAACCAAAGGCTTAAGTGTCATCTAGAACATAAATAAAATACCACTCGTAATGTCCAGGTAAATTAGTACTATAATCAGTTCAGTAGATGCGTATACACATTGCGCACCTCTAGGGTCTTGTAGATATGCAATAGCTGCAATGGCCAACACAGTGACTGAAAACTGATGTCCACGGACGATGAGCTGCTTTTCTCCTAGACATTTTCCGGAACTAAGGATGGCGTTTAGTAATAGTGACATCGAAGCCGTTCAAAACAGAACTGCATCAGAGTCAGAGATGTAAAGAGAGGCGATGGGTAGCTACATTGCAGAGGGAATCGTTTCATTATTCTCCTAGCTTTAGGATACCACGGAAAACTTCGAGTGCGATGACCACAAAGGCAATCTGAAGTTCATTGTTCCCAAATACCGGTCCAGCTGTATTAACAATGAGCCTGGAATCCAAGTGGATCGAAAGACGTTGGAGTGGGAAGCTGTACACTGGTCGGGTAGTGGTCTACACGTATAACACCTCATCTAGTATATTTATTAGTTTTTTTAGAGAAACTTAACTCGTGTTAGTACATGGTCTGCACAAACAGCCCAATTTCATTGTTTGGATTCATTTGATGTAGATTTATTTTATGAGAATTATTCGTGCAGTATATTCTTCGTATCAAACAAATCAACTCTCTCCACTAGTAATAAAGACTGCTGTTCACCTGAGGGTATAGCTCTTGGCCGAAAGAATTGCAGTTCTTGCAAACAAGAAGAGCTCTTGAAGTATTGACCCTTTCAAGAAGTTTAAATAGAAATAAGTTCAACGTGCTCTTTTACAGTGAATCATCATGTGATGTTGCAGTGCAAATATTCACATGCACTTGCAAATAGCTGCGTTCTTTTGAGCGTAAAGCGAGATGTTGAGTCAGTTAAATTTAAATTCGTTTTTTTTTTGTATTTACGTTATTATGAGTAAATTGAAGTTTTGTTGGGGGAAAAAGACTATTATTGTTAAACTCGCTGCAAAATGCTGTCTCGATTCAGTCGGTATAAAATTCTTAACTGATTATTAATTATTACGTTGAACAAAGACATGCTAACAAACGATTTTCAAATCTTTGATTAGTGGTGGTCCTCAGTAATACAGAGCACCATTATTGTCGACAGTCTTTTTTTTGTTACGGTTTTAGGGCGCAAAACTGCTACGGTCATTAGCGCCCGGTCTGTGGCTTAGGAAAAGGTAAAAAAAACTAAACTGGAAACCAGCAGCAATGGGAACGAAACTCAAATTTAGCGACGTCCGAAAAAGGAAGGTTCACAGGTCCTAGATGTAAGGAAGGTGGAAGAAACTTCGTACGACGCCAAAAATTAACACAAACGGTCTTACTGGGAGAAAAGCGGAAGCCTGTTGCGGTGCTCCAAGAGTGGAGGCGATCGAGACATCCTTGAAGACGTTCAAGAAGGCTGGTCCGTTGAGAGCTGTAGTAGATTGCAAAATCGTCCACAAAGAGGGAGCGCGAGACATCAGGAAGGAGACAATCCATAATTGTATTTATGGCAATGGCAAACAGTACAACACTTAGCATGGAGCCCTGGGGTACCCCGTTTTCTTGGGAGAAAGTACGGGAGAGAGTAGTGTTCACCCGCATTCTAAATGTGCGCTCTGCCATAAATTCGCGAAGAAAAAGGGGCAGCAGACCTCGAAAGTTCTAAGAGAACAGTGTGCGAAGGATGCCTGTCCTCCAACAGGTATCGTATGCTCTCTCCAGGTCAAAAAATATTTTCCGGAGAAAATTGTTCATGATATAAGTGGAGAGAGCAACAAGATGGTCAACTGCAGAATGATGCTTTCGGAAACCGCATTGGGCAGGTGTTAAAAGTCTGCGAGACTCCAGCCACTAACCTAAAAGGCAATTCACCATACGCTCCAAAACCTTACATACACTACTCGTGAGAGAAATGGGGCAATAGCTAGAGGGGAGATGTTTGTCCTTTCCAGGTTTCGGAACAGGAACGACGATAGCTTCCCGCCATCGTCTGGGAAAAGTACTGTCGGTCCAAATTCGATTATAAAGGCGAAGGAGGTAACGCAGACTATGGTATGATAAATGCAGCAATATTTGGATGTGGAGACCATCCGGTCCTGGGACGGAGAAGCGAGAAGAAGAGAGTGTATGTTGGAGTTCCCGCATGGAGAAAACAGTATTATAGCTTTCGCGATTTTGAGAGGAGAAAGAAAGAGGTTGCACTTCCGCTGCAAGTTTCTCCGGGAGAAACGCTCGCGGATAATTTGAAAAGCTCGAAATCTCAGCAAAATGTTGACCCAATGAGTTAGAAATTAAGACGGGGTCCACTAATGTATCATGCGCGACAGTGAGCCCAGAGACCGGGGAGAAACTAGGCGTTCCAGAAAACCGTCGAATCCGACTCCAAACTTCCGAGGAGGGAGTGAAGGTGTTAAATGAGCTAGTAAAAAAGTCCCAGCTTGCCTTCTTGCTATCGCGGATGACGCGAGGGCTTCGCGCACGGAACTGCTTATAGCGGATACAGTTGGCCAAAGTAGGATGGTGTCTGAAAACGTGAAGAGCACGTCGGCGCTCACGTGTTGCGTCACGGCAAGCCTCGTTCCACCAAGGAACTGGGGGGCGCCGGGGCAATTCGGAGGTGCGAGGAATTTAACGTTCCGCTGCTGTAAGAATAACGTCTGTAATATGAGTGACATCATCGTCGACGCTAGGAAAGTGACACTCATCGAATGTCGCTAGAGACGAAAAAAGTGTCCAATCGGCTTGGGCAAACTTCCAGTGTCGCAGGCGCATATATGGCAGTTGTGGCTGCAATCGAAGGACACATGGAAAATGGTCACTCGAGTGTGTATCAGCAAGGGCGAACCATTCGAAGCCCCGAGCTAGCGGAACAGTACCGACCGAAAGGTCCAAATGAGAGAAATTTGTCGCGAAGGCAGACAAAAATGTATGGTCCCCAGCGTTGAGGCAAACAAGATCGGCTTGGTGGAAGACGTCTATCAATAGTGACCCACACGGACAAGGATGTGGAGATCCCCAAAGCAGGTGGTGGGCATTGAAGTCCCCAACCAGCAAATAGAGGGGTGGAAGCTGACTAAGAAGATGAAGGAGATCAGCTCATGCCATTGGTGTGGACGATGGAATGTATACAGTACAAAGAGAGAAGGTACATCCATAAAGGGAAAGACGGATAGTGACAGCTTGGAAGGAAGTGTTTAAGGGGATTGGGTGATAATGGAGAGTATCATGGAGAAGAATCATGAGTCCTCCATGCGCTGGAGTGCCTTCAACAGAGGGGAGATCAAATCGGACTGTCTGAAAATGGGGGAAAACAAAGCGGTCGTGGGGACGCAGCTTTGTTCACTGAAGACAGAAGATGACTGGCGAGTAGGATCGTAGAGGATCGACAATTCATCCCGATTAGCTCGAATGCCGCGGATATTCCGATGGATAATGGACATAGGGTGGACAGAAAATGGAAGAATGTGACCAAGGTTGCCCTCAACTCAACGACTCCTCAGAGCTTGCGACCGACAACGTGTAACGGCATTCAGCCGAAGGCAGAAGATCCTCATCCATAGGTTGTTCAGGAGCAGCTCCTGCCACCAGCGATCGGCCGGTTGATCGGCCGCCAGCAGTGCGCCTCGGCGACACAGAAGATGGCCGAGGGCGGCTACCGCCAAGTGGTGCTGTAGATGAGACACGCCGTGGCGGAGAAGGAGAGGAACTGGGTTTCTTATTAGCCTTCTTGGAAACAGGATGTTTAGATGAAGGAGGAACAGATGGTCGTGAAGTTGGGGTACGTAAAAAATCTTCACGAGTAGGCTCTTTTTTGGAAGTCCATGTGTGTGACTTTTGGGCTCGAGATTTAGCAGAACCCGATGAAGGGTGAGCCATAGAGGGAGCAGGCGAAAGTGGGGAGGTTGAACGGGCGATCTTTGCGCTGGCCGAACTGACGACCGTGGCACTAAAGGTGAGATCAAAAGTCTGCATGGCCGCCTACTTTTTTAGCTGAGGAGAGGCAAGGACAGTGCTGTATTTACCTGTCTGAGGCACAGTGGGCTTTCGACTGGCGAATAATTTTCGAGCAGCAAAGGTCGACACCTTTTCCTTCACTCTGATTTCCTGAATGAGCTTTTCGTCTTTAAAAATGGGGCAATCTCTAGAGGAAGCAGCGTGGTCACCCATACAGTTGATGAAACGAGGGGATGGAGGTGGACAAGCACCCTCATGGGCATCCTTGCCACACACAACACATTTGGCTGTATTGGAACAGGTCTGGCTGGTATGATTGAACTGCTGACACCGATAGCAACGCGTAGGGTTTGGGATGTAAGGGCAAACGGAAATTATCTCATAGCCCGCTTTTATGTTTGATGGGAGTTGAACTCTGTCAAATGTCAAGAAGACAGTAAAGGTTGGAATGATGTTCGTGTCAACCCTTTTCATGACTCGATGAACAGCCGTTACGCCCTGGTCACACAGGTAGTGTTGAATTTCCTCGTCGGACAATGCGTCGAGGGAGCGTGTATAAACGACCCCACGTGAGGAATTAAAGTGCGGTGCGCTTCCCCCCGGGACAGGGAAGGTGTGTAGCAGTGAAGTATGCAGCAATTTTTGTGCCTGGAGGGCACTGACTGTTTCTAACAACAAGGTGCCATTTAATAATCTGGAACAAGACTTTACAGGACCTGCAATTGCGTCGACACCTTTCTAAATAATGAAGGGGTTGACCGTGGAGAAGTCGTGACCTTCGTCAGACCGTGAAACAACAAGGGACTGTGCCAACGATGGAAGAACTGTCTGTGGTTGAGACTCATTGAACTTACGCTTGTGAGCAGACAAACTAGAAGATGAGGACACCATTGCGGAAGTATCCCCCATGATTACTGGCGTCTCCGATGGCGCGCTCCTCCCTTGTGGGGCCCTCTCCTAGGGCACTCCCACCTTTGGTGATTGTTCACACCTCAGGTCACACCTCCCGAGAAATGGACGGAGGGACCAATCGGCACTTTCGGAAGGTATCAGCTTGGGTAATCACCCCTCCCTGGGCCTGGCCATTACCATGGGGTACGTACATGTCCTACCTGTCTACCCGGAGCGGGGAATTACGCGTTACCCCGTCACTGGCTATGCATGGAAATGCATGGGTCGGCCTTAAGACACGCACAGGGAGGAAAAAAGAAAGGGAAAAGAAAGAAGAGAGGTCTCAAACGCCGCAGCGGAGAAAAGGGTAAAGAGAAGAGGTAAGGAAAAGAGAAGGACAAAGGAAGGTCAAAGACTGGCATGCAGAGAAAGTGAAGAATGTGTTACATTTCCGAGCATCCGTCTCCGGACGTAGGCAAAAAACATACTCCCAGAGTGGGAGAAAAGGAAGGAAAGAGGCGGAAGTGAGGGGGGGGGGGGGAAGATGGGGGATGAGGAAGGATGCAGAAAAGGAAGGTATGCAGCCTGGAAAGGAAGGAGGGCCACATTAGCTCAGGGTCCCGTGCTCGCTACGCACACATCCACAAAAGAGTTGTGGACCCCCTGCGGGTGTCGACAGTCATTGTAACTCAGTAACTTCTGGGTTAAATTATTTTGGAATACAGCGATGGTTGTTATGAAAACGTCGAATGTGGACAGAGCAGCTGGGGATAGTAAAATGTATGTGGAAACCAAGTGAGAAACTGAGCATATGTCGGAAAAATTTGGAATAAACAACCGATCCCAAAGAATTCAAAACATGCATTGTTACATCCTCTACACAAAAAGGGTGGTAAGACAAACACGAGCAACTACAGAAGTATACTTCTTGTAGTCGTCAGATATATCGTCTTGTCTTAAGATCGACACACATTCACATACTAGATTAACAAAAGGGAGAAAGTTAATATGGGTACAAAAAAGGAAGATCTTGTCCATAACAGATTTGGACTTTATAATCAATACCAAAAGATTGGAATTTATAATCAATACCAAAAGACAGAGCTATGTGAAATAAAAACCACGCGATAACATTTACCTTTGAAAAACTGAATAGAAAAAAATGTGTTGAGTCAACATGGCATGGGGTATTGAAATTAATCAAGAGACACTCACAGTTCCAAAATCTGAAGTGAAATCATGGGAGAAATGAGTGGAAAATTCTGTATAAGGATAAGTGTCAGAAACTTAAATCGTCGGATTTTTGCTAACTATGTTCTGGAGAAATTAATAAGAGTCTAGAAAAAAATGAGAAAAATGTTATGACATCAAAAGACAACTATTGTCTGTATTCAAGGGAGAGGGAAAAAATTACTAGAACTTTACGGGAGCCATTACAAGTTTTTTTTCAGTTAATTTTATTACAGAACTTGAACATGTAAACTCCAGAAAGTCACAAAACAGTCAAATATCTGGTGGGAAAACAAAATTCAACAAAAACATAAGAATCCGACCTAAGTTACGAGTAATAGAAAATGTAAAATTGATAATTTTTTGTACTTGGACGAAAATGTGTAAGTCAGGCGATTGGATAAAGAACTAAATAAAGCAATACAGGCGAAGCTAGGACTGCTATTTGCCAAATACACCTACAACCAAAATTCTCGCATAAGTAACAAAATAAGACACTATAAAACGTGACTGGAATCGTGAATTTGTTTCAAAGAAACAGCAGAATGCATTCTGTGAATTTCATACACGGAAATTATCGTTATGGTGCGAGCATGTCCTAAAGTACTGAACATTCTCTACAACATTCAGTTTCAAAAGGTTTCCACAAAAAATAAAGGCTGCTACGAACAAGATCATGCTTTGAAACTCTAGTTGAATACCTTTCACCTTACAAAATTTTTGTGTTACCTTTAGTACTACTTTAGAACGCGTAAATTTTATTATGTGAATGTAATTCACTGAAATAAACGGAATTAAAACCATTGTCTATGTGTGAAGACTCATATCCGGTAGATTTCGTTAAACACGGTGCATTTAACTAAACTGAATTAAGCGCAGGGAAAAAGCTCCTCATTATAAGTGAAAAAAGATTTTGTTATTTAATTTCTCAATTCTGATTTGTACGTTTAGATATTTTCACAGATTATTCCAGCAAAATGACAGTACCGTTAATATTGATAGACCATGATCGATACCATTATTTGCTCATTGGTAAGCTTTGGAAAATGGAACATATCTTAAGGTGCCCACTTAATATGATTGTCAATTTTTTCTCATTTTAATTATCGTTTCGGCAGTAAGTAACTTGAAATTATTCTGATGTTTTTTGTATGTTCAGGATACAGAATGACATATTTCATGAAGATTTCCTACTGACACTGATATCCAGCGGAAAAAAGTGACATGAGTTTCAGCCGTCTTATAATTACATCGTAACACAGTTAGTTATACTGACTGCAACAACTGACTCGTCAGCTCACAAGCGTGGTTAAGATGTCTTGCATCATTTACTAGTAGATATGGGAGACGACGGGCACTCAACGAATTCTTTGGAATTTCACGTACAGTGACATAATGACATCAGTGGTTCTACAGCTTTGATGATTCACAACTGAGCTCTTCAGCAACTGTGTATTACCGCCGGGCGGGCGTAGCTTGGGCCGATACGGCGGCAGAATGATTCCTACTGTGAGATATGTGGCTTCCGCTATTCCCGCTGTCTGCTTTGTCACTGCGTCGTTCGGCTGCCGTTATATTCCTTTTCCTACTATCTCCACACGACCAAACACAGTGACCTACGGAAGTAACTATTTTTTCAGAGAGAACGACGACGTGCGAGAGAACCACTAACCAATTGCTCTGGTACGACGTCAGAAACCAATAAAACTTCTAATAATGACATGGCGTGACTAACGTTAAAAGAAAAGAAGTAAAACCCAGTGATGCACTAAGAGGAGGGTGGAGGGGGTGGCCCGCCCTCGGCCTCTGATCCCGGGGGGAGGGGGAGGGGTATGGGGGGGGGGGTGGCGCACCAGATCTCTAGGGCCTCGATTTTGGAGGCCCCACGAGAATCAGAAAATTTTTTTAATCAGATTCAAAACAAGTCTAACTTGAGACTTATCTTTAGTAACGAAGCGGCAGTTTAGCGTTTGCGATATCGCTCGTGGTCGTGCGGTAGCGTTCTCGCTTCCCACGCTCGGGTTCCCGGGTTCGATTCCCGGCGGGGTCAGGGATTTTCTCTGCCTCGTGATGACTGGGTGTTGTGTGATGCCCTTAGGTTATTTAGGTTTAAGTAGTTCTAAGTTCTACGGGACTGATGACCATAGATGTTAAGTCCCATAGTGCTCAGAGCCATTTGTTTGCGATATCATATGGGTATCAAGACCGCCTAATATAACCTGAATATGGAAATACATGCTGAAATAGTTCTATTGTTATAAAAATATAATTGAATATGGCAGCGTCTTGGTCTCATAGCATAATATATTATGTCCTTATATGACATTTACGGAGTAGTGGACCCAGCTGAGAACAAAAACAACGAACTGCAATTATAGACATTGCTGTTACTTTTGGCACCAAAAGAAATGAGTCGATGTACTGGGTGAATGAGCTCATGACGCTGGTTATCGATTCAAGATGAATTTCTCCAATGAACGTCATAACGATACACGGATATAAACTAAATAGCCAAATTTTCCAAATTGTTCAAAGAAAATTTATGCTTGAAGCTTCTGATGACGCTCTGGCTGTAGCACTGGAGAATCTGATGGAAATTTTGATGGGTTTGATAAGGAGCATCTGCCGCAGGAATCAAAAAGTCATCTTAGGTACATGTGTGCAACCGATACGAGTGTGGACGTTGCTGCTAGATGGATAGCCCAAGAAATTCTTCAGTTTATAGATGAATGTGATTTCACTGAATGATTGCCCTATATTTCACTTATAATGCAGTACTTCTTTGCCATTTGTGTCTGAGTTACACAATGTGAGAGAACTTTCTTTAAACTGAAACTAATAAAAAACTATCTTCACCTTACAGTGACTCAAGACAGACTATCCATCCTGTTCATTCAACTGAAAGAAAAGTTCCAAAATGAAATAGATTTCGACGACACTATTAAGTACAATAAAGGGACGAAAACATGTATTATAATTCACGCCAAGACAAAAAGAAGGACGCACCACGAGCAAGTTTTTTAAATTGGTTACCAATCGATATTCATATAGTTATCTACGAAATATGCAAAACTGTAAACATTTTCGGCCGGTAGATGAATGTGTGACGCTGCAGCGCAACTTCACCGCACCTCTGGCAAGGACAGTTAACAGGGGACATGATGATACGAGGACAAAGTTTTTGCAAATTTCATTCTATGTACTCATTTGGAAAATAGCTATGCCTCGCAGACAGGTACATAAACAATATACCCAGATGTCAGCATTTGAGAGAGGACGTATACTGCAGCTCGGAAAAGACAGTTGAAGTAATCGGCGAATCGCTCGACATTTGATTTGGAGCGATGCCACTACTCGACGACGTTGTTAGGAATGGCTGAATTAAGGCTGATTATAGCGTCAAGAGGGAAGCGGTCGACCTGTAGAGACGGCATAATTTGAGGACCGAGCAATTGTCATAGAGGCCCCTGATTCATCATTATCAGGGATCCGACGTGCAATTGGTGCGTCAGTGACCACAAGGACCATTAATAGGCGTCTTACGGAAAGGGGGCTCAGCTCACGACGACCCATTCGTCGACTGCCATTGGCCGCTGTACGTCTGGAGATGGCCGGCCAGCGGGGAGTACAATCCTGTCTGTTGCCCGCCATACGGCACGATAACCAGGAGTTATGGTCTTGGGTGTCATTTCATTTCATAGCACGACGATTTTGGTTGTCATCTGCGGCATCCTAGCAGAACATCAGTGGGTCGATGATATTTTACGCTCCGTTCTGTTGCCCTTCATCGCAAGCCATCTTGGGTTTACATTTCAGAAAGATAATGCCCGCCCGCAAAGGAAGAGAGTATCTACTGCATTTTCTTCGCGCTTGCCAAACCCTACCTTCGCCAGCAACTTCGCAGGCTCTCTCTCCAATTAAGAA
Source organism: Schistocerca serialis cubense (assembly GCF_023864345.2). Classification (NCBI taxonomy): domain Eukaryota; kingdom Metazoa; phylum Arthropoda; class Insecta; order Orthoptera; family Acrididae; genus Schistocerca; species Schistocerca serialis. The sequence continues at coordinate 328,337,485 of NC_064640.1, forward strand.
CGTTTGGGGCATTATAGATAAGGCCCACCAACCAGCTCTGAAAATTGACGCTCTAAAGCGCCAGTTGGATAGAATTTGGCACGATATCACTCAGGAGGACATCCAACAACCTTATCAATCAAGCCAACTGCTTGCATAAGAGCCAGAGATGGACCAACGAGTTACTGACTTGCTTAATTTGTGAACCTCTTTTTCTTTAATAAATCATCCAATTTCTCTGAAACTGTAATCAATTGTTTGTCTGTTTGGATACACCACACTACTGAATTCCGTTCCATTCAGATAATTCCTTCATGGTACGTTGTTTTTTATTGTCTTAGTGTGTAATATCAATAAAACTACTATATCGTGCTGAGCCTACGAAACTAATAATTGTACAAACTCTGTTTGCAGACATACAGAATACAAGGTAATTATCTTATTCTCTTCTGTAATATTTTTTCCCGCGCTCCTTGATGGCTGCTGTGCTCAATACTGATAAGTGTTCTAAGTTTCTTACCTATATATTTAAGTATTTACACTGACGAAAAAAGTGTTAGACCCACAAGGACAAGTTCATTTTATTGGCAAGTGAGGTGACATGTAGCTCATCATTGTAGGACTAAACGATAAATTCAGGCCAAATGAAAAACACATGTCACATTAAAGGGTGCTCAGACAGTCGTATCATTGCACAGTTAACCCCCCCTGTGGCGAAAACGCAGGCATGTATTCTCGCATGCTAAACATCATCTGCCGGCCGAGGTAGCCGAGCGGTTCTAGGCGCTACAGTCTGGAACCGCGCGACCGCTACGGTCGCAGGTTCGAATCCTGCCTCGGGCATGGATGTGTGTGATGTCCTTAGGTTAGTTGGGTTTAAGTAGTTCTAAGTTCTAGGGGACTGATGACCTTGGAAGTTAAGTCCCATAGTGCTCAGAGCCTTCTCCACAATCGCCGGGCATACTAGAGACTCTGCCCAACGCAACTGTGCAAAGCTTTACCGGATTTTCCCAGTGGTTTCCATTTAGCGACCGATCGGAGCTTACTTTCTGGACAACCCTCGTATCTTGCGCCTTTTATTGCAATTCGGAAATAGTTCTTGCAAGCCATGGAAAACGATTAAGTTCCAGTTTCATCATGTCCCATACGTGCTCAGTTGGCGAGAGAACTTGTGATACTGCTCTCCAAGGCAATTGTTGTACAACACGAAGAGCGCGTTGCGTAGTTGCTGCCGTATGTGGAAGTGCGTTGTCCTGCTGAAAAAGCACATCATCTTTCTGTCGTAGAGCTGGCAGGAGCACAGGGATAATTGCCTTTGCAATTTATCGGGTACTGGTTACTTTACCTAGCAGGAACAGCAAGTATGAGCGAAAGTTGTAAGTGCTGACCTCCCACACCACGAAGCCGAGGATGGGACTTGGGTGTCGTGAGCGAATACTCTCTGAAATAAGCAGCTCGACAGGTCTACGCCATACAGCCACTCACTTGTACGTCCATCCCTCGCATACAGACAAAACCTACTCTCATCACTGAAGACAACACAGCACCATTCCACTCTACAATTTTACCGTACCAGAGTAACCATACTTGGCGGTGTCGTGGTGTCACTGGTAGTCTGGCCAGAGGCACACGTGATCTTAACCTTGTGGTGCAGTTGTCCATCGCTGTGGACAGATGATAATGTCGCTCCTTTGACGGATTTGAGCGGGATGAAGGTTTCAAATGCGCGCACGGCACCGGAGCAGTAGATAGTATTCGCTCGAGTGGACTGAGTGCAATTGTAGCCTCAGGACCGATTAAAAACGCGAAAGAAGAGACATTAACTGCCGTCCACTGCAGTGGAAAACTTCACAACAGTGGTAATCCCGCAGCAATTGGGTAGTTACCAACGATCCCTTGTGATACACCAGGTTCAACATTTGCCCGGATTTCATCTGTGGATGATGTTCGGTCGGTCACCACGTCTTGCACAATGCGTCGATACCGACGTGTGTCTATACTACGCGGACGTCCAGAACTTTGTCTACAGTTGTGGAAGTGTTTCACATACCACCGCTGAAAGCAGCAACACACCGCCGATACATGTACCTAACATGTGCTCCAATCTATCGATACGCCCATTCAGCTTCCCACTGGCCCACAATGCGACCACGTTCAAATGGCTGCAACTGTTCAGCAGAAGTACGTACTCGTCGATGGGGCCTGGTTGAATCCTTGAATGATGTTGCAAACACTCTTCACCTTTGATACAGCAGAGTTACTGCCTGCGAAGCAAAGGCGGAGGATGCACAAACTAGCCTCCTGAGCGGCATCTCATCGCCGATGCCCATGACAAATGTATCACTGACAGTAGAACCCCTCAGAATGCACATTCCCCGGTGCACCTGAACCCAGTCCTTGTGGGGGTTCTATTAATAAAAAATTCATCTGCTTCGCTTTCAACTTCTCCTTCTAACGAGGATTGCTGACAGAAATATGGCTTAAAGTCAATTAATACTTAAAACACTGTAGTCATATACAGAATTTCAGTCATCTCTGGTTTGTGAAACCTCCATAACAATGATACTGACATTTTTTCATGTGATTTATCGCATAATTGAATAAAAAGAGACAGATAACGGAAAACGCTGTTTCCATTTCAACATGCAATGGAACTGATGGTGTGCACCTTTGGTATTAATATGTCTTGGCTGTTAATGCAGAGGTTTGCAGTTAAAAATACATGGTTGGCCACAAATACGGATGCACATAAAACACACCACATTAGCATGCATAATACTGTGTAAGAACGGCATTGACATTCAATACACGCCCAGTACGTTCTTAAAGGGAATATTATACCATTCGCCTTGCTAAATAGTTGACATTCAATACTTGTGCTGTACTTTTTTAAAGGGAATCTTATACCATTCTTCTTGCAAAATAGTGGCAAGTTGAGGTAACGATGGTGGAGGCTGATAGATGCTACACACGCTTCCCTCCAAAGTAGACCACAAAGGCACAGTAATACTGAGATCTGATAACTGTGGTGGTCAGCGGAGAAGCGACTATTCATCTTCGTGCTCACAAAACCTGTCCTGGACGATGCGAGCTGTGTGAGCAGAGGCCCTGTCATCTCGGAACAGAGCATCACCACTGGGGAACAAACATTGTCAAATATAACCGTGCCACCCGCAGGATTGGCTAAGATCAGCATTTATGTATCAACGCCTAGGATACCGATGATTAGAAAGTATTCACGAATGTGCCGCAATTTAGGATTAATCCGTCCAACATCAACAGGAGGGTTCAGACAGACCGGACGGAGGTGGGAAAGTAAACAGAAGTAACTGAATGCGGAGCCCACGTACAGGTTAAAACACTGCGGCAGGCAAATAAGATGGATGTCTTCATTTTGATATCGGAAAGACCCAATCCTCCTAGCTTTCGAGGCCTGGCCACTACTTCTTACCGGGCACGAAAGATATAGCAGCCCCAAAGGAATCGACCAGACAGCTGTTTCAGTCTGCGGGCCATCATCGCGGGTAGCGGGAAGACCTGCACAACGCCATAGACTTCACTGAAGACATAGGTTTCTAAAAGCCGTACCTTGTGAAGGAGGCTAAGGGAACGGCGTTAATGTTCAGCCCGACCCGTGAACACGACTCGTAACCTCACGCCAATTTAGTGTCGCCATTTTGATCTAATTGCGATCCACTAAGATCCCTAAGGTCTTATGGCGATTGACGACCGTCGCCGAGGAATGACGACATGATCGAAGCCTCTCAACGGTAGGAACGTGCATTTACGCTCATTAATGTGAGTACCAGCAAGACGACAAAATGAATCAAAGGTATCTTTAAGCCTCGGTATGTTCTCGACATGTCGTACTAAAACCATGACGTCATCGGCGTATGCACGGACCGAAAAAAGTTCCCCCAATATAGTCCAGCCACGTAATTGCATGGCGAGGCGGCGAAGTAAGGGCTCTAAGAACAAGACAAAAAGGCACATGGATATGGAGCTTCCCTGGGGTAAACCCCGTCTGATCGATATCCGGGGGTAGAGTGAACGTTCACGATTACCGAGACACTGTTACCGGTGAAAAGGCGAGTTAAGACCCGTCGAGCATCATTATTAAAGCCGACAGTGGTAAGCACTCTCGTTAAAAACTCATGGCTGACACGATCAAACGCTTTTTGGAAATCAAGAAAAAGGTTGGTTGGCTGGTTTAAAAGAGAGCGATAGGGACCAAACTACGAAGTCATCGGTCCCTCGTTCCTAATGAAACAATGCCACAAGTGTGTGGATAAAACAGACGAGACACGTAACACAGAAAGGAAAGACCACAAGAAAGAACGAAAGGCAGCACTAAAAGGAAGAAAAGAGGACAAGAGCACAACAGAGAGATGCCAGAAACACTTAGAAGAGAGTAAAACAAGGAAGCAGATTACAGTTTCTGGCTGACCACGAAAATATATAGGAAAAGCCAGCCACCCTGCAACACATTAAAATCTCCTCCGTAAAAGCACTAGGGTGGAGGACACAGAGGGACAAAGTACATGCGCTAAAACTCAGATCGAATGATAAAACCCACCCTCACGGATGAAACGTAAAACGAAATCAGCCGATGAGACGTTGTCTCCTAAAATCAATGATAACGAGTCCGGCAACCGAAGATGAAGTCGCAGGGCAGCCAAAAAAGGACAGAGCAGGAGAATATGGGCCACTGTCAAACGGGCACCGACCCGACACTGGGGTGGGTCTTCACGGCGCAAGAGGTAGCCGTGGGTCGCCCAGGAAAGGCCAATGGGGAGCCTGCAGAGAACCACGGAGTCCCTGCGGGAGGTCGAGGACTTCCACACATTCATTCGTGGTCCCCTTAATGACTCGCAGTTTGATTTGAGTACTGAGATTTTGCCATTCCGTCTCCCAAAGCTGAAAAACCATGCGGCGTAATAATAAACGCAGGTCATTTGCGTTGATGCCCATCTCCAGAAGTGGTTTCCGTGTAGCCTGTTTGGCCAGCCTGTCAGCAAGTTCATTTCCTGAGATTCGACGTGACCAGAGGTCCAGACGGACACCACTGAACGACTGGACGGCTCCAGGGCATAGATGGACTCCTGGATGGACGGTACCAAAGGATGACGTGGTTACCACTGGTCGATAGTTTTCAGGCTGCTCAAGGAGTCAGTACATAAAAGAAAAGACTCCCCAGGGCATGAACGGAGATACTGGAGTGCACGAGAAATGACCACCAGCTCTGCAGCGAATACACTGCAGCCATCGGGTAATATGGCCGCCGTCAAGAAAAAGTAAAGCCCCCTGGGATATTAGCGACATTCGAGAACAGAAGTCAGTATCATGCGTCCAGGCACACAGATTTGGTGGCTGGAAATAATGCTATCGAGCAGTTTAGAGAGATGGCTATTAGTTGCTCGAGCGACAATTTTATAATCGAAGTTAAGGAGACTAATAGGGTGGACGGAATCAATCGCAGGTCGGTCTGTGGATTTCGGGAGGAGGGCCAGTTTACCTTACTGAAAAGGAGCAGGAAATGAGACTCCCCGCATCACTTCATTTACCACTGACGTTAAGATATCACCAATGAGTGGCAAAAATTGAACATAAAACGCCTTAGGAATACCGTCTAATCCAGGCGATTTGCGGGACTGGGATCCTGTAAAAACATCATATACGAGTATATCATCCTTGTGAAGGGACGCAGAAAGACGTCATTTAATTGATGAATGATGATGCGATTCAGCAAGGATGTAAAGTCGTCCACAGAGTTTTCAGCCGGAACATGGGTATCGTACAGGTCAGTAAAATAGGTGTAAATAAAGTCGGAAATGTCACGGTGAGAAGTGAACATGCGGCCGCCAGTGGTAGTGAGGGATGCAAGGCACAAACGTTTCCGGCGCGCCCGTGAACGGAGTAGATGGTATAGTGACGTCAATTCGTCTTGTAAAAGGGAACGTGGTTGAGACCTCGTCCGCAGTCCCTCCATTTGAATGCGTTTCAGCTGCAGCAATTTGGCTTTGATCCGCTATATATCAGTAACACGCAGGGGAGCATGCGTAGCCCTATCGTACAGTTGACGTAAGACTAAGTAGTAAAATTCTTGCGTTCGTCGATCGTCTGCCACCTTCGCAGCTCCAAAACGCATGAGAGCCCTACGGATTGGTGCTTTAACATGCAGTGTCCACCATGCCACAATAGACGAGTACCGGTCCATAGTACGAGAACAACTAACCCGTACGTCCTCCAGGACGACACCAAGAGAGGTATCTTGCAAATAGGCTATACTGAGCATCCAGGGAGGACGAAACAATTTTACGGGTTGCCGCTCGTAATTAAACGTGACATGTACGGCGCAATGATCAGTAAAACAGGCTGGTATCACATCAACATCCAGAAGTAGCCCGCACATGGAATCGGAAAGTTAAAGGTGTGGGAGTAAAGTATGTATGTCGCACAAGTGCAGGACAGCGAGAAACCCACACATCACGCAGGCGCAAGGAGCGCACCAGGTCGTCGAGGTCTTTACTGAAATTAAAATTAGGAGACTGACCCACAGGCCGTAGAATACAATTGAAGTCCCCATCTACCATAACCTTTGTCGGGGATTTGCGAAGCAGGTAAACGATTTCATCTTTATAGAAACTCCAAGTGCGGTAGTACGACCTGTGCCAGAAGGGGCATAAAGAAGGAGTAAACTGAGATCACAAAACGTGCACCCGATCCCTCCTCCACTGTCGAGTACTCCGAAATTCCCTATAAAACAAGGCTGTGCCCGTAGTAAGTTAGGAAGCTACATTAAAAAAGGTTGAGAACCCAGAAATGGAAAACTGGTCGAATAAGACTTCCTGTAAAAAAAACAACATCTGCCCAAATTTATATATAAACCATTGCAAAGCGGCGAGCTGAAGCTCAGAACATATTTTGTTAATATTCAGTGAAAGAAATGTGTATGCTTGCATGGAACTTCAACCCAGGAAAAAGAACAAAGAACGGTAGAGATCCGTCAGTCGACGGAGCAACATACAAATAATCACTCGCCGAACCAGAGAGGGAAGAACTACGAAACAGAACCCTCACCTTCTCACTGTTTTTTCTTCGGCCGTGACGCGGCTCTCTGTGGCTGTTTACGGGTTCTACTTCGGCTCCGCGGCGCCGACGCTGCCGCGTTCGGTCGCGTGGGAGCATCATGTAGGTATTCCATTTCAGTTTGCGAGGGAGAGGCCTCTACATCCCACTCGTCCGCAGACATAGGTTCAAGGAGGGACGGTCCGTGAATAACAACGGGATCCACTGGCACTTGAGAATCAATCAGTTGTTTCTTGGGAGAAGGCTGTGACCCAGAGGGGGCGACAGAAGTCGCAGAAGGGGGATAGGAAACAGAGTCAACAGGACAAGTGTCCGAGAACACCGGAGAAGACACGTGGGAACCGGAAGCAGGTTCTTTCACGGGCGTCTCCGAAGGGGCGTCCTCGACAACAGGAACAACGGAAGATAAGGTGTCAGGGATCTTCTGCACAGGCGTGAAAACATCTGTGGCGTCCTCATCCACGATTTCAAACTGAGAAAGGGGGTTCTCTACTAGAGGCCCATCGGAAGGGCGGGCCAATAGCGAAGGTTCATCTGCCGCATCATCCTGTGTTCGGCGACGCTTATTGTGAGAAATCATGGTGGGCACATCGGAATTAACGGTATCAACATCCTGACGCAAGGACAGCGGGAGGGGGGGGGGGGGGTAGAATCACGGGCGTTGTCGGTCAAGGGATCACTTCGTCCCTCAGTAACAGGGAGCGATTCAGTCTGACATCCATGGGAGAAGATCAGCTAAAGTCAATTTTTTACGCTGTTAGTATGTAGGTTTTAGTACCACCACACGCCGCAAACAGTAAGGAAATGACCGGTTTGGTTACAGTAATATGTTCCTTCTTGGCGACTGTACGTAATATGGACCCTATAACCACATACCTGTAGATGAGAAGGAATATGTTCAGCGTTTCTTTCGAATATGACTGTTTCCTCATAAAGAAGCAAAACGGGCGTCAGAAAACAGTCGTCTACCTCGGGCGGAAGGTTAAACACCCGGACATTCCTTTATATATCACTTCTGCATTTGCCAAGAGAACCATACTAGTGGAACCATCACGGTGCATAAAGGGTACCTGAGAACCGTGGCGAGAAAGTATCCCATCAACCTAGAGCGTGTCCTGAAACTTAACAAAAACACCTATAATTCGCTGTCATAATATGCAGTATGCACCTGACCAGTAGTGACTTTAATTGCTTCGAGTAACCAGTCATGTATCTCCAAAGAACCGGGCTGGACGTGACGCGTGGATTTGGCGAAGGTGGAGCTGACAGTACCTGCATGCGGAGTTTTCGTGAGATCCATGGTGGACATCACGGCGCGAGACGACGCCGCGACAGGAAGGGCCGCACGAACACCAAACACTAGCAGACACGACACTAAACGGACACAAGGAAAACACGCAGCGCTACAGCAGAGACGGAACTAATAGCACAACCTAGTAGTCCGACACGCGAAACGGGAAGATTACCACTCAGCTATCGGCGGCTGACATTTGTGAAGTTGATTCATATACATGAGCTACGTAATAGAAAAAATTATGTTTTATTTAAAAAACCGTAACTCATCGCTGTAACTATCAGGAAAATAACTGAATACACTTTGTATCTAACTTTACAGAATGAATAACGTTCCTTATAATTATCTACCAAAATAAATTTTGCATTCGCTTATTATTTTGTACGTTAGAGATAAGAACACCTAATCTGAAACTCCCTTTCTGTGCCACTGTCGTCCATTCTTCAATCTATGGCAGCATCGAGTGGACTGGGAACTTCTTACCGGCTTCGGCGCTACCATCGGTGGCTCAGCCTCACTGGCTAGCCACGGCCGTACCGCTACCTTCGTTACTAGTGGTTTGCGCTCACTTTTTCGTCTATAATTCTTAGCCTGTAGTTTATTCAGCTAGCCAATTACTCTCTCATAATGTTTTGAACACTCTATAAAATTTAGCAAGTAAAACTAATCAAAGAGTTCCGCAATGAGCTTCTATTAAGGACAATAACTCTGATATTCGCACCAAGGGCTTAGTTTACGATCGCTTTCCATCGCACAGGTTGCTCAAAAAGTCTCAACCCATTTTTAAGAAATAATGGCTGCATTTGTACAATACGAATTATAATCCATTCTCGTGACGTGTGGTTTATCTTACCTGAAGGTACATCAGAAGTTCACTCGAAAATTTTACAAGCCAGCAGCAAAAACCGCAAACATTCGGTTACTTGACAGCGAGTTTGGAAGAGGTGTTGTACCACATGAGAATGTACAGCGAGATAGAGGAGAATAGCAAGAAGTCAGAACGCATCAACACATCGTTTCCATCAACGAGCTAACGTGTCCAAATCAACGACAGTGAAAATTTCAAACTTAACGCAGTCAGGTGCCTCACAAATTAGAACATAAAGATAACGCAACTCGTAGGCGTGTGTTGCGATCTGATAGAAGTTGCAAATAATGAACACCTAATGGATCACATTTTGAATAATGAGGCAATATTCCGTACCTTTGTAAAAGTTAACAAGCATAACTGCTGCTTATGTGGTAACGGGCCACTCCACGCTACCATTGAATGGCAATGAGACACTCGGAAAGTGTGACTAAGATTCACAACGAGTACAGTTTATGGAACCTTCACTGTTGCAGAATTGTCAATTACAGGATATACCGTCATATGCTTGAGCATTTCCTAGAACCACAGCTTCAGCAAGAAGGTGGAATCACAGTTTCAGCTAGAAGCCATTGCTGACACTGTTGTGTTCCAAGTGAATGGAGCATTCTACTCTTATATGAAGGGGGCACCTAAATCGAAGATTCGCTCAACTAGATTGTGTTGACTGCACTCGCCTGACTTGACACCCTTGGATTTCTGTACTGGGGGTACAGAAAGTCAAGGGTATATAAAACATAGATAAGGGATCTCCAGACTCAAAGAGCTCGAACCTGGGGTGGAGCGTCGGCTATTTCACAAGTTATGCATGAAAAGGTACTTAGGTCTGCTCTTGAACAATAGGAGCAATGCTTCCAAATGGACAGAAGCCATGCTGAAGTATGATGAAAATGTATACATAGATTTGCAATAACCATGCATGTGTATTATTTAAATGCATCTATTATTTAGTAAAGATAGATCGAGATTTTATGACCACTCTGTGCCTCGAGCTCCAACGTTAAAGGCTACCATGTTACAAAAGAGAGGCAAGGATTTGTTTCAAGCTTTTCTGTGCATTTATTCCGAACAAGACTTACAAACTGAGATATCAGATGTACTTATTAATAAATTTTAGTCAGATGTCAGATTCTGGATAAAAGAAAACGCTATCGGCAAAAAAAGAAATGCTTTAGTGGGAGAATTTATTGTTTGTATGAAAGAACTCAAAACAGATCTTTTTTTTTCAAAGCATCTGTACCTTACAATAAAAAACGTAGATGTAAGGGTTGAAGATTACGCTGTAGTGGAGAACAGACTTACAACCTAAAACCGAGGTCGTACAAAATTAAATATTGATGAATGAAGTCTAAAACGCGTTTCGTTTAGTGTATACCGCATACAAACTACCACCAAGAACCTGCAGTTCCGTTAATTAAAATTGTAAATAAACTATTTTCATAGCTCTGCCGAAAGAGCAGTGATTCTTACATTCACCTATCTACATAAATATTCCTTTCGCTCATGAGTCTGTAAGATATAGAGAAAAACGTCTTATCTGGAACACCCTGCAGAAGAGAACTGACTTTGTTGCATACTTCACAGTACTGAACGCTTGCTTTCGAGACAGACAAGTAATCCACCAAGAAAATCTATATATTACACAGGTGATAGCACTCACTCTCAAATTTGATTTATGCCAGTTAGATTCAGTTAATTAGTACAGAGACACTAAATCCTTCATTCATAACCAAGTGCAGTGTAGGAGAAAGCCACATTTAATATACAGGTCCAAATTTCTAGATGCATGTTTGTATGTTGTCCTTTTTAGGCATCGAGTCGTACGGTTGTAGTACGTTTGATGACGGTTGTAGAACATAAAATGTGAAATGAGTACTCAATCTGAAGCCAAAGAAGCGCTACATCTTCAACATGAGCCCATCCAAGACTGTAATTGCTGTAGCTACAGGCACACAAGAGCTTGCACAATCTATGGTACCCAGAATCGTTCACTCGTTTATGTTGTTCAACAGCCTCGTGAAACTTTTAGCCTTGATTTCTCGAAAACACTTGACAAGCGCTTCAAACACTTGACAAGCTACTGGAAGAGCCTATGTGTGTACTTCAACCGTGTGGAATATGAGCTAAATCAATGACTTACGTGTACATGCATCACTTATCAGTGCTGAGATTCATGGAACCGTGATTGCTCGAACAGTTGTTAGGAAACTCAGCTTCGATTTCCCAGCATCTGCGCTTAAGACACATCTCTCACCATGGAACCCCTGTCGATGCTGTACGTTGCTTAAGGTGACGACTGTGGAACTGTTGAAAATCCTTTCATTAACTGACACACAGTGTAATACTGATTTAAAAATACCTATTAGGAGAAACTATTATGCTTCAAAAAGTTCAGAATAAAATTTAGAGGTAGGACAGCAGTTTGTGCTCTCATTCCTCGTGGAGAAAATTGTTATACGTTACAATATTGTACCGACTGTTACACGGATTATCTGAACACTTGATGGCCGATTCACGCTGAAAACTAATTAGTCGGAAATTACTATATTCAACAACACACCGCAACATCCTTTAATTCCCAGCTGCTTACAAGCTAGTGTCCATTTTTTTAAATGCAAGTTGCGGGGTTTGACGGGTTCGAAATCCTGGCTCAAAGGCATTCTGATGTTTCTAGAAAGTTCAGGAAACAGCGAGATCGTGCAAGAACCACAAATATCCACATCAACGGCTGCCTTGATTGCAGATCTAAGAGAAGAATCGGCTACTACACAACTATCAAAAGAACAATATAAACACAAAAGAGGACATAGAAGAACATATGTGATAAATCGCTGTAAATGACGGTCAACATTTCTCCATGAATCTCAAATGTGTCGTATGGAAGAGGAATATATTACTTCTTGCCTCGAATAGACGCGTGATCGAATGACAACGTAAACTATCGCATTATCCATAATATTTCAGTACACTGACACTTCAAAGTTTTCGTGACAGTTCCAAAACACGGCGAATGTTTGTTACAAGTTAGTGCAAGATCAAAAAATATTTATCAGGTAATTACAAGACGAATATCTGATCGTAGTTGCACTGTGAGATTCGATAACGGCTTCAAAGCTTAAAGCTGCCCTAGCAGTTGTAGATTTTAAACAAAGTGTGCTTAGTAGGTTTATAGCAGTTCGACTCCTCCACAGCGGTGAAATGGGTCAACGTCTAGTGAATCTAAGAACCAAAGACTGGATCAGAAACGGCTGGAAGAACGTACTTCTGACAGATGAAAACTGCACCATTTGGTTGAATGAATGTCGCCATACATTTGCGTGGAGCAAAACGGGTAGGTGCTTCAGACGTAAGAATATAGGCTAAGGACGGGAGACGCTGGTAGGATCATACGGGATAAGCGAACGGAGCCAGACGCAGATACCTGGTTTGGTTCTGAAGGATGGGTGGTAGCCGCCTCCCTCTCTCTTCTCTCTCCTTCTCCGTCCTCTTCCACAGTTATAATACATCGGTAGTACTTAGTGCATTTCTCTTGTTTTTTATTTGGGAACGGGGGGGGGGGGCGGACTGTCACTGCTTCATAATCTCATGACCTCCCCGCCCACCCCCCTTGCCCATACGTCGCGGATCCGCGCCTGCACGTAGCTTCACAACTTTTCTGCAGTCGGAGATGCTCCGTAAATGGCCCCAGATAAGGTGGTGAGACACTGCAACGGCCCTTGTGACCTTCTTTTCATTGACAATAATACCGTCCGTATCAAGTTGTTCTAGTAAATGAACTTCTCGTAGGTGAAGAAATACATCAGATGGGCTGGGTACCAACATCTGTAGCTACACATATATTCTATTAGCCACTATAAAGTGTCTGTCAGAGGGTACTTCGTAACAATATCAGAGACTTTCTATCCTACTCCATACCCGCAATGAGCAAGCTAAAAATTACTGTTTATATGCATATGAATGTGGCGTAAGCTTTCTCTTGTTCGCGTGAACCAAACTCGCGGTAAGCGATTGACTTAGGATAATACCCGCAGTCTCTCCTAAATACAAGTGCTCTAAATTTACCCAACAGGATTTCCCGAAACAGCGTCGTCTTTCTTCCGAAGATTCCAATGTACGAGGAGCGTTCAGTAAGTAGTACAATACCTTTTTTCTCGGCTAGTGTCATTTGAAAAATGCAGAATTTATTGTGGGGTATCGTGGAATATTCCCACTTCAGCCCCTTTAGCTTCATGAAGATGTAATCGGTGGTGGGGCTATATGTAGACTTCGAAGTGCTGTCTGTAACGGAGCTGCGTTCCTAGCAAAGAGCTGTTATTGAGTCTCTTGGCTGAAAACCAGAACATCGGAGATGTTCATAGGCAGTTGCAGAATGTCTGAGAAGACCAGACAGTTAACAAAAGCAAGATGAGTCGTAGGGTGACGCATCTGTCATGATCGCAACAAGATCGCGCTAATCTGTCGCATCTCTTGCGTGCCGGTCTGCCACCCACAGCTGTGACTCCTGGAATGTTGGAACGTGTGGACACTCTCATTCGGATCACAGTCAAACTCCTCACTGCATACAGGTCTGCTCATCAGGGAGGAGCTCACAAATCTTCAATGGACCGTTCTTCCTCATCCCCCCTACAGCCCGGATCTCGCACCTTCCGAATTCCATCTATTTGACCCAATGAAGGATGCACACCGGTGGAAGGAGGACGTGGATGATAGGGAGGTTATTGCTGCACCAAGACGCTGGCTCCGAAATCGACCAGTAAAGTGGTCCAGTCCGGGCATACTAACCCTCCCAGTAAGGTAGCATAAGGCAGTCGCATTGAACGCAGATTATAGCCAAAACAGTTTCGAATCATACGGTGTATTTTAATTCTGAATAAAACCAACCTGCTTTCAGAAAAAAAATGTTGCATCACTTATTGAACACCCCTCATAAGTTCCCTGAATATCTCTGCTACACCTCCACATGGACAATACCGATCCATTACAATCCTAGCAACGTGTCTCTGATTTTTTTCAATGTATGGTATCACGCTTACTCGATAAAGACATAAATCTGTGGAATAAAGCTCTAGAATTCGTCGCACGAGATTGTTATCTGAGTTTTACTTTACAGACGCCGAGCACTTTCACAGAACCATTCCTACAAAACTACGTCTCCAATACCGATTATATGTGTTCACTACATTTCATACCTCTCCTTAGTATTACCGCTAAATATTTATATGATGTGACGAACTCAAGATGTTAACTATAATAATCTTGTAGACGAATAACTTCGGGCTCCTTCCATTTTCTATTGACATTATCTTACATTTATCTACATTCAACAAGAGATGACCTTCTTTACAGCAAGTGGAAAATATTTCAGAACGTGTTAACATTTCCTTACGAATGTGTTGCTATGGAGCTTTCCTGCAGAAAGCAGAAACGTCAGAGGACAATCTGACACTGTGACTGACCTTATCTGACAAATCGTTTATGTATACTGAGAACATTACAGGCCATATTACGCTTTCTTGAGGTACAACGACGTTAATTTCGTTTCTGTCGAGTGTTAACAACCGTATTACTTACTGAGCTCTTCAGTGGAGTTTCTATCGAGTGAAGTTTTCATCGAGAATCTGCAGGAAGGTTCCCCATATGAACATATCTCGGATATTAACTGATAATGTGGCTCAGTTCCGAACCCCCTTTGTAGATCCAGGAAGACACAGCTCTCTGTAAACTGCATCTGCTGCTTACACGATTTTGTTTATGAGTAAAGAAAGCTGTGTTTCACACGAATCTTCGGACGTGAACTGTGGTCTTCGGATCAGAACTCATATAACTCATGTAGTGAAAACAGTCTTTTGCGAAGTGACATTTGGTTAAGGTTTATCTCCTGCTGTAATTTTGCCAGTATCTTGTTCAGAAAATATGCTTTTATTTTTATTATGCTTAAGATTTAGACACGTGTATTTCAGTAAATGTATCTACCTTGCGAGTGGCGTAATTTTTGTCCGACTACAATCAGGCGTCAATAGTGGCATGCGACTACTCAGTGGCTTTTAGAGAAAGTTAATTTATGTTTATGGATAATGATAATAATAATAATAATAATAATAATAATTGCTTGTTTCTCATTCCTGGTGCATATTGTTCTATTAGATGGCATTTCTTTTTATTTTATGGGCCTCCTTTCACTCTTTCAGCCCTTCCTTACGCTCCACATTATTATTCCTACTTCTGGAACAGAAATATCTTGAATGAAGTAATCAAATGATCTTTTCTTGAAATAAGGAATAATATATTCCTTTTAGAACACAAAAATGAACGTGTACGTAAGTAAAATGTTGCAGGTATCATGATGAAGCAAATAAAAATGTCTATTTTTTGAAAATGAAAGACGATGGGCTTTATAAAATAAAAAATATTTCTTGAAAACAAAAATAAGTATACTTGTTCAACATCTCTTCGGAAAAGTATATCTTTGCTGGTGACTCCTCACAACATTGCCAGGTTAGGTTAAAACAAACTCTCAAAGTCGGTGTTCTGACGCGCAATCTTTACTGCCTTTTCTTCTTGGTGCTGCACTGATCACCTTATCTAAATAAATTTAATCTAATGAAAAGAAAGAGGAAATCTAAACTCATGCTCATAAATTAAGGATAATGCTGATACATGGTGAAGCAACGCTCTGATGGGCGGTTTAGGGGTTTAAATCACCTCGGGATACAACTATGCCGTGCATTTGACCTGCGGTCGTCGCACGGTGGCGCTGGCAGCTGTCCACATACGCAGAGGTGTGTTGGTGCATGTCAGAGTCCGGTGCAGTGATTATGCGTGCAGACGTTTTCAGACGTGCTAATGGTGACTGTGTGCTGCAAATGGCTCAAAGAACACATCTTGATGACGTTATGAGAGATAGAATACTAGGGCGACTAGAGGCTGGTCAAACACAGCAGGTAGTAGCACGGGCCCTCCATGTGCCACAAATGTTCAAATGTGTGTGAAATCTTATGGGACTTAACTGCTAAGGTCATCAGTCCCTAAGCTTACACATTACTTAACCTAAATTATCCTAACAACAAACACACACACCCATGCCCGAGGGAGGACTCGAACCTCCACGTGCCACAAAGTGTGATTTCAATATAATGGCAACAATTCCAGCACTCAGGAAACGTGTCCAGATGCTATAGTACGGGACGTCTACAGTTTACAACACCACAAGAAGACCGATATCTCACCGTCAGTGCCCGCAGACGGCCTCTCAGTATTGCAGATAGCCTTTTTTGGGACGTTACTGCAGCCACTGAAACAGTTGTCTCCAGATACACAGTCTACAGACGGCTGAAGAGACATGGTTTATTCGCCCAGAGACCTGCAAGGTGCATTCCACTGACCCCTGGTCACAGGAGAGCCCGTAAAGCCTGGTTTCAAGAACACAGTACATGGTCATTGGAACAGTGGTCCCAGGTTATGTTAACAGACGAGTCCAGATATAGTCTGAACAGTGATTCTCCCCGGGTTATCATCTGGCGTGAACCAGGATCCAGTTCCAGCCCCTTAATGTCCTTGAAAGGCACCTGTATGGAGGTCCTGGTTTGATGGCGTGGGACGGGATTATGATTGGCGCACTTACACCGCTGCATGTCTTTGACAGAGGAACTATAACACGTCAGGTGTGTCTGGACGTCATTTTACACCAATATGTTCGCCTTTTCAGGGGTGCAGTGGGTCCCACCTTCCTCCTGATGGATGGTAACGCACGGCCCCACTGAGCTGTCATCGTGGAGGAGTACCTTGATGACGTTATGAGGGGTAGAACACTAGGGCGACTGGAGGCTGGTCAAACACAGCAGGTAGTAGCACGGGTCCTCCATGTGCCACAGATGTTCTCCAGACCTAAACCCCATCGAGCACGTCTGAGACACTCTCGGTCGACGTATCGCTGCACATCTTCAAAACCCTACGACACTTCAGGAGCTCCGACAGGCACTGGTGCAAGAATGGGAGGCTGTACCCCAGCAGCTGCTCGACCATCTGACCCAGAGTATGCCGACCCGTTCTGCGGCCTGTGTACGTGTGCATGGTGATCCTATCCCATATTGATGTCGTGGTGCATGCGCAGGGAAGAGTGGCGTTTTGTATCACATGTGTCTCGAGACAGTTTTCTCAACTCATCACGAATACCGTGGACTTACAGATCTGTGTCGTGTGTGTTCCCTATGTGCCTAATCTATTAAGGCCAGTTTTGTGTAGTGCCACGTTGTGTGGCACCACATTCTGCAATTATCCTTAATTTATAAGCATGAGTGTAGAATCAAACCTACCCTGTACCTTGCACCTCCACTTTTATCCTACCATAAAAAAATCTATCCTACTTCAGGCGTTGCTCCTAAATATTCCCAAAAACTCTCCCAAACCTATAGTCTCCACAAGTATGTAATTTTTATTTAAGTATTCATTTTTTATTACATGACTGTGGCTAGAGTAAATCTGTAGAAATTAAAACATTGTAAAACAGAATGTTTTTTGCTGCTTCACGTTAAAAAATATTTCGTCAAAAAATGGTGCAACAGAAGTTCTTTTTGTCTACAGCCGACTCATGCTGCATTGCTAATTCTTCAGTAAATGAATCAGCCAATCTCTCTCCATGTCCACTGTTTTCATTTCACGTCATTCTACACTGACGCCAAAGAAACTGGTATAGGCATGCATATTCAAATACAGAGATATGAAAACAGGCAGAATACGGCGCTGCAGTCGGCAACGCTCATATAAAGCAACAATTGTCTGGCGCAGTTGTTAGATCCGTTACTGCTGCTTCGTCCGCAGCTCGTGGTCGTGCGGTAGCGTTCTCGCTTCCCGCGCCCGAGTTCCCGGGTTCGATTCCCGGCGGGGTCAGGGATTTTCTCTGCCTCGTGATGACTGGGTGTTGTGTGCTGTCCTTAGGTTAGTTAGATTTAAGTAGTTCTAAGTTCTAGGGGACTGATGACCATAGATGTTAAGTCCCATAGTGCTCAGAGCCATTTGAACCATTTTTTTTTGTTACTGCTGCTTCAATGACAGATAACCAAGATTTAAGTGAGTCTGAATGTGGTGTTATAGTCGGCTCACGAGCGATGGGACTCAACATCTCCGAGAAAACGATGAAGTGGGGATTTTCCCGTACGACCATTTCACGAATGTACCGTGAACATCAGGAATACGGTTAAACATCAGATCTCCGACATCGCTGCGGCCGGCAAAATATTCTGCAACAACGGGACCAACGACGACTGAAGAGAATCGTTCACAGTAGCAGAGGTGCAATCCTATTGCAAATTGCTGCAGATTTCAATGCTGGGCCATCAACTAGTGTCGTGGTGTTACAGTCGGCTCACGAGCGATGGGACTCAACATCTCCGAGAAAACGATGAAGTGGGGATTTTCCCGTACGACCATTTCACGAATGTACCGTGAACATCAGGAATACGGTTAAACATCAAATCTCCGACATCGCTGCGGCCGGCAAAATATTCTGCAACAACGGGACCAACGACGACTGAAGAGAATCGTTCACAGTAGCAGAGGTGCAATCCTACTGCAAATTGCTGCAGATTTCAATGCTGGGCCATCAACTAGTGTCAGGGTGCGGACCATTCAACGAAACATCATCGACAGAGGCTTTCAGAGCTGAAGGCCCACTTGTGTACCCGTGATGACTGCATGACACAATGCTTTACGCCTCGCCTGGGCTCTTCGGCACCGGCATTGGACTTTTGATGACTGAAAAGATGTTGCCTGGTCGGACGAGTCTCGTTTCAAATAGTATCGAGCGGACGGGCGTGTACGGGCATGGAGACTGCTCCATGAATCCAAGGACCCTGTATGTCAGCAGGGGACTGTTCAAGCCGGTGGAGGCTCTGTAATGGTGTTGGGCGTGTTCAGTTGGAGTAGTATGGGACTCCTGAGACGGCCAGATACGACTCTGGCATGTGACACGTACTTAAACATCGTGTCTGATCACCTGCATCCATTCATGTTCACTGTGAATTCCGTCGGACTTGTGCAATTCCAGCAATACACTGCGACACCCCACCCGTCCAGAGTTGCTACAGAGTTGCTCCAGGAATATTCGTCTGAGTTTAAACACTTCCACTGGCCACCACACTCACCAGACATGAACATTATTGAGCATATATTGGATGCCTTGCAACATAGTTCAGACGAGATATTCACCCCCTCGTACTCTTGCGGATTTATGGACAGCCCTGCATGATCTATGGTGTTAGTTCTCTCCCGCACTACTTCAGACATTAGTCGAGCCCATGCCACGTCGTGTTGCGGCACTTCTGCGTGCTCGCGGGGGCCCTAAACGATATTAGGGAGGTATACCAGTTTCTTTGGCTCTTCGGTGTATCTTCTATGTGATGTTGCGTCACACTGAGCCAGGCACTCCACAACTACATGGGGTGCTTACGGAAACTGCTTAAATAATTTACAAAAGAGCGTACGGTACCTCATGTGCGTTCAAGATCGTTGTGAGCATTTTGTAGGTACCACCAGTAATCAAGCTCTACTTTCTCCCCATCGCCGAAAGATGTAGGCGGTGGTCATTCCCTTGATCCATATACGCACCTGATATTTTGAGAGGGGGAAGAAATAGTCACCCGGCAATAGGACGGTCAGAAGTTCTATCACGTCAGCTGTGACACGAAGCTAGCAAGTTAAGATCTTCTATGTCAGTCTCCAAACACCGGACGACAAGATGGACGTGAAGCAATGTTCGTCAGTGCCTGGAACGCGACAGTCAGGACAAAGTGGGGAGTTCGTCAGTTCGATAGCGCGGAGCCGATGGCACCATGCGTATGTTTTGTTGGTGCCTTGATGACAGGTTGCGGGCAGGGTGGCAGGCAGAAATTGGTGATGTATCGTTTTCCACACTCGTGGCCAATTGACAGTTGGCTGTTTGACTTGGACCACGTTACGTGATACTGCCCGCAGAAGAATGATGTAAAAATGTTTTGCCTTTGGTGGGGACGTCGAGGGAAGATCCGACGTCACATAGCTTTATTCCAGAATGAATATCAATACATATGAAAACTGTGTCACAACGTGCGCCACCGACACCGGTTGGACGTGAGAGATCGGCATCAGGATTTCCATTACACGTCTGGTCCTTGCTCATATAAATGGCAGCTGCCCTTTCCCGGATGTTAACCAGTCTCAGGTCTCTATCGCGTAGTGGCAGAGTGAGATCGTCATAATGTACTTTAAATTCGTGTCCTATGGATAGAAAATAACCGAAGGCCGCCCAAAGTCTATGACCTATCACCGCCAGTAAATGGAGGACCTGTGCCAAGTGACTGAGTGTTGACGCCACGTTGAGGTTCAAGTAGACCACACTTTGCATCTGGTTTAAGTCGCGGAGCAGGTTATGGCGCAACATCACGCGTACAATCTGTAGTAACCGTCGATAGTTGGCCGTTGCCATTACGCGCACATTCTTCGTAAACGTGATTCCCAAATGTCTCAGTTCAGTAGCTGGCGAGCCCAACACCACGCCCGATATCCATGGGCCTCCGCCTTACTGATGTTCAGAAGACTTCCCGCAGCCTGTCCTTATCGTCCGATGCACTTTAGTAAGCTGCGGACTTCATTTATGGAACGATCCAGCAGTAGCAAGTCTTCGGCGTACGCCCCTATACCGGAAGGTGATGTCCTGCAGGATGATGCCAGATAGGCTGGAGCTGAAGCTTCTGAGGAGTGCCTCGACTGCGATTGCATAAAAGTAGGTAGACAGGGGGCAATATTGTCGAGGAGCCTCTTAATAGGTAAAGGGTCCACTGCCTGTCCGTTGACCTGGACCTGAGAGCTGACTATTCCCAGAAGGAGCCGTAGGTTGTCCACGAGCCTCGGGTGAAATCCCATAAGGTCTTATCACCTACAGAAGGAAGTTATGGTGAACTCTGTCGAAGGCCCGATTGAAATCTATAGAGGCGATGGCTGCTGTCAGGTGACACGCCGAGGCGATGGCAACTAAGTCCCTGCAATCCCCGGTGACCATTGATGTAATGGCATCTGCACCACTGCGACGTCTGTTCTCGGGCGAAAATCATTGGCAAAGTCTTCTTAATGTGGCCTGCCAATAACCTGCCGAAGAGCTTGTAGTTGGCGTGCCACAGTGTGAGTGGCTGATAGTCACTGACCGATTACCCTCCCGCTGGCTTGTGTACCGATGTGAGAAACCCTTCGACTGAGGTAGACGGTGTTGTGCAGTCCGGGGACACGAATTCTCCGAACGCTGTAACGCATCAGGGCATCATGATTTCATGAAAATTCCGCTAAAACTCGACTAATGATCTGCGGGGTCCTGGAGACATATTCATTGCCCCTTTGTCCATGGCGTCCTCCACCTCCTCTCCATTAATGCTGACACTGTCGCCGTGTCGATAGTGTCTGTCACCCGCTGTAACGCTTCCGCAATGGCCGCGCCGTAAGGCATGTTATTAACTGTCTGCAGTGCCGGCGCATGTCCTCCACAATGTGCTGTCTAGTGGGTACCTCTGCGGGCGTTCGGTCGTCCCCTCGCTAGCGGACTACGGCGCCTTCTGATTGGAAGTTCGTCAACGATAGTACATGATCCTATATTTCATGTCGTTCTCATTGTATATCCGATGATGGGGGCTACAGCGTCGAGCTTCCGGAGAGCCGCATAGTAAAAGTCCAGAGAGTGCCTGTGCCACGCAGCCATGTCCTTGCCAGACAGCATAAGTATCTTGCGGTCTGCCGATCTGGCGCGGAGGAGGTACAATGAAAAGGTCTAGTGGTATCGGCACTGACATCATTCACAATTGGCTCACGTTGCGGCAACTTGCCGATGGAAGTCCGGGTCCTGGAGGTGTGTTACATTCATCTTCCCACGGCCGTTACTACGCCAGATTTGTTGATGGTGGAGATGCATCATGCAGATATCGCAGCTGTAATCAGAGAAGGTCAGAAGTCATCGTTCAGCACCATGCGTTCATGTGTAAAACCTTGTGACACATGTATGCGATCCAGCCAGCTCGCCGTATGACTGGTAAGCCGTGAGTCTCCAGAGCTGTCTCCGTGTATCTTTGCCCACGTGTCGCAAAAGTGATGAGTGTGAATCACCATACGCAGTTCCGGAGAAGGCGTGTAGTGCGGGATTTAATCCTTGAGATGAGGGACGCAATTAAAATCACCGACGAAGGCAGCGTGTTGGTGCCGTCCTAGGAAAAGAGGGAAAACTATAAGCCGAGTAGAACCAGGCCCGGTCACGACGTTTGGTGGTGCCCGACGACAAATAAACATTAATGAATCGGTTGTCAAATACCGTTACGGCCAGTTCTCGTGTGGAGGGGAGATACATGAGGTCGGTGGCTTCAATATCGCCAAGCACTAAAATCGCTTCACTGGTGTCTGTGGGATCATCAGGCGTCACATACGTTGTGTAACCATAAATGTCGGAAGTGCGTGCATTCTAACTTCTTGTTGGAACGCTAAGTCGACTGTTGTGGTTCGTATGGTTTCTCTCGGGTGTTGGATGTTGGCAGAAGAGGTAACCATGTTGATATTCATCGTGGCCAGGCGGTTAGCTTGGCGGTGCGGTCGTTGGGCAGGGTTATCCATGGTGATGGTGGAGAGAAGCGGACGTCGCGAATGACATCACACATCTCCGACCGTGGTCCTCCCGGTGTTTTTCAGACCTCAGCGAGCCCCGGACCGGGTTCCTGTAGGGTCGCAACGTTCTCGGTTCACGATGTGGGCGCAGAAGTCTGTTCATGTTCCATAAGATCGTAGTGGTTGATAGGAAGGGACCGAGCGGCTTTTCAGCCTTGACTGGAACATTCCTCCAGATAACTATTCGCTGCAGAGGACCGGCAGACAGAGTCCACTCGCCCAGCCTACCGTTCTTCAGAGATGGCGTCAGTGGTAATGGTGTCAGCCTCATGGTCGGTGTCCTGCGGGAGCAGGAGTGGGAGCTGCCATGTTCCGACACGGTCCTGCGGCGTCGCATTCGGCGTTTCGGTGAACGCTGTTTTCGTGTTTTAGTCTTCCGTGTCGCACGATGGCACTGACTCACTCCTCGCTGGCATAAATGCTTCTGTTGGTGCGATAACTGTATCGATTGCCATATTACTGTCGGTGGTGTCTGCAGTGTTGGGAGTTATCAATGGTGCTGTACAGAGTACCGCCAATGGCCAGGTTGACTGATCGGCCAGAGATCGGTTTGCGGAGGGTGATTCCGGTACTGCAACATCCGTCTGCTGCGTCTGGACAGACAGAGGAGTCGTGAGCGCCGACGCATTTGTTACTGCGATGATTACTGGCGTCGTTGGACGTGCCACATCCTGCTGTGGAAGTTGTGTGATCCGACAGTGGGGACGCTCAGAACGTAGGCGACCATTCTTGCAGTATCCGGAATATGTATTAGGCTGAACGTCGTAAATAACCATGGCGCGACAGCCTCCCATTTGGAGCTATGATGGTACGTGCCGTTGGAGTTCAGTGAGCACATGGCGTCCTCCGTTGAGGAATGCATACGTCTTAAATACGGTACACTTTTCTGCTACGTGTTCTCGTACTGCACCATAGGGACAGAGTGCAGCCACAACGTCTGCCACTGGGAATTAGAAGGGTAGTTCGAATATAAGGGAATATCGACGTAGATTTTCGGTATTGATTCACGATGATGTTGTCGCGCTACCACTTCAAGTTAATGTTGGCAGAAGGAAGTAAACAAGGCGAGTGCGCTCGCGCTTCAGGCACAAATATGCAGTACTAGCGTTATGCTCGGCTGCCAAGGCGTGACTGAGATGTGAAATGCGTTTCGCCTTATTTGTATGCAACCCACATAACACAACTGTCTTGCAGGTCCTCGAATCTCTTTTCGGTAAAGTCGTTTGACCATTCAAAACGGGTACTACCACAGGCCACAAGAGATAACTGCTCCGTATGTCTGTCAGTACCGATGAATATTAATACCACGAGAATATAAATATTGGAAAACGTGTTAACAGAGGTGTCACAGCATTACACTTGTAAACCCAAATTTATTGCAATAAAGCAAGTTCCCATTTTAAATTACATTACCAACATTTTTATACTGGCACTCAAATCCAAATCTATCGTTCCCGTTAACAAAACACAGATGATATTTAACATGGTTTCGATCACAAGTAACAAAGTGTGCGAAGGTTTAAACTTGAAATGATATGGCCTGAAGCTGTGTCTGGGACGGGGATTCAAACCCAGCACTTAATAGTATTGTTAACTAGTCACAATCAAATGTTAGAAATCGTAATTTTTCACCAATAGCGAACTGCCTGGAACTGAAATGAAAACACGTGAAGGTTTTGAGCTACCGGCATTCGAACCCAGCACCTATCGACGTTGACTTCTAGATATCAGCAGACATTAAAAACCAGTTTATTTGAACAGTATCGAGATGTGTGCACGTCTGAATTTCAAATAACCTTACGTAAAGGTTTGTGTTGACTGGGAGTCGAACCCTGCGCAAGCTATCGTCGTTGACTACACACGAAGACACGTCGAATGTCGAATTATTTTTCACCAGTTACTAAGAGTGGTATGTTCCAACATGAAATGATATGATGAAAAGCTCTGCGATTTACTGGGAGTCGAAATCGGCACCAATCGTGATTGTGGTTAACGCATGTACAGGTGCTAAAAATCATAGCCGTTTGTCACCTGTAATATGGTGTGCGTATGATACTACTTGAAACGACGCGATGGAAACTTTTATGCCAGACCAGAATTCCAACCGAGGCACGCGTCCTTCAAGGAGACTTTGAGAAGTTCGCAATCGCAAATCTAAATTGTTCAATTTGTGTAAGCAGAGGTTATGAGTGTCTGTTTGTGCTTGTTAAAAATGGTTGGCTGATGTGTGAATCTCACCAGACCTTAAGTACACATACCTTAAATCATTCCAACAGACAACTACAGAGAATTGGTTCCGCACTGTGTCATAACGAAGGATGCTCCACTCTGAAAGAGAATTGTGATTCTGTGTAGGTTAACTATAGCCTGTACGACACATTCAATTCCTTGTTCGTCCACATCGATATTCTCTAGCTGTCTATCCAGTGCATGTTTTTGACTTTATATCTTATCACTGAAATAAAGTCACAGAACACCCAGCTGCCCAAACTGGCAACACGGTGGAATGCGGAAATTTCAGCTGAAAGTGTTGCTTTCCACTTGTCATTCGGTGCTGATGTTTGTTCTTATTATCTACTCATAAATATGGCGCAATGTAAACACAAAGACCAGATATGGATCACACACTCATCTTTACGTTATTAAACCGAATTTCGTGTGATATAATTATGTAGTTAAGGACAGAGTGGCATTTTATCATGCAGCATATTATGTGAGGATATACATGTACGTAATCCACCAGAGCTAAGTTGACCTGAAAACGGAACCAGTGCGAGTATGACTCGTGCTCTGAGAATTTCGCATAAACTTAATTATGTTTATAGAAAAAATAATAATTTCGTGTGACTAATACCCTGGTGCAAGGTTTTCTTTAATATGAACTTCCTTCCACCACTTCAACCCTTCCTTACCCTCTCAAATATTATTCCTATTTCTACAACAGAAGTGTCTCCCATGAAGCAGTTAAATGATCTTATCCTGAAATAAGGAATAAAGTCATCCTTGTATAGAACGAAATGAAACGAGTAGGTGAGTAAATGTTAAATATATAATGATAAAGCAAAAAAAAATCTTAATTGTTAGAAAATAAAAGACAATGAGCTTCACAAAATAAAAAGAAATATTTGTTGTAAGTGTAAATAAGTATACATTTTCAACATGATTTTGGTGACCTGTATCCGAATAGTGTGTTGTTGCTGGTATCTGCTCACATCATTTCCAGGCTAGGTTAAAACGAAGTCACGAAATCGAACATGCGACTGAGAACGTATCCCGCAACCCTACGCTCTGCAGTTACGCACTTTACTCCCTTTTTTTCTTTTCATTTTGTTCGTTATTGTTCGTTGTATTGGGTCATAGTGGACATCGAATGACACCGTTGAAGTTCGTTGTTCATCCGTTTACTCAGTTTTTTTTTCTTTTTATTACAGAAAGTAGCTAGCTCTCTGAGGACCGTGCAGATGCAATTACGATGGTCAGAAAAGGCCAGTGGCCAGCGTTCGGTAACCAATATCGCAGATGTAGGGTCCTTTGAGAAGTATATTCTGTCTAACCAGCTTGCAGAATGGCTTGTGAGAAAGGTATGACCAGAACGGTCGCCATGTTGGACTTCCAAGGTATCGTTTAGCAGGAGATCCCGGCACATAGTACAATGGGGAAGCTAATCTTTTGGGTACATAGCGCAGTAAAAACCACAACCTAGAAGCCAGTGTTCATATCCCCCTAAAAACAGGAGGTCGGTGTCCTCAGAATATAACTGGGCCCGTCCATGTCCTGATCCTACTTTAGAAAGTAGGTTGAAGAATGGTAAACTTACATTTCTAGCATTCATCGATTTTGAGAAAAGAGATGACAATGTTGACTGGAAGACATACTGAAGTTCTGAAGGTAGCAGACATAAAACACAGGAAGCGAAAGTTTATTTAAAACTTGTATATAAACCAGACTGTGGTTGAAGGACATGAGTGGTAGTAGTTGTTGGGTACGCAGGGAGAAACTGTAATCTAATCCCGACGTTATTCAGTCTGTGCATTTAACAACCAGGGAAGGACACCAAAGAGAAATTTGAAAAGGAAATTAAACCTCGGAGAGGGAAGAGAAATTAAAATTTTGAGTTTTAACGTTGACATTTTATTCTGTCGCTATCGGGAAAAGACTTAGAAGAGAAACTGAACAGAACGATAGAGTGAAACTGTGATAAGATTAAAATCAGCAGAATTAGAACATGGATAATAAAATGTAGTCGAATTAAGCCAAGCGATGATGAGTGAATGAAATTAGGAAATAGAACACTGAAAGTAGTAGATGAGTTTTGTTATTGTGGCAGAAAAATATTTAAAGATGCTGAGGTACAGAGGATAGAAAAAGCAGGGAGCAATAGCAAGAAAAAACATTTTTGAAAATAAGAAACTAGTTTACATCCATTATAAATTATAATACTGGAATGTCTTTTCGGAAGGTATTTGTATGGAGTGTAGCCTTGAACAGAACTGAAAAGTTAGCTGTAAACAGTTCAGACAAGAAGAAAAGTGAAGCATTTGAAATGTGGTACTTCAGAAGAATGGTGAAGATTATAACGGTAGGTAGAATTGAATTGATTTGAGGTGAGATGGTATTGGGTTTACAACTTGACTAAAAGTAGGGATCGTTTGATGGGATAGCCTACATCCTGTGGAATGAGAAATCATGACTTGGTAATGGATGGTAGCGTGTGTAGAGGGGGTGGGGGGGGGGGGGTGAGAGAGGGAGAGGAAAAAAATATGAAAAAGGTAAACACTTGAGTGTGGTAAGAAGGTTGAAGTAGCAGTAGGCTGCAACCGTTATTTCGAGATAATACACTTGTTGGATTAGCATAGATAAGTGCATCAAACCAATCTTTGGACTGAAGCCCACAACTGCAAAACAGCGACAACATATACATAATTCTCTAATGTAGTGTCTTTTCCTCTAGTCTAGAATGATTTGATGTTGCTCATCACGACATCATCTCCTACGCCAACCTCTCCCTCTGTACTAAACATTTTCAGTTGTATGATGTACGTATTTCAATATCAGTCTTCCCCTAAAGCTTTTGCCCTTTATAGCTTTCTCTAGTACCATAGATGTTTTCTCCTACTGTCTTAACAGGCGTTCCTTCATCTTGTTTTAATCAATATTTTCCACACACTGCTTTCGTTGTCTTTTCTGGAGCGAAGCTTCCAATTTCTTGTCCTTTCAGACAGTTTTCGTCATTGTCAAAGTTGAAAATTTCTGTGTATAAGTCTTCGGACGAGCTATTCCAATAGTTATAATACATTAGGCATTTGTCTAGTACAATAAAACATCGAGGAGAAGCCAGTCTTTTGAGCATTTGTAAAGTGGCATAAATTTGTGAATTTGAGGTAGTGCACCTAAAATGAGGTGTAGACGGAAATGAGTGGCCAAAAACATATTATACTCAGGGGAACTTTGATGCAGGACGTGATAACTTTCAGTAAAATGCTGATCAATGATAGATAGGAGTGATTATTTATCAACTTATATGAATGTGTGGCTGAACAAACACCACGCAGTGACTAATTGTTTCGCCTCGATGGGCAATGAAGTCACAACCTTCAATGCGGGTGAACATTTAAGTTCGACCTCCTCTGGGAATCTAAATTTAGTAAACGTGGAGGAAATAGAAGGGTAATGCGGATAGATGGCTCTTGGTGGAAATGTGGGTCGCTGGGGAGCGGGCCGAGATAGTCCGCGCATTTGCGATAAACCCTGTGCCCGGCTTTTCCACAGCGACTCACATTCCCACCTAGTGCCACTTATCCACAGTCCCCCTAAACCAAGAAATCCCAGGTTGGAGTCCTGGGCCGGCGCACATTTTCACTCGTCGCCGCAATTCCGCATAGTGCCCCAGCGCAGCTGATATCATGTTCCTCCCATTCCTCTCCTTTCCCACCCCTCCCCTTTACTTTCAATTTGCATTTCTCAATTTTTAACATATATATAGCATTTGCAGTGACCATTATTTCGCTTGTGTACCACACGATATGATTTATTATGCAATTTATCTACGAAATTAACAGGCCCGGATTAAGGCCCATGCAACTCAAGCTGCCGCTTGAGGTGTCAGAGGCGCCAAAAGAGCAAGATTTCTATACAGGACTATTAGTAACAGCACCCAAATGTAACACTTGCATGCTGTGCATATCGCAGGTGGTAGCGATAGTTGACAAGGGTGAGAATACACGAAAGAAAAGGGCGCCGCCAATTGATCAGTCGCTTTTATGGAAAAATTTGGTCAAACCTGCCCTCAGATTTAACACAACAACTGTAGCAAGCAACGAATTACGGCAGTGAGCAACAAGGTGCTAAGAAGAGTTTGGCGCATACTTGCCACCAGTTCTGATTGTCAGCCAATATAAGATGGTCTTTCAGCTGTCGCAAGGTAGACATCACTATTTTCGGAGCAGTTCTGACTCATTTTGCATGTCGTCAGAAGCTGAAATGAAATTAAAATTAGGGTCACCGACTGAGCCATAATCAGCCACAAATAGAGAACTATTCAAAAAATCAGAAACTAATGGTAAAGCAAACACTGCCAATTTCGAATCGCTGCGTAGAAGGTTCATCCCATACGGAGGTTGATGGACGTCTTACTGATATTCTGGTTTCCCTGCGTGTAAAGTACACTGCATGATGACACAGCTATTCATCAAACGCATTTCACTTTCACTAAAAAAAGTAGTATCATCGATCAGATCATATTTAGTACATGTGTATGATACTATCTGTTACTTTGACTAGTGCAGACTGAATGGCAGTTTCGCTTGATGAAGACATGATTTCAGACAATACAGACAGTACTGTCAACGTCTTATGTTCCTTTTCACAGGCGCTGACGACAGCTGCTTCTTCCTTCGTGTTAGCAGAAGCACGAATCGAATTTGCTTTGCGTACACTCGTCGGGTTCATATCTTTGCGAGTTTTTGGCCTCACTTCGCGTCCTTATTTTGAAACCTGGCTAATACCAAAGAAAACATTATTACTATAAATTGTTTGTAAGTTCATAATAGTCTGCAGGATAACCACGGGTGGTGCTAAAAATTAAAAAAAGAAAATGAATCGTATGTGGCAAATGAGTTTCTCAATTAGACGAAAAACATAATTGCGACAGCTATTGAAGAGTAGGCCGTCACAGTAGCTCCCAGTGATCTTTAATTATGATGTTTGACCGACAGTCGATGAGTCTCGATATTATTCCTAACTATGCTTTAGATGAAAGTCACTGGGCTGTGGTTCAGATGTTTTGGCTGCCAGTCAACGAGGTAGCAGCAGGTGTTGCCGCGTCTTCGAAAAAAGAACTTCCGTACTGCTACTCAGCTTAGCGCCTTGGCTGAGTGAATGTATTCCTCCTATTGCTGGTGTAATTGTAGAATACGTTCACCACTTAAAAATAGTTCTCCATTTTCTTCCTTTTGTGATTCAGAATTGTCCTGCTAAATTCATTTGGTATTTTTTCGTCATATCTGGTAAGTAATATGAAAGATTCTCACTTAAGGTGTAACACCGGGACGTCAAATTTATTATTCGATTCCAGGAGGGTCATTCCACACAGAATCAATAAGTAACCTCGTATTTCAGATTATCAATTATCTCTCTTAATCAACAGTACCTCAGTGAGAGCATCCCCTTGGGAGTACTGGTTCGCTAGCTAAGTGATAACCTAGTGTTCTGTGAAAGGGAACACTGCATTAGTCTGGGTTCTTGGTCCTAATCTCGAAAGAGGCCAAAACTTTTGTCTACATTTTACATATGCTCTTTCCAGGCTATAAGGTTGGAGATCGAAAATCATTAAGGAAGTCTTATCTTCACCCTCTTAAGTCTCATCACAGAAGAAGAAGTGCAATAGGGAAGGCTTTCCAGCCAAGTTCCTGCATAGGCTCCTTTCTGAAGTGAGCAGACTGTAGACAGGTGTTGTCGTACAGTAGCAACACTAGCTGCAGTTTCCTTGGTTGCTTCTGATTCGTTGTTACCGCCTCAGTTGTTCAAACAGTTGCCAATTGCGATGGACATACGTCTGGGATGCAGTTCTCAATACAAGACACCTTCTTTGTGCCATTAGACACATAATGTTAGATTTTGAGGACTCATACTGGTATATGCTATATTTTCTGTTTACGAAGTTAATACGCAGAGTTTGAAATTCCCGGCTGATCATACTGCTTTAGCTTTTCTGTTATTCCCTTATCTCTATTTCTTTGCCACTTGTTGTTCATCTGACTGTCGTCTGTTAAGACCTCTTTTTCCCAGGAACAGGTAGAGGTATCGATTAGAAATTAATGTCTATGGTCCCTTGGCGAGGTAAATAATTTAAGGTTATAAGTAAACACAATTTAAAACAAGGTCATATATGTCACGTATTTTGATACTCACAAACTCATGCGTCAAATCCTAAAATAAAGAGCATATATACATTAAAGTTCTGGTGATCTATCGGTCAGTAGGTCAGAGTGTTCAGTCAAACACTGTCTGCCCTCTGGAAAAATAGTAAGCACATCAGGAAGTATTCAACGATAAACTTGAAGGGGTGTCATGTGACATACTTCCTGATCAATTATCAAGATCAATTACCTACGCAATTATATGAAATTAAATGCAGTATAAAAATGTAAAGATGAGTGTGTGCTTGTAAACTGGCCTTTACGTTTACACTGCACCTTGTCTATGACTAGACCATAAATAATTATGTCAGTATGGAAACACAAGTGGAAAGCTACAATTTCAGCAGAAATTTCTGTATCCAACCATTCTTTCACTGAATTCACAAGTTGATAGAGTCTGTCATTTCAGCCATATTCACTATGTGAATTTCGTACGAATATGATCCAGAATTTTTAAACTAAAAAGCTATGTAAATTCAGAATTTAAAAATTTTAAAAGCTAAATATTTAAAATCCATAGAATAGAATTAAAAAGTAAAGATTATTCTAAATTTAATAATAATATCAATAATAGTAACAAAATAAGAATAATATCAGAAAACTTTATTAGAGTATTTCAAGATAAATTAGATTGATACTGGTTTTCGTATCATTAAAAATTGTCCAAAAATTTCATAAGAGGATGCGAAGATATAGGAGATTAGTCTTGTATTTCTGATTATAAAAAATTAGCAGAAAATTATATAAGACATTTTGAAGATAAATCGGTTTGTCTGATACTTATCATCGTCAAAAATTGTGAGAAAGTTTCATCAAAGAAATTAAAACTAAAATCATGAAATCTAGATATGTTATGGTATATGTATGTTTACTATAATGTAAAATTTAAGAAACTAATTGTTTTCTACAAAATAAACATAAATCACAAAAAGTTAAAGTTTTTTAATAATATAAAAATTAAATGAAAAACATTAAAATTTATGGATGAATTTCTCTCCTTAATAAATGTTTGTAAAATGAGGCCATGCTGAAGGACTGAGATTGACCCAGAGGTTCGTGAAATAAGAGAACAATTCAAAGAAGAATTTACAAAATGGAAGAGATAACCAAGAACAGAACACGAAAATATAAAAAGGAACAGCCTATAACTGGTCCTGTCAAACTGGTGAAAATGACAGAATCAAAAGTTCAGGTGATGGTGTACTGAATGCTAGTGAAGAAAACAGAGAAGTTGAAAAACGAATTCTTCCTGATAATGATTATTATTTAGAAGAATTTAACGATATTCCACACTATGATAGAGACTATACATTAACTGAATTGGAAATAAATACTTTGCTAAAGAATGATAAAGGAGAGGCAAAGAATAGTAAAAATTGAAAAGATAAAGAAAAAACGTAAAACCTTAAACATAAGTGAAAGAGTATTGGATATATTAATCACAGTGAAAATAAAGCTTTTAGATTTAAACATCTTGGTGTATTTAAACTTGTTGGAAAACTACATGTAACATTTGATGGAAATAATGTAACAGTTGGTGGCAGAACAGTTTGTAGATTCTAGCTCACTAACTCACTCACTAACTCAATACCATATTTTTGTAATTAACTCAACCGTTTTTTTTTAACTTCATCCAATTTAAATCATTGCAATCGATTTCTAAGCTTTAGCTCAGTACCTAATTTTTTTTATTTACTCTAACGATTTTAGCTATTTACCTCATTTTTTCGATAACCAACTGATTTCTAAGTTCTTTATTTCATATAAAAGGTAAACTTAAGAAAATAAAATTAATGACTCATTTCCCTAGGTGAATGTAAGAAATTTAATTTAATATTATTTTTTATATAAGTGAATGTCAAATTCACCCATTTTTACTTTAGTGTATAAAAGGTGAACATAAGAAAATAAATAAAATGAATTGGTTAACAAAGGTAAATTATTCACTTTCATTTTTTACTCTGCGAAAATACTTCGAAAGGAAATGTAAACAGGAAGTTAATACTTCTATAAATTTTTCTAGTTTCTTCTTCATTTACTTGTAATCAAGAACATCCTGCAGAAGCCTGTTTAGAGAACTACGGAAACTAACTACTGCTTCCCAATATATTCCTTCATGAAATTTTTCATTAAAAATATATCGCTTTTTCAAATCAACAGCTCAATTCATGGAATCAATACTAGAAATAAGAATAATCTTCTCAAGGATTTAAAGTCACTTAGTCTTGTACAAAAAGGTGTGCATTATTCAGGAACA
The DNA here is from genome assembly GCF_023864345.2 of Schistocerca serialis cubense. NCBI lineage: Eukaryota > Metazoa > Arthropoda > Insecta > Orthoptera > Acrididae > Schistocerca > Schistocerca serialis. The sequence continues at coordinate 328,371,057 of NC_064640.1, forward strand.
CACATTTTCAATAACTTGCCAGCAGCCATAAAAAGCTTAACAACCAAAGAAATTCAGTTTAAGAGAAGCCTAATAGATTTATTGGTGGCCAACTCCTTCTACTCCATTGATGAATTTCTCAGTAAAACCAACTGAATTATATATAAGTACAATATAACTTCTGCACAATTTCAGTGCAGTAATATTGTAAATCTGTATGAGTGTGTGTGTGTGTGTGTGTGTGTGTGTGTGTGTGTGTGTGTGTATGTTTGTGTGTGTGTGCGTGTGTGCGTGTGTGTGTGTGTGTGTGTGTGTGTGTGTGTGTGTGTGTGTGTGTGTGTGTGTGTGTGTGTGTGTGTGTGTAAGTACAATATAACTTCTGCACCATTTCAGTGCAGTTATCTGTTCATTGTAAATAAGTATCATAGTAGTTGTATTGTGTGTTGATTACCTTATAAATAAATAAAAAAACTTTTTTATTTTAAATTCAGAGTATTAGTATTTGTAAAATGACTTTCATATAGTGTTCATTAAAAAATGACGATCATTCCACTTGGGACCTGTGGAATGGTACATTAGCTTTATTTGTTTTAGTTCTAAATATTTGTCATGCATAGTTGTTTTCTGACATGTTCCACATCCTGGAGGAGCTCCTCGCTATGGATCAATTGGAATGAAAGCAAATCTAATCTAATCTAACCTACAATTTGTCTGAAATGCAACAAACAGAAAATAAGTCATATCAAATTTGGTCTAGTTAGAGTAATTCGAGTTAAAAGTTCTTCTTGACAGATAAGCCAGCAACTTTCTTAGTTTGAAGTTCATGAAAGGAGACCGGAATTTTTGGATTTTTCAGAATGTTTTCTCATTGTTCAAGCTCGTAATTTCGTTCATATTTAACAATAGAAACACGAACCTCCATAGATTCTACAACAATTCCACCTTCTTTTCGAAGTGCATCTTTCATTCCAACACCAGCATCACTTTTGCCAGCCCATCAAAGAATTGTGTCTCCAGAATTAATTACAGTTAAATATCCTTCCCACATAATTTATTTGTAATATTTAAAAAAATCCACCAAGCATTGACAATGGATAAAGTACTTCGTTTCTCTTATATTTTATTTTTCCAGTGATAAGAATATGTCGTTCTAAGCTTATTTTGGCAGCAACAGACGAAGTCAGATGTTGGGAAATCGATGAGGAAATAAAAGGATGTTCTATTCTAGGTAAAATATTATTCCCTTTCTTTATCATTATGAAGTCAAACAGTTTTGCTACGTAATTATCGATTAACATTGTATAATCCATTCCATCAGTTCTAATAATACCAAAATTCATGTACGATTGTGCATAATTTGGGATACGGCACCTATCACCAATAAGCAGTCCAGCTGTCCTCAAATTGAAGCTAAAAAGGTTAATGTTAGTGATGGAAAGTTAAAGTTTATAAATCATAGTGAGGATAAAGTTTTTGGATTGAAACCTGTTGGCATCTTTAAATATGTTAGTAATTTACCAGTTGAATTCAATGGGGAAAAATTAACAACTAGTAGAATGACATATGACAGAACAGATGGATTAATGAGAATTTTAATTGAAAAACAGATTACTATGGTTGATATGAATGAAAACTTTGATGGTGTATATTTGTCAATTATGCAGATATTTTATACAATTCAGGAGCACTGTATTCTGATAGTGGTCCAAATAAAATAAATTCAAGGAGAGGTAATAAATACAAATATTTGATAAAACCAATTTCTGATGACTATCAAACTTAAGAAGACAAACTATAGATGCCTCGAGTCTTCAGAATTAAGTTCATCTGAAAAAAGAAGTGAAGGTTTAGTTAAAAAAATGTACATAAAAACCAGTTGAAAATGTTTGGGTGAATGATGTCCATCAATTAATTGATAGATTAGCAGTCATTCATGGCAAAGAACTAGCGGGGAATAAAAACTTTCACAATGAAAAAGTTAGCATAGCACACATGTCAACAAATAAATGTAGTGATTTCATAATCGATAATCCAGAAGGAATCCCATATCTCATTAGATTTAAGAACGGCCTTCTTCACATATTTTGGAAAAGCGACAAATCTGGAAAAGAATTAGTAATCACTTTGATTAACCAATTACCATTTGAAATGCATCTTCCTGGTCATCGATTTTGTGGTCCAGGAAAGAAATTAGAAGATAGATTAGCTATAGGGGATGATGGAATAAATCCATTAGATGCAGCTTGTAAACATCATTACAATGTATACAGAGTTCATAAAGATTTAGAATTTAGGCACCAAACTGATAAAGAACTTCAGTTAGCAGCAAAAGAAACAATGCATGCAAGTGATGCTTCATTAGCAGAAAAAGCTGCAGCAGCAGCAGCTAGAGGGATAATGTATGGAAACCGAAAATTAGGAATGGGTTTAGGTGTGAATGAAAATGGTTAGTGATTATGAAAATCATTATAAATTTTTAATCTATGTAAATGAATAACTTTACGACCTAGTGGCAAGACAAAACGAAAATCATTTAAATTAAAGCTGAATAATGAATAATTAAATTCGATATAACCATTTTTACTGATGTTCAAAACAGAAAATAAGATTAGAAAATTGGTGGAAATTTACTTGTTATATTAGCTATTTCTGTTGTGAAAAAGATTATTGAAAATGTAACAAAAATATGAGGAAAATGACTAACACAACATGAAGGTGCATTTCGACCATTACTTTTGGCTGAATTACCATATCTAGCAACTATTGTTTCACTTGCTGGTGGAGCAGCTGGTACTGCAAAAGCAGTTATGGACAATAAGGTTTGTGACAAACAATTGCAAGAACAGAAAAGACTTAACTTACTGATGGAAAAGAAAGGGTCTGGAGTAAAGAAAGTTAAAGATCCTTTATCGAGTTTGATATAGAAAAACTCGATAAACAATTGAAAATTAAACACTTCCTGTGTGTATTAAGAATTGATGAATTACCAAATAAACCAACAAAAATTGAATAACGAATACTAAATTTAGATTCATCTGACCATGTTGGTTCTCATTGGATTTGTTACTATTAAAATAATGAAAAAAAATTGTTTTTGATTCATTTAGCGGTAATATACCCAAACAAATAGTTAAATATTTGGAGGAAAATGATCTGTACTACAACAGCAAGAGAATACAAAATCTCGATGAAGCAATATGTGGTCATTTGTGTCTATTTGTTTTAAAATTGTTATGCGAGAATTATAATTTTAATGATATTTTAGATTTAATAAATGAACATTTTTGGAAATAAAGTAGGTCAAACTAAACAAAGTGAAGGGCTTAGTGCATCTGCATTCGATCTAAAAAAAAGTCAACAGTGAAATTGATCCAAAAATAGAAAAAAAGCAAACGTTCAATTGAGGTAAAAATAGAAAATATGATTAAGTAATTTCAATCATCAACAGACCCAAAGATAGGCAATGCAATTAAACAATTTCTGGAAGAATTTAATGCTATTTTTGAAGTATCTAGATGTTATCTGGCTTTAAAGGTACAAGACTTGCGAACGTAAATGACACACTTAATGCAAAGGATCAGTGAACGAACATTATTTCGTCAATAAGTTATCAAATGTTATTACAAAGTCTGAATACGCAACACAATTCACTAACTATGTCATTACATAAGACTTTGATGAACGAATAAAAGAGAATAATGGAAGTTTTAAACAATATTTAACAAGTATTCTGACACAATTCGATAATTACTTTACCAAAAAAGAAATAGAAACACTTTTTACACATAATGAAAAATATGTAGTCCAATACTTTAAAGAGGTAAGTAATCTTAAAGATAAAGTATATGATAAACAAATATTTGAATTAGCTTTTATGACTGAAGGTGAGCAAAAAATGCACAATTTCGAATACAAATTCAGGCTTAAATGAATTATTGTTAGTGGTAAGAACATAAATAGAGACTTGAATGTTGATGACTTTGACATCACTGTAAGTGTAGCTGATATGCTATACCAAATAAATAATAATAATCAATCCATAGCGGTACACAAATCAAATTTTCTAACTGTAAGATTGCAAGATTAGAAAATATGACGAATATAGAATTAAAACTTTTTACAAAAATAATTATATACAACTACAAAAATTGATTAATTAAACACAGAAACAATTCAATGAAAAGATGATAGAAGTAAAATGAAAAAGTTTTGTGAAAGAATGGAGATGAAGTATATTTTAAATGTTTGGGATTTGATAATTCACAAATCAGCAGTGTAAATAAGGTTAAAGTAATTTTGTAAGATGTATGTGGTTGACTTACATCTCGAATTTTTCATGCATATAATTAATATCAGTAATCAACTCTTCTTGTCGATAGTAACCCAACAGATTAAAATAATTTTGATAGCAAACAATGTATAAGTTTTCTTTCATTCTTTGGTATAAATTGATTGAAATTCGATTGTAATTCAATCTTAACAGTTCTTCACTATTAGGATGTCGATCTTCAATTCTGTATAGCTGTTTCTGTAAATTTTTCCTCTGAGTTGTAATCGCATAATTATCATATTCACGATCATCATCCAATAATTTTAAAAGAACGAATGTTGGTCTTAAATTTTCATTAACTCTTTGAGGAACAACATGAGGTATAAATTATTTAGTTTTTTATTCCTTTTATTGATTATCTCTGAAGCAGTATCAACTGTTTCTCTCAAGTTTTGAATGTGATCATCTTTCATTTTAATTATATCACCTTTTAATTCTATTATTTGTCAGTTTAATTAATTATTTTTGTGGTTGTTTTATGCAATTGTATTTTATCTTTGTAAAAAGTTTTAGTTCTATATACGCCATATTTTCTAATTGATGGGAGAACATCATGAGAAACCCATTTTCTAAATCGTTTGGTTTCTTCCTTTTTAGATTTTAGAATAGAGTGCAGATTCATTGGTGAAAACTGAAGATTTTTCATAGCCTCTTTAGATGCCCTTTTAAATCTATAACCACTTTTTTTCTAATGGCCTGTTTTCTGTTTTTATATCCTAATATTTCAGCAACATCTTTGGTCTTAAATCAAGGATTTTCGTCATCAATAATGTTGTATGTAAGATTGTTATTCATGAAGTAGCTGCCTAAGCACCAGGTCTACAATCAACTCCAATTATTAAGAAAAATCTTTTATTAGCTTAGCAAAAAATAAAAGTTAGATGAAATTTGTATTTTGTATTCGCCATATTTTCTAATGATCTTTTAAAACTGTTTCGCAGCTGGTAATTTTGAACACATAACTAACTGATTCATTTAAGAAAATTTGTTTTTTAGAAATCCAATAAAAATTATTTCTTATAAATGGAAAACCTAAATGAAGTGGTAGCTAGAACAAAAGAAACTTATGAACTAATTGAGCATTCTGAAGACTTGGATTGTCCTATTTGTTTAAGTGATGAAAATAATCATCAATTTGTCAAGACAAGCTACAATCATATTTTTCATAAGGATTGTATTGATGAGTGGTTAAAGTAAAAAGAAACTTGTCCATTTTGTAGAACATTTATTTAAAACAGAACACCAACAAGAGCTGACATATTGGCAGCCCATAATTCTATACCAGGGCCTATAATCACCTCCGTTTAGAAATTTAACTTTTTCACAAATTTAATAATTTTTTTCTCTATAAATGGAGCTGGTTCAACAGCAGTCCTCTGTGAAATCCAAATTTTGAAAATGCTGTAGTACTGAGAAGTCAACTGATAATTTTCCTTTACAGAAATACATAAAAGATGGCTACAGAACGATGTGTAGACCATGTATAAATAAATATCATGTAAAAAATTCTAATGAAAGTCGAATTCCTTGCATATGTGGAAAAAGTGTTGCTAGATATTATTACAAAGAACATATATGCCAGATTCCAAGTGAAGAACATTCGAAAATTTGATTATCAATGAATGACAAAGGAAGCTGTAACTGATCAAGCATCTGCATCTACAAATAAATGTAAAAGTTGTCAAGAGATTGAAGATTTAAGTTGTTTTTACATATATCCTTCACATAAAGATAAATACAGTAATAAATGTAAGAAGTGAACTTTAGATTACATAAAGAATAAGAAAGCTAAAGCAGCATCAGCTGAAACTGGCTTAGGACTGCGTCCAGTGCAATCATCTTGAACTTTATAATTAATTACCTATTAAATAAGAATACTTACCGTCTTTTAAGTAATTATCCTTACCATCGATTTGTGAAAAAATATTTTTTGTAAATCTAATGAAATTTTTCCTTTAAACAGAAGGAGCAAACTGGAAAGATACATATCTGCTTCAACTTTGTGAACAAATGGACCAGTTCATTGTTGCACAACTTTGTGAATATTGCAAAAGAAATAATTTATGTGGATGTATTAAATTACGTAAATCTGACCTAATTACATTTACTTTTATTCATTCTACACCTAACATGAGGGACAATCTTTTGAAACAACTACCCTATCATAAAATTGAAAATGATGATGTTTTCCTAACTAAAGGAAAAAAATGTTTCAGTTTTTTACTGATGTGTTTGCCAAAACTAAAGAAGATAAACCATTGAAAAAAAAAACATTTTCCATTTTCTACAGATGTGTTTGGGAAACATAAGACTAGAACCAATAAAGAAGTATTATTTCCTTTTTACACTGATTTGTTTGAGAAACCATGAGGCAGGAAAACAATTAGTGATTACATAGTTGATAAAGCATTTGCAAGCAGGTTACAAACTGTCGATTTTGAAAACAGTATAGATTAACTTGAACCTGATCATTTCTTGTCTGCAGTGAAAATTAAAATTCTGAAAATTGTGACACAATGTAAAAGTACATCATGGCTTGAAGATAAATTTGAATTTATTTTGTGAGTACAAATTACAGACAGATGATAAAGTACAAGAATTTGGACAACAAACTCAAAACTACACCATTATGACAGAGAAGGATTTTAGTAAGAAGCTAGAGTGTGTGAAGCAAGATATTTTAGCCAAAATATCTTATTTTCAAGCACAAGGATCAGGATGGACATTAAATAGAATTATTGGTTTACGGCTAGCAATTAACAAATCTTTTCCACTGAGGGGATCATCTTACACTTAGTTACCTGCAGATATTAAAAACTAAAATGTTGCCTCAATGTAAAAAATGATAATCAAAAATGTTTTCTGTGGGCTATAAAATCCCCATTGTATCTAGCAGATAAAAATGCTGAAAGACTAACGAAACACAAAAATATTGGTCCTGATCTTGATCAGAAACTTGAAAATATTGAGTTACCTGTAGTGGTTAATCATTTTCCAAAAATAGAGAGTAGAATTGATGTATCTATCAACGTCTGTTCATTTGATGAAAAATATCAAATCTATCCATTAAAAGTTACGAAAAGTAAGAGAGAGACATGTAATGCTCTATGTCAAGAAAGAAGATGATTCACACTATTGTTATATAAAACATTTATCCCGGCTTGTCTCAAGTCAAATCAATAAACAGGAAGAAGAGAAATTTATTTGTTATGTGCTTGCTTCACTTCAACTGCAAGCAGAAATTGTTTGACTAAGAAACCATTAACAGTAGAAACGCCAAAAAAATTATCATATATACGTTTTAAAAATTATAAATACACATAGAAAGTTCCCTTTTCTATGTATGCTGATTTTCAAAGTTTACTTTTGAAGATGGACAACTGTCAACCGAATCCAGAAATATTATGCACAATGAAATATCAGAAGTATGAACCAAGTGGAATTTGCACTACATCAAGACATTATAAACATCCTTTTGTTTATAGAGGGACAAATTGTCATAAAAACTTCATAGAATGCATGAAAGAAGAGGTTGAAGAGATTGGAAGGATTTACTCTGGAACTGAAGAAATGAAACCACCTACACCTAAAGAACAATCAGAACATAACAAATCTAAAGTTTGCACACATTATAAATGTCATTATACAAGAAAAAATAGAAAATTTCATCATCATGATTATCTAACTGGTAAATACATTTCTCCATTTTGCAATAATTGTAATTTGAAACTAAAGCATCCTGACTTTGTACCTATTTATTTACATAATTTATCTGGATATGATTCTCACCTCTTTGTGAAAGAACTTGGCTATGATAAGGAGATAGGCCTAATCCCAAACAATTCAAATAGATATATCAGGTTTTCAGAAGAGTACAGAAAGTTTGAAAATGAGATTTATTGACACTTTTAAATTTATGGCTTTGTCACTTGACAAACTTTGATCAAATTTGAAGAGAGATCAAATGAAAAATACTAGAAAGTTTTTCCCATTACAATTATTTTATCTAGTGATCAGGAAAGGTGTATGTCCATATTATTACATGCATTCTTGGAAGAAATTTGAAGAGACACAATTACCACCAATAGAAGAGTTTTACTATAAACTGAATGGCTATGACATAAGTGATGAATATTACGAACATGCATAAATGGTTTGGAAAAAATTTAACATGAACAGCCGTGGTGAATAACATGATTTGTATCTGAAAACTAATGTACTATCGTTAGCTGATGTGTTGTATAAAAGCATATGATTGAGACCCATCTTGGTATTATACTGCCTTCGGATTGTGTTAGGATGCAATGTCGAAAATGACCGAAAAACAGCTTGAGTTGTTACGTGATTATGATATAATTCTAATGGTTGAAATAGATATACGAGGAGGAATATCACAATGTTGCAAGAGATGTGTAAAAGCCAATAAAAATACCTGAAAGATTTAGATGATAAAAAGATGTCAAATTATTTGCCACACTTAGATGCAAACATTCTGTATGGCTATGCTATGAATCAGTATTTACCATATGGTGGATTTGAATGGGATCATCCCAAAAACTTTCATTCTGAAAATATAAGTGAGATGCCAAATATGTCGCGAGAGGGATACATATTTGAAGTAGATCTAGAATATCCAAAAGAATTACACTATTTACATAAAGATTTCCCATTAGCTCCTGAAGAGACAACTGTGCCAGGGACAATGGAAAGCAGATTGATTACTACTCTGAATTAAAAGCACCATTATGTAATCACTATAGACACTTCAATCAGTATCTGTCTCTTGGAATGAAACTCACAAAAGTACATAGAGTTTTAAAATTTAAACAATCTGATCGGCTAAAGAAATATATAGATCTGGACACACAGATGAGGACCAAGGCTTCAAATGACTTTGAGAAAGATTTCTACAAATTGACAAACAATTCTGTGTTTGGTTAAACGATGGAAAAAATCATGAAACTGAGTGAATATAAAATTAGTTTCAGATGGAGAAAAGTGTGACAAAATTACAGCAAAGCCAAACTTTAAAAACAGAACTATATTTAATGAAAATCTTGGGCTATCCATATGAATAAATCAAAAATTACTTTTAATAAACCTATCTGTGTTGGAATCAGTATACTTGATCTATCTAAAGAATTGATGTATGATTTTCACCACAGAATTATGAAACCAAAATATGGAGAAAATATTGTGTTGTGTTATCAAGCTACTGACAGTTACATTTACAACATTAAAACTGAAGATTTCTATGAAGAAATGAAACCAGTCATTGATAAATTTGATACAAGTGGCGGTCCATCCCATAATATTTATGGTATTCCACAAGTAAACAGGAAAGTTGTTGGAAAAATGAAAGATGAATGTAATGGATAAATAAATGGATGAAAGCAGAGCTCACCATCTGCAGCATCGTCGACAGGACTGACTGCGGACCTTTGGTACAGAGCCGAGTGGAGGGTCTGAATCAGAGGCTGAGACGGTTCTGCGACCGTGTGGGCTGCAGATTCCTCGACTTGCGCCATAGGGTGGTGGGGTTTTGGGTTCCGCTGGACAGGTCAGGAGTCCACTACACGCAACAAGCGGCTACACGGGTAACAGGGGTTGTGGGGCGTGGGCTGGGCGGTTTTTTAGGTTAGATGGCCTTGGGCAAGTACAGAAAGGGCAACAGCCTCAACAGGTGCAGGACAAAGTCAGGACATGCGGGGACCAAGCAGCAATCGGAATTGTAATTGTCAACTGTCGAAGCTGCGTTGGTAAAGTGCCAGAACTTCAAGCGCCGATAGAAAGCACCGAAGCTGAAATCGTTATAGGTACAGAAAGCTGGCTTAAGCCAGAGATAAATTCTGCCGAAATTTTTACAAAGGTACAGATGGTGTTTAGAAAGGATAGATTGCATGCAACCGATGGTGGAGTGTTCGTCGCTGTTAGTAGTAGTTTATCCTGTAGTGAAGTAGAAGTGGATAGTTCCTGTGAATTATAAACGGGTGGAGGTTACACTCAACAACCGAGCTAGGTTAATAATTGGCTCCTTTTACCGACCTCCCGACTCAGCAGCGTTAGTTGCTGAACAACTGAGAGAAAATTTGGAATACAATTCACATAAATTTTCTCAGCATGTTATAGTCTTTGGTGGAGATTTCAATTTACCAGATATAGACTAGGACACTCAGATGTTTAGGATGGGTGGTAGGGACAGAGCATCGAGTGACATTATACTGAGTGCACTATCCGAAAATTACCTCGAGCAATTAAACAGAGAACCGACTTGTGGAGATAACATCTTGGACCTACTGATAACAAACAGACCCGAACTTTTCCACTCTGTAAGTGCAGAATAGGGAATCAGTGATCATAAGGCCGTTGCAGCATCCCTGAATATGGAAGTTAATAGGAATATAAAAAAAGGGAGGAAGGTTTATCTGTTTAGCAAGAGTAATAGAAGGCAGATTTCAGACTACCTAACAGATCAAAACGAAAATTTCTGTTCCGACACTGACAATGTTGAGTGTTTATGGAAAAAGTTCAAGGCAATCGTAAAATGCGTTTTAGACAGGTACGTGTCGAGTAAAACTGTGAGGGACGGGAAAAATCCACCGTGGTACAACAACAAAGTTAGGAAACTACTGTGAAAGCAAAGAGAGCTTCACTGCAAGTTTAAACGCAGCCAAAACCTCTCAGACAAACAGAAGCTAAACGATGTCAAAGTTAGCGTAAGGAGGGCTATGCGTGAAGCGTTCAGTGAATTCGAAAGTAAAATTCTATGTACCGACTTGACAGAAAATCCTAGGAAGTTCTGGTCTTACGTTAAATCAGTAAGTGGCTCGAAACAGCATATCCAGACACTCCGGGATGATGATGGCATTGAAACAGAGGATGACACGCGTAAAGCTGAAATACTAAACACCTTTTTCCAAAGCTGTTTCACAGAGGAAGACCGCACAGCAAATCCTTCCCTAAATCCTCGCACAAACAAAAAAATGGATGACATCGAAATAAGTGTCCAAGGAATAGAAAAGCAACTGGAATCACTCAATAGAAGAAAGTCCACTGGACCTGACGGGATACCAATTCGATTCTACACAGAGTACGCGAAAGAACTTGCCCCCCTTCTAACAACCGTGTACCGCAAGTCTCTAGAGGAACGGAGGGTTCCAAATGATTGGAATAGAGCACAGGTAGTCCCAGTCTTCAAGAAGGGTCGTCGAGCAGTTGCGCAAAACTATAGACCTATATCTCTGACGTCGTTCTGTTGTAGAATTTTAGAACATGTTTTATGCTCGAGTATCATGTCGATTTGTGAAACGCAGAACTACTATGTAGGAATCAACATGGATTCCAGAAACAGCGATCGTGTGAGACCCAACTCGCTTTATTTGTTCATGAGACCCAGAAAATATTAGATACAGGCTCCCAGGTAGATGCTATTTTTCTTGACTTCCGGAAGGCGTTCGATACAGTTCTGCACTGTCGCCTGATAAACAAAGTAAGAGCCTACGGAATATCAGACCAGCTGTGTGACTGGATTGAAGAGTTTTTAGCAAACAGAACACAGCATGTTGTTATCAATGGAGAGACGTCTACAGACGTTAAAGTAACCTCCGGCGTGCCACAGGGGAGTGTTATGGGACCATTGCTTTTCACAATATATATAAATGACCTTGTAGATTGTGTCGGAAGTTCCATGCGGCTTTTCGCGGATGATGCTGTAGTATACAGAGAAATTGAAGCATTAGAAAATTGTAGCGAAATGCAGGAAGATCTGCAGCGGATAGGCACTTGGTGCAGGGAGTGGCAACTGTCCCTTAACATAGACAAATGTAATGTATTGCGAATACATAGAAAGAAGGATCCTTTATTGTATGATTATATGATAGCAGAACAAACACTGGTAGCAGTTACTTCTGTAAAATATCTGGGAGTATGCGTGCGGAACGATTTGAAGTGGAATGATCATATAAAATTAATTGTTGGTAAGGCGGGTACCAGGTTGAGATTCATTGGGAGAGTGCTTAGAAAATGTAGTCCATCAACAAAGGAGGTGGCTTACAAAATTCTCGTTCGACCTATACTTGAGTATTGCTCATCAGTGTGGGAGCCGTACCGGATCGGTTTGACGGAGGAGATAGAGAAGATCCAAAGAAGAGCGGCGCGTTTCGTCACAGGGTTATTTGGTAACCGTGATAGCGTGACGGAGATGTTTAATAAACTCAAGTGGCAGACTCTGCAAGAGAGGCGCTCTGCATCGCAGTGTAGATTGCTCGCCAGGTTTCGAGAGGGTGCGTTTCTGGATGAGGTATCGAATATATTGCTTCCCCCTACTTATACCTCCTGAGGAGATCACGAATGTAAAATTAGAGAGATTAGGGCGCGCACAGAGGCTTTCAGACAGTTGTACTTCCCGTGAACCATACGCGACTGGAACAGGAAAGGGAGGTAATGACAGTGGCACGTAAAATGCCCTCCGCCACACACCTTTGGGTGGCTTGCGGAGTATAAATGTAGATGTAGATGTAATGGAACAATTTTCTGGTTTGAGAGCAAAACTGTATACTTATAGAGTTGGTGACAAAACAGAGAAAAAATGTAAAGGAATTAAGAAATGTGTTGCTAAAAGCAGAATAAGTTTAGAAGATCACAAAGATTGTTTGTTTAACAAGAGAGAACAGTACAGCAGAATTAATTTCATTCAAAGTGAGAAACATGAAATCTTCACAGTTGAGCTATACATAAAAGCTTTGAGTCCACATGACAACAAGAGATATGTCTTGGAAAATGGAGCACATACATTAACATATGGGCATTACAAGTTATTAAAAGTCTAACAAAATTTTTCAAATATAAATTAAATAAAATTTTTGTATATAAATCGAAACTCTCATGAAGAAGCTTGATGATGTAAGTGTGTCGAAAGAGATGTAAAAAACAGGTGTGCTAGACGTAGATGTTTCATATAATGTAACTGTCTGTGAATATTTAAAAACTAGATTTGGAGAGAAACTTTGTCTAGAGCTCAATAATTTGCTTTACCAGACATCTTTTCTGAATTAATTACTGATTTGGATTTGGAAATAATCGGAAAAGGACAAATGAAACTGAAATACAGGGGATGGATGAAACTTAAAAATAAAGATAATGAATTTCATCATATACAATTCTCAATGTGCAATTTTTTATGTAAGATTCCTTTGTTAACTAATTCATTTTATTTATTTCCTTATGTTCACCTTTTATAGAATGAAGTAAAAATGGGTGAATTTGACATTCGCTGTTATAAAAAATAATATTAAATTAAATTTCTTACATTCACCTAGGGAAATGAGTCATTAATTTTATTTTCACCTTTTATATGAAATGAAGAACTCATAAATAGGTTGGTTATCGAATAAAGGAGGTAAATAGCTAAAATTGGTAGAGTTAATGAAAAAATGGGGTACGGAGCTAAAGCATAGAAATTGGTTGGAATGATTTAAACAGACTGAATTAAAGATAACGGTTGAGTTAATTAGAAAAATGCGGTATTGAGTTAGTGAGTGAGTTAGTGAGATAGAACCTACAAAACGTATCTACTCAGAACATATGAAGGTGTAAAAAGATTTACGTACCTAATAACTGAAAATAAATTACAAATTGATGATGCTGTTGATTTATTGACCTATGGAAATAACACAATATCTCATAAAAGAGATTGTCGAAGTTTATTTTCAACAATTGGATTTAGATTCAAGTTTAAATGAAAAATTTAAAAGGTTTAATAAAAGAAACTACCGAAACACCAATTACATATATTTGTATGAATGATGCTTGTCAATAAATCGACGGATTAGCAGTACTTCATCGAGGAGAATTAGTTGGAAAGGAAAACTTATAACCAAGAAGTTGAAATAAGTAGAAAATTAACAAATAAATTTAATGGGTTATTATTAATAATCTTAAAGGAATTCCATGTATAATTAGACTGTTGAATAATCTACCTCATATTTTTTGGGAATTAGAAAGATATGTGAAAGGTTTAGTACATACATTTATTAAAAATTATCCACTCAAAATACATGTTCTGAGATACAATTACTGTGCTCGAGGTCCTACATTAGAAGGAAGATTAATGAGAGCACATCCAAGAATAAATAAATAAGCGAAATTCCAAAAATATTAATATATATATATATATATATATATATATATATATATATATATATATATATATATATATATATATATATATATATATAAAGATAGTGGACAATTATAACATAGGCATAAAGGGGATAAAGAACTTCAATTATGGCAAAAGAAAGTATCATTTCAAAGCACTGCCATAATTTTTTAAAATTAAATAATTTTATATATTTTTAAAATTATATAATTTCAAAATTGTTTTAACGATACTATTCTATACAAATGAATATTATCGAATATTCCTTACTAACAAGTGGTAAAACTAAACCTTAATCAATTAAAATTAAACTAAATAATAGACAGTAAAATAGTACAGATTATTTCTTAACAGATGCTGAAAAATGAAATGGGATTAGAAAATGGATGACAGTTAACTTTTAACATTATGAAACACTGTTGTTAAAAATATTATTGTACCTCTCAAAAAAAAAGGAAAAGAAACTGGGTCTGTGTTAATAAACTACAAAAGAGGATTTTAACCATTATTATTGGCCACATTATCATACTTAGCCGCTGCTAGTACAATAGAAGGAAAGTAGCAAAACAATAATGGACAAAAATTCAAAAAGATCAAGAATTGGAAGAGCAAAGAAGACATAATTAACAATGGGGAAGAAATGGGAAAAAAGAAAAAAAAGAGAGCAAACAGTTTCCAGACATGTTTAATATAGAAAAAGTTGCTAAAGATTAAACAATTTCTTATTTACTGAAGATTTATGAATTACCTATTAAATCTAATTAACTTTAATCTGGAAGAGTACATTTAGATATTTCTGCTAGTGTTCGTACTTAATTGCTTTTAAAATATATAATATTCATATGGAGAAAATAAAATTAATGAACAGGTAAAATACTTTCGGAAAATTTAATCTATATTATAGTGATAAAGGAATACAAAATGATGATGCATTCATTTGTGGTCATTTATGTTTATTTGTATTAAAATTACTGTCAGATAATTCAATATTTCAAGACATTTTAACTTTAAAAAAAATACATTTCTGGAAATAAATTAAATATAAGATATGAAGAATTTAATACACTTTAGAATCAATATTTGATCAATACTAAATGCAGGACAATTAGAATAAAAACTTAATACAAATATTAATGATGATGAAATAAGGGGAAATCATACAAAAAATTAATTGAGCAACTATTAAACACTAATTATGGAAAGTAAAATTGAAACATATCAACACATATAATGTTTAATTACACATCAACTAGAAACAGAATAAAAACTAATACAAACATCAATAAACAAGGATTATATAAAGTAAAAATGGCATTAGATCTAAAATTGAAAATTTTATCAAACTATTTCAGGAAGATCTGGGGACAATTTAGAACCACCAAGATAAATGTTTCCTTAAAAAGAACATTAGTAGGAGTGAGTGATGTAATTATTGGGTATGATGCTGTTACCAAACAATAATTAGAGAAAGAATTTAAAATCTTATTATGTATGTGAAATATGAAAATATTTTAACACCTATAAATAACTAAGATGCTTAACAAGTTGTAGGAATAGAATTAAAAAAAGTTTAGCAAATTTTAGTAAATGGAATATGATTTATGATAGTGCAACAAAACACTATCTTAAAGAGATGAATAATGTTATTTCAACATGTAAATATACTTTGGATGGGTTCAATGTTTTAGAAAATAAGGTTTATGATAAAGAAATGAGTTATTTTTCATTTAAATCTCGTAATTAACAAATGAAACATAAATTTGAGAATGAAAGTCCCCAAAAATACAGTTGTAACAGGTAAAAACATTTAAAATATTTTTCATTTAACCATTTTAAAAATTTTTAAGTGCATTGTGATAATAATGTCAAAAATGTCCCATAGATGTGAAAAAAATTTGTTTTGTGAAAAAATTTACATTTTTTGTCTACATAATTACTTACAACACATCGTTGAAATAGAACAACAAAAACTGAAAGAAGGAATTTTTTGAAATTGTGTAACTAAAAAGTGTAAATTTGTTAAAAAATTTTATTTATTGGCCTAAATGCACACAACAAAGATGTGCTTACTCATACAGGACGCATTTGTGAAGAAATTATTAATGAACTATATAAACCAATATGAAGCAATTTTAAGCAAAGATATGTTATGTCTTTTGGAATAGACGAATTTTGCCAAGGTGATTTGGTAGACTTGGGTTGTGGAAAATTAAAAGGCATTCCAAAAATAAATTAAGGATGTCAATACTTATGAACCATAATTTATGTTCTTAAAGATAGGGTCAGGCTATACCAATTAAAGATAAAATTAGTAAAAATGTAATGAACACTTCTGAAAATGTTTCCAGAAAAGAACTCAAAAACATTTACCAATAGATGATGGAAAAAATTACTATATAGATTTTCAAGAACTTATGAAAAAAAGTATTATCAATTATTATCCACCTTTCAAAGAATAACAAGAATCTGTTGAAGGATTTAATGGAACAATAAAATTAAAAATTTTGAAATTTTGCGCTTCAAGGACATTATAACTGAATCCCTTTAGTTAATAATCTACTTAATGATGATAATAATACAAAATTTTCTGAATACGAAATATAACAAAAGAAGTAAACGAAAAAAGGTATCAAAAATTTTTGCTCTATTAAATAAGATGCCAAAGTAAAAAACTGATGATAAAGTCAGGATTAACAGGAGTTTTGAAAAAAGATACACAGTTAAATCTTTGAGCGAAATTTTTTAAATTAAAAGTGCTATTTATTCTGGTTAAATTACATCTGAATTAAGAGATTTTAATTTAGAAGTAGGAAAGGAAAACTTTATGAATAAGAACTAGTAAAAAATTTCTGATATATGTCTTGCAGAAAAAGATTTGGGAAAGGAATACGATAAAGTTTTTCTTAAATGGTTAGGATTCGAATAACCATAGTAGTTGGATTCAAATAAAGTAGTCTTATAATATCATTAGAAAAAAATTGACCTTTATAGAATTAAGAAGTTTTATCTTTATAAATTAACTAGTATCCAAATGCAGGAAATGAAAATTTATGTAATTTATTCTTTTCCAGATAATCTAAAATGTATAATTTTAATATTTTCAATAAAAATGCAGAAATTAATATAAATGATGTAGATGGTTGTGTTCATCCTTAACACGTTCAATTTTTTCCAAGTTTTAAAATTATTCTAGCCAAAGGTACCGATTAATCAACCTATCCAATAAAAAATTTATCACATCTTGCGTTGTCGGGTGTGCTGCCGGATATCAGCGTCGTACTTGCACGATATTTCGGTCACGTAGCTCGAGACCTTCATCAGGTGCGACCTGAGACTGCTCCTCGAGTGGACCTGGTCCAGTATTTATGCCTATGGCCTTCCCCCTCCACCAACGGCTGCAGGCGCTTCCTCTGTGGTCTGCGCCCATTCCCTGTGACCTGCTGGAGTGTTGCTGCTCCGTTTTCCGTCCGCTGCGGTTCTAGGTGTCCCCTCTGCGGTCCGCACCCATCAAACCCGCTCCTGGGGGTTTCATCTACGGTCTGGGGTACCAGGCGTTCCCCCTGCGGTCCGCGCCCTCTCACCACGACCTGTTGGAGCGTTGGTGCTCCGTTTATCGTCTGCTGCGGCTCTGGATGTTCCCTCTGCGGTCCGCGCCCACCAGTCCCACTTCTGGGTGTTCCATCTTCGGTCTGGTGCTCCTGGCAGTCCGTCAGGGGCTCGTTTACCATCTCCATGTCTCTGGTTCTTCTGTTTGTGTAGTGTTGCAGCTGGCCCCGTTGCTCCTTTAACAATTCCAGAGCCGGATCCCAGGCTCTGCTTAGCTGGTACCCTGTGTCACGATTCATAAGATCGTCAGACATTTTAATCTCAATCGATTCTCTTATAACACTGTGCCAAAATCTGGGTGTTTGTGCTAGAATCTTGATATCCTCATACTTCATGGCATGATCTAGTTCTAGACAGTGTTCAGCAATGGCTGACTTAGTCACCTGTTTTAATCTAGTGTGCCTCTGATGTTCTTTGCACCTGATCTCCACAGTTCTTGTCGTCTGGCCAATGTAGGACATGCCACGTTGACAAGGTATATTGTAAATCCCCGGTTTTCGTAACCCCAGGTCGTCTTTGACACTCCACAGCAGTCCCCTGATCTTGTTGGATGGACAGAAAACACACTTGATATTGTGTTTACGCAGGATCCTACTGATTCTGGTAGAAATAGAGCCAGCATAGGTCAGATATGCCACCTTCCTTGCTTCATCTTGGTCTTCTTCAGGAACCTGTGGTATAGTGGCTGGTTGGAGTGCCCTCTCAATTTGTCTGTCCATGTATCCATTCTTGGAGAAAACTGTTTTGAGATGTTCTATCTCTATGGGTAGATTCTCTTGGTCTGATAGGGCACGTGCTCTGTGGACTAAAGTCTTCAGAACCCCATTCTTCTGTGCAGGGTGGTGACAACTGCTGGCCTGCAGATATAAATCAGTGTGTGTAGGTTTTCGGAACACACTGTGGCCAATTGATCCATCTGCTTTCCTCTGGACTAGTACATCCAGAAATGACAGCTGGCCATTCTTCTCCAGTTCCATGGTGAACTTGATATTAGGGTGGCATGAGTTAAGATGTTCAAGAAACTCATTGAGCCTGTCCATCCCATGTGGCCAGATCACGAAGGTGTCATCCACATACCTAAAGAAGCATGTGGGTTTAAATGTGGCTGTCTCCAATGCCCTCTCCTCAAAACTCTCCATAAACATGTTGGCAACCACAGGGGACAGTGGGCTGCCCATAGCTACACCTTCAGTTTCCTTGTAATATTGGTTTCTGTACAGGAAATACGTGGATGTCAGTGTATGACTGAACAGGTCCAACAGAGCACCATCAAATATCTCTGCAATCAGTTCTAGTGAGTCCTTCAGTGGGACCCTGGTGAACAGCGATACCACATCAAAACTAACCATGATGTCCGAATCTGTGATGTGCAGTTGCTTGAGGCGTTGCAGGAAATCTTCTGAGTTGCGGATGTGGTGAATACATTTCCCCACATATGGAGCCAGGAGACCTTTCAGGTACTTGGCTGTTGTGTACGTAGGTGCCCCAATATTACTGACAATAGGACGGAGGGGCACACCCTCCTTGTATATTTTAGGCAGACCATACAGTCTAGGTGGCACTGGCGCTTTTTCCCGTAGTTGTCTGATGATCTTATTGGGCATCCCTGTTTCCTTCAAGAGAGCACTAGTCTTCTTGGCCACCTTGTCCGTGGGGTCACAATCCAGAATTCTGTATGCAGGGTCCTCCAGAAGTTGGCGTACTTTCTCTTCATAATCCACTCGCTGCAAGATGACAGTGGAGTTCCCTTTGTCTGCTGGCAGTACCACAATGCTGTTGTCTTCCCGTAGTTTCTTGAGTGCAAGCCTCTCCTCGGTTGTGATGTTCGATTTCGGCGGCCTGGCCTTGGTGAGGGCCCTGCAGGTCTCTCGGCGGACTTCCTCTGCCACATTAGGTGGAAGTGTGGCTGCAACTTGCTCTACTGCACTGACGAAACCTGAAATGGGTACGTTTCTAGGGGTCTTAGCAAAGTTGAGACCCCTGCTGAGTACCTTTAAGGCTGTATCATCAAACTGTATGCCACTCAGATTCGTCACCGTGCGTGTCTCTTCCATCTGCTGTGCTTTCTTGCTCATGCGGTCAAACTTTGCAGATTGGCAAGATGAGGCATTCCTTCTAGCACACTCAGCTAAAGACCAGGAGGCACGGTCTACCCAATCCCAATCTTTTCTTGTTAAGGAGGCTGCCATGTACAGATGAATGTGTAACAACTAACTGGCCACAACATCTAACCTGTGGCGCATATCTCGAATCCTCTCTCTCACCAGTGCCATGCTAGCTCTGCGTTTTATCTTGTTCGCCGCTCTGGAGTTGATGTGATGTTTAATTCTGGCAAATACTGGTACCACTTCTCCATCTCGACACCTCAGCAAAAAACTGAGAGAACTCAGCATCTTCCCTTTCTTCTGCCGTAACTTGTCCAGCTTCTTGATATTCTGATACATCTCCTCCCCGTAGAGACTTTTGATGTAACTCTTCAGGCTTTCCCGGCGATCTAATGACATCTTGGGTTCGTGCAAGTACGACGCTGATATCCGGCAGAACACCCGACGACCCAAGATGTCATTAGATCGCCGGGAAAGCCTGAAGAGTTACATCAAAAGTCTCTACGGGGAGGAGATGTATCAGAATATCAAGAAGCTGGACAAGTTACGGCAGAAGAAAGGGAAGATGCTGAGTTCTCTCAGTTTTTTGCTGAGGTGTCGAGATGGAGAAGTGGTACCAGTATTTGCCGGAATTAAACATCACATCAACTCCAGAGCGGCGAACAAGATAAAACGCAGAGCTAGCATGGCACTGGCGAGAGAGAGGATTCGAGATATGCGCCACAGGTTAGATGTTGTGACCAGGGAGCTGTTACACATTCATCTGTACATGGCAGCCTCCTTAACAAGAGAAGATTGGGATTGGGTAGACCGTGCCTCCTGGTCTTTATCTGAGTGTGCTAGAAGGAATGCCTCATCTTGCCAATCTGCAAAGTTTGACCGCATGAGCAAGAAAGCACAGCAGATGGAAGAGACACGCACGGTGACGAATCTGAGTGGCATACAGTTTGATGATACTACCTTAAAGGTACTCAGCAGGGGTCTCAACTTTGCTACGACCCCTAGAAACGTACCCATTTCAGGTTTCGTCAGTGCAGTAGAGCAAGTTGCAGCCACACTTCCACCTAATGTGGCAGAGGAAGTCCGCCGAGAGACCTGCAGGGCCCTCACCAAGGCCAGGCCGCCGAAATCGAACATCACAACCGAGGAGAGGCTTGCACTCAAGAAACTACGGGAAGACAACAGCATTGTGGTACTGCCAGCAGACAAAGGGAACTCCACTGTCATCTTGCAGCGAGTGAATTATGACGAGAAAGTACGTCAACTTCTGGAGGACCCTGCATACAGAATTCTGGAGTGTGACCCCACGGACAAGGTGGCCAAGAAGACTAGTGCTCTCTTGAAGGAAACAGGGATGCCCAATAAGATCATCAGACAACTACGGGAAAAAGCGCCAGTGCCACCTAGACTGTATGGTCTGCCTAAAATATACAAGGAGGGTGTGCCCCTACGTCCTATTGTCAGTAATATTGGGGCACCTACGTACACAACAGCCAAGTACCTGAAAGGTCTCCTGGCTCCATATGTGGGGAAATGTATTCACCACATCCGCAACTCAGAAGATTTCCTGCAACGCCTCAAGCAACTGCACATCACAGATTCGGACATCATGGTTAGTTTTGATGTGGTATCGCTGTTCACCAGGGTCCCACTGAAGGACTCACTAGAACTGATTGCAGAGAAATTTGATGGTGCTCTGTTGGACCTGTTCAGTCATACACTGACATCCACGTATTTCCTGTACAGAAACCAATATTACAAGGAAGCTGAAGGTGTAGCTATGGGCAGCCCACTGTCCCCTGTGGTTGCCAACATGTTTATGGAGAGTTTTGAGGAGAGGGCATTGGAGACAGCCACATTTAAACCCACATGCTTCTTTAGGTATGTGGATGACACCTTCATGATCTGGCCACATGGGATGGACAGGCTCAATGAGTTTCTTGAACATCTTAACTCATGCCACCCTAATATCAAGTTCACCATGGAACTGGAGAAGAATGGCCAGCTGTCATTTCTGGATGTACTAGTCCAGAGGAAAGCAGATGGATCAATTGGCCACAGTGTGTACCGAAAACCTACACACACTGATATATATCTGCAGGCCAGCAGTTGTCACCACCCTGAACAGAAGAATGGGGTTCTGAAGACTTTAGTCCACAGAGCACGTGCCCTATCAGACCAAGAGAATCTACCCATAGAGATAGAACATCTCAAAACAGTTTTCTCCAAGTATGGATACATGGACAGACAAATTGAGAGGGCACTCCAACCAGCCACTATACCACAGGTTCCTGAAGAAGACCAAGATGAAGCAAGGAAGGTGGCATATCTGCCCTATGCTGGCTCTATTTCTGCCAGAATCAGTAGGATCCTGCGTAAACACAATATCAAGTGTGTTTTCTGTCCATCCAACAAGATCAGGGGACTGCTGTGGAGTGTCAAAGACGACCTGGGGTTACGAAAACCGGGGATTTACAATATACCTTGTCAATGTGGCATGTCCTACATTGGCCAGACGACAAGAACTGTGGAGATCAGGTGCAAAGAACATCAGAGGCACACTAGATTAAAACAGGTGACTAAGTCAGCCATTGCTGAACACTGTCTAGAACTAGATCATGCCATGAAGTATGAGGATATCAAGATTCTAGCACAAACACCCAGATTTTGGCACAGTGTTATAAGAGAATCGATTGAGATTAAAATGTCTGACGATCTTATGAATCGTGACACAGGGTACCAGCTAAGCAGAGCCTGGGATCCGGCTCTGGAATTGTTAAAGGAGCAACGGGGCCAGCTGCAACACTACACAAACAGAAGAACCAGAGACATGGAGATGGTAAACGAGCCCCTGACGGACTGCCAGGAGCACCAGACCGAAGATGGAACACCCAGAAGTGGGACTGGTGGGCGCGGACCGCAGAGGGAACATCCAGAGCCGCAGCAGACGAAAAACGGAGCACCAACGCTCCAACAGGTCGTGGTGAGAGGGCGCGGACCGCAGGGGGAACGCCTGGTACCCCAGACCGTAGATGAAACCCCCAGGAGCGGGTTTGGTGGGCGCGGACCGCATAGGGAACACCTAGAACCGCAGCGGACGGAAAACGGAGCAGCAACGCTCCAGCAGGTCACAGGGAATGGGCGCGGACCACAGAGGAAGCGCATGCAGCTGTTGGTGGAGGGGGAAGGCCATAGGCGTAAATACTGGACCAGGTCCACTCGAGGAGCAGTCTCAGGTCGCACCTGATGAAGGTCTCGAGCTACGTGACCGAAATATCGTGCAAGTACGACGCTGATATCCGGCAGAACACCCGACAACCCAAGATGTCATTAGATCGCCGGGAAAGCCCGAAGAGTCACAAAAAATTTATCGATAGTTTTGTGGAAGGAAATTTGATTTTCTTACTTTAAACAAAAAAATTATATTTTATAGAAAATAAAATATCCTTTTATTTTGTCAACAGTTTTATTAAATTTAACCTAAAATCTATTGAATAAAATGGAAGGACAAACCATTAATTATGGTAAAAAGTTAAGAATATGAAATACTTTATGTTTTACAAATATTTGGTTAATTCTTAAAACTTTATGAAGAAATTCTGGGGGATAACATTTAATCGAAAATTTGCATAGGGTTCTTGTGCTGGAGATTCTATTTTTAGGTAAAAATTATTCTGGGTTCGAAGTAAAAGAAACTTTTGCAAAAGAAGTAAATTTGTTGTTCATAATGGAATTAAGATTAACGATTGATAAATATAATCCAAATTAACAACTCGAATTAGAACAACACAGTTAAAAAAAACCTTATAATAATTATTTTTTTCCATGAATTATTAACTGAAAAATCGCTTGGACGGTTAATGGAAATAATGTCAAATTATAAACAACTTGTAATTGTAGTACATGAAAATTAAATATGTATTCCATTATTGAAATAGAGACAAACACAAAAAAATTAATCAAATGATTGATTCTTTATTATCTGATAAAGATAATGTATGGAATATTTATTTGAAAAATGATTTTTGAAAGCTGACGACTCAGTGGTTTTTAATGAAAACACAATTAAAAACAGATATTGGTATAAATCCCTAATATCTTATAATAAATTATCCTATTATGATAAAATATGAAACAAAGAAGGAACAGTATTATGACACACAAAAAGAGTTGTGCAACTATGTGCTACTCTTAGTGACGTAATTCATATTGAAATTTTGCTCTTATATTTTTTTATGGACAAACGAGCTCAACATAAAGTTACAGCACTGATTTTAACCAAGAATTTTTAAAAATATTGTTTGTTTATTTATTTAGTTTTTTATAAGGTTTTACAAATAACACATCAACTTCTAGACAACATTTTATTATTTTTGAAAAATTATGAAAATCGCATTATTTCCTGTATAAATCATATTATGACAATGAAGAGTAAAAGGAATTGAAATCCTTGATTTCTTGGAATTTTTTTTAATCTGCATTTTCATCATCGTCACTATTTACATTTTCATCATTATAAATTGATAATTATATTCTTGTGTGTTCTTCACCTGGAATAGAATTAAAAAGTTCTATTTAATAATACTTATAAATATTTTTTACACAAACACTATTTATACGATTTTATTATTTATTTTCATGCTCTTCATTTAAACTAAATCTTCACACTCTTCTATGACCATCTTTAGTAAATTAATATGAAGTAACTAATCAATTGATTCTGCAATTCGACAATTTCTACAGATCTTAGCTTTCATTCATTTATAAAAAAAAATATTACAAAAAATGAAAAAAATTCAAAATTTAAATATGTTTCATTATATATAATTACTTTATCATACCCTTATTTTGTTACAAATGCCGATATGTTCAGGTGTCTATACATAATTACTTTATTACTTCCTTATCTTATTAAATAATGTCAATATGTTAAACTGTCTATTTTTCTTTATGGAACATGTCACTTATTATTTTTAGGCCTTAATGATTATTTTACTATAGTATTTATTGTTAAATTAACGATCTTAGAAATATGAAAATTTATTTCATTTTTAACACTACATCTCTTTATTCCTGTTGACAATTTCTCTATATTTTCGCCAATTACAATATACATTTGTGATCTTCAACCACATAATTCTTCCACTATTATTAGATTTTATTTTAAATTCAATTTTCCTAATACTTGATTTTACTTTAGCTATATTATAAACATCATTTTCTACATAATTGATTGTATCAAATTCATTTGACATTTCATAAATATAACTAGCAGTATCATAATAACAATGCTCAATATTTTTTCCTTATTCTGTTTTTATACTAATATAGTGAAAATTATTTATTAATAATTCCAATATGTACAGTGTAGATACTGCAATAGAAAAACGTTTATTAAGGCTTTATTCATACCATAGCAGCCAAATTTTCATTAAATATTCTTTAACATTTGAAATCTGGTTTTGGAACTGATTTATCATATTTATCTGAAGCTGAGACTAATTTTAGATTTACTCTGTCTCTCATGTTTTCGTTCATTTTCCCAAATACTGTATTATTCATCAGTTCAAAGAACTTTTTTTGAAATTATTTTAACGTTTTATTCTTATTTCGGTATTTACATATATGTATTTTTTAAACAGACAGATTAATACATTTGAATAATTTATATATTTTTATTAATTTCTCCCTAGAGACAAATAATGTTTCAGATTTCTATAATGAATAATGTAATTGTAGTTATTGTGTAATGAAGTTAGTAATTTTATTTCATTAGTTTCTGGTAGAATTTTTGGGAGCTAATTGTAAATTTGTATGAAAATCATTTAATTCTTTGTGTATTCTAAGTTTACATTAAAAATACATTCAAATTTAGAAGTTTTAATATTTCACTTAATTTTTCGAAATTCAAAGTTTTTCTGTTTATCCCATTTCAAACATTCTAAGGTAAATATCAAGACATTGATTTCCATATTCATTACTAGTATCCAAAAACATTGAGTAATAATATTCATTTTAGAATCAAAATGTTAAATTTATTTGTTCTTAGTTTCCACATATCTTTTACTGTATCAAGAAATTCCTCT
The DNA here is from genome assembly GCF_023864345.2 of Schistocerca serialis cubense. Classification (NCBI taxonomy): domain Eukaryota; kingdom Metazoa; phylum Arthropoda; class Insecta; order Orthoptera; family Acrididae; genus Schistocerca; species Schistocerca serialis. The sequence continues at coordinate 328,397,322 of NC_064640.1, forward strand.
CCTATTCCTTCTTTCACAATTGAAATCATAGATAATCATCTAATAATTGCAGTGTTTCCTCAACTATTTTTAACATATCGTAAGAAAATAATCCTGGTGCTGTATAATACCAGGAAGTATATCATTCATAAACTTTTATTTAAATTTCATTGAATTTTCTAAAACATTTGCTAATAATAAAACATCAGATTTTAAACATAAAAATGATATTCTAGTTAGATTTTTGTTAATATTTTTGCTAATTAATTGCATTTGTTTATAATCTTACTTACAAATATGATACTCAATTTATTAATAAAATCTTCCTTTGATGTAGTACTTATTATTCAAATTTTCCCCAGCTATCTATGTAATCATACAGAAACAAATTTTCTTGTTACTAATATTATAAATTCCTCTGGAAACATTTCGAATAATCTCTCATTCGAATATCTTTAAAATGGAAGACAGATTATTAGGCCATGAAGGCACAAATTATAATTATCAACAACTGTTATGTCCACAATTTTCAATTTTTTTACTAACAGAACTAAAATATCTATTTTTATTATTTGGTACTAATTTATATTTCTGTTTCCTCATAGTCATGTGTTTTAGAATTAAATGGGAATCATATCCTGATTCATTATGTAAATAAAGTGGTCCAAATTTAGGATGTTTTAATTATAAATAACAATTATTACATAATGGATCTGTTGATTTACTGTTAAATTATCATGATTTCTTTTGCATAATAAATTTTACATAAAGTACAAAAAGTTATATTTATTGAGCCTTATTCGTTCTTCGAAAGCTAAAGACATCATTTCTTCTTTAACATAAAGTTCTCCATTTTCTTCAAGTTTTTGTCCCCACATAGTCTCTAATTTTTGGATTAATTCTTCTGTATATAACTGGATTTTATTGCTGTCCACTTATAGGTTGAATATAATAACAAACATCACTTATTGAATTTTTGGTATTTTGTAGTAAAAGAGTTTTTGTGGATTGTGCTGACAATTATCCCTTTTTAATGCAAATGTATATATTCGATTTTCTCTGGTAGTTCTACTTATATTTATTAGTTAATTAAATAATGTTTGAATGATCATTTAAAATTATTAAACATTAAAATGTAATAAACAAAAACATAAATAAATTTTTGTATATATTTGTAGTAATCTGACTAGTAACAAGTCCAGATTAACATTTATCCAACAGTTGTAACAATGATTTTCTTTTCTAAAACACAATAAATGATTATGTGTGTCTTCTCCTAGAATTTGTTGTTTTTAAAGGATATCCCTGATATTCTACATGAAAAAGTGTACGATATAAGTGTATTACTTTTAGTCTCAATTTTTAGAATACCATAAATTTTATTGTCATTTTTTAAAGTGATCATTAATTTTAGTGTCAGTTCTTGCAATATACTTATTTGCAACAGGAAATCAAATATCGGGTTTTTTCATCAAGATATTTAACTAATTCTTTACAATTACTTGTTATATCTGAATTTTTACATTTTGGTCTATCTACTGAATTTAATGTTGATGCTATAGACAACAGAAAACGTTTTAGGTCATAAATTTTTAGATTAATGCAAATATTTTTTCTTTTATTTTTTCAGGTATATATACATTACATGTGTTAATCGATAATTGTAATCCAATAACTGTATTTAATGTCCCTCCTGATCCTAATGTTCGAAAATTACAAATTTTTACTGTAATATCATTTTTACCATTACAACATTTCCAATTATATCTTTTTCTTTAAGAATTGTATTATTTTTAGTTTGATATCCATAGTTTATTATGCATAAATCGTCTTCATTAGGTAGTCACAAAGTAAATTTAAATTTATTATTAACCCATAGTCCGCCCCAGTAGCTGAGTGGTCAGCGTGACGGATTGCTGTCCTCTGGGCCCGGGTTCGATTCCCGGCTGGGTCGGAGATTTTCTCCGCTCAGGGACTGGGTGTTGTGTTGTGTTCATCATCATTTCATCCCCATCCGGCGCGCAGGTCGCCCAATGTGGCGCCGAATGTAATAAGACCTGCGATATGGCGGCCGGACCTGCCCCGCGAGGGGCCTCCCGGCCAATGACGCCAAACGCTCATCATCATCATTAGCCCATTAGATAATTTAAGAGTTTCTTTAACTACTTTTGAAATTTATATTTTACAATTTCTTTCTAAATGCTTTTTCATGGAAATATTCTTTAACTGTTATTTATCTTGTTGTTTACCAAATATGTCAATAGCAAATGGAAATTTGTTTTAATGGTTTATCTTAAGTTTGTAAAACTTCATCACTACTTTCAATTTTATAGAAAGATGATCGTTTCCCATTATTTTCTCTTATATATGTAATATATGTATATATATACAGGGTGAAAAGTATTTAAATCGACATACTCTAGCAGGTTGTAAGGGACATCAAAACAAATATTTTTCCCTAATGTCAGTTTCTCCTATGAGGAGTATTCAAACCGGTAGAGGAAGAATTCTCTGGCGGCAAATTAATTAAACCAAAAAACATTTTTCCATTATTTTATGACCAAGATACAACACATTAACACAACCCAATTTCAATTACAGTAGATTTCCAAAAATGCCTCCATCGACACATAAACAAAGGTTACACCATAGGATCATGTTCTGTCTGACACGGGCAAAAACACCACGAGTATCCTGAATTGTTCCTGCTGCTGCTAATATCCGGGCAACCAGATCCTCTTATGATGCAACAGCAGTTGCGTAAACAAGGTTGCACATCTCTCCCTGCACAAAAATGTCCAGAGAGGACATATCTGGGCATCGAGCAGGCCATGGTACAGGACCACCTCACCCAATCCACGTTTCTGGGAACTGTCGGTCCAGGAATCGATGCACTCGATGACTGAAATGTGCCGGCGCCCCATCATGTTGGAACCACATGCATTGTCTTGGAGGGAGTGGGGCGTCTTCCAGCAGTTTTGGCCCTGCTCTGGCGAGAAAATTGTAATAGTGCCTGCCATTTAACAGCCTAGGTAGCAGATACTGCCCAATTAAACAGTCCCCCAACAACACCGACCCACACATTAACGAAGAACCGCACTTGATGAGCGCTAGTAACTGTGGCATATGGGTTATCCTCACTGCAAACATGCAGATTGTGCAAGGTGAAGACTCCATCACGCCCGAACATTGTTCCATTTGTAAACAACACAGAGGATGGAAATGTAGGATGCATTTCACACTGTTCCAGGTACCACTGCAAAAACTGTGATATGGGTGGATAATCAACTGGTTCCAGATTGTAGACACACTATAAGTGAAATGGACGTAACAATTACTCTCGAAGGACTGTTCTTACATTCGTCTGATTCGTCCCCATGTTACGTGCAATTGCACGAGTGCTGATTGAAGGATCCCGCTCCACATGCTGCAAGACAGATTCCTCAAATTGCAGCATTCTCACAGTGCGACGGCGTCACTGTCCAGGTAATCTGCTAAATGACGCGGCGTCATGCAAATGTTGGTACACAGCAGCAAAGATCATATGATTCGGGATACGGCGATTAGTATATTGTTGTTGATAACCCCACTGTGCAGCTTGTCCATTGTGGTGCACTACGTATTACACACCAACCATATCAGTGTACTCACTCCCGGTGTATTGCTCCAGTAGTAAACAGAGACAATGCACTACTACACTGGTGGACAGCATTTGCCTACAACTGAAGAGCGTAATACGCCCTCTAACAACTGAAAACTGTAATACGGCCTCTATCAACTGAAGAGTGTAATACGGCCTCCATTGGTTTAAATACTCCTCATAGGAAAATATGGCATTAGGGAAAAATATTTGTTTTGATGTCCCCTACAACCTCCCAGAGTTTGTCGGTTTAAATACTTTTCATACTGTATATTCAGTCATTAGATTCAGTTAAATTTAATAAAATATATTGGTTAGGAATGTCGTTGTTTAGGGGGAGGAAAAATCGGCACTATTAGAAGAAATCTGCCGATACCACCTGCTGGATCAGGTGGAGTGGAATCGGCAGATTCCATCTAGTTTCACATAAGGATATATATATCCTTATGTTATAGCACATTGAATCTGCCGATATATATATATATATATATATATATATATATATATATATGAATATTACGTTTTTAACTAAAAAGTAAATAGGATTTTTTTATTACATTTAAAATATCCATTGAAATTTTCCACTTTACAATACCTCTAATTTCATTTTAGATGAAAGTAATTCTAAGAAGTATAAGTAAGAAAATGCAGGTGTCTTAAAATTCGTATATCCATTTGTAAAGGAAAAAAAAGATTTTAATTTTTCAATTCTAGTAAATTATTTTTTTATTCTAGAAGTTTCTTAATTTTTAGTGTTTTAATTCTGTAATTTTTAAATTTTCAATACATTGTATTGCATAGGTATTTTTTAATTGATTAAAATATATAATTCATTCCCGCTTTTTTCAGTGATTACATTCAGTTAAATTTAATAAAATATATTGGTTAGGAATGTCATTGTTTAGGGGGAGAAAAAAATCAGCACTAGTAGGAGAAATCTGCCGATACCACACGCTGCTGGATCAGGTGTGGTGGAATTGACAGATTCCATCTACTATCACATAAGGATATTTTATTAAAGGTAGCCCAGCAGTTGGATTTTAAGTTCTTGAAACTATTTTTAGTCCACTTTTTCCTATAGGATGAGCATTTTCATAGGAAGATAGTACAGCAGAACATATGAAACATTTTACCTTGACTGGCAGCAGATTTTCATTGTCCCAACATTGTCTAGAATTGTTTTGACATTTAGGAGAAGAAACTGGTCTTCAGATATCTACTCCAGGGTAGCTTTCAACTTACTAACACAGTCAGTTAACTGAAATTGGATTACTGTCCTCAGTGTTTCTCACTGCTTCATGAAATGATGAAGCGTAGCTGAGAAAAAAAAAAAAATCCCAGAAAAGGTATTCTGACAGAAGGTTTGAAGGAGCAGTAGACATGTGATTTTAATAGTTTAAAAATTCTGATAACTCTTTCAACAGCAGCCAATAGTGCTAACCATTGTGTGATAGAATAGCCCAGAATCATTGAAAATGTGTTTCCAAAAAGCTACAATGGTGTTTCAGACTTTCAACTCTCATAGTTTATGATCTGAAGTATCCAAATATTTTGCAGACTACCATTTCTGTATCTATAGGATAAATGTCAGTAGCTGCTTGAACTGTATTGTGCAGAATACAAGCAGCACACCAAACCCATATCAGTCCATGGCTAAGCTTCACTTGCAGGTTGGTAAAAACATTGTTCTGACCATTTCCTTCAGCACCTCCAAACCTGCAGCTATTATTACGAGCACACAACACAACAATTTCTTCTTCTTGACCATTTTTTCTGAGGCAGCCTGTTAAATAGTCACTTACATTAGTAGATGTTTCTCCAGGCAATGTTTTCAGTTGTGATATGCTTATTTCTACACCAGGTATGGAAACAAAATATCTAACAAGGACAAATGAAAACCTTAATCTCCTTATGGTTAGATACATCAGACGCAAGTAGAAATAAATATCACCTTTTCCAAATCACATCACAACACAGTTAAAATATGAGCAACTAATGCATTCAGGACTGTGGGCTATGTTTCTGTACTTGCACATGCAAATTTACACTCTAATGATGCTTGAAGAAGCTTTGATGTACAGTGTGTAGATATGAAGCTATGACTGTCCTGCAAAGTATTCTATGCAAAAGCTCCCTTAGTTATAGGTTACCTCTCCTGCTGTCCACAAAGTTTGTCATATTTAAAGAATTACTTTAATGTTGCACTAGACGCTGATACAAGACTGCTGCTTTATGTTCATCAGTTTTGTAAGTGACACTGTCTACATCCATGTTCACCAAAGATTAATGAGAGACTACAAGCATGTGTGTGGTATCTCATTTTTCCTCCAGTTTGAAGAGCTTTCTTGCTTATGAATAGATATTATTTTAGCAGTTACATGTTGAGGGAGCATTTGCACATCTTTGAACTCATTCTTGCTGTGATATATAATCATTCATGAAGAAAAACAACTTAACTTAACTAATACAATACAGCGTAATCCTATGTAGCACACAATACAATCTGATACAATTATGCATGAACTGATGAGATATAGAGATAGAAACAAAGACTTGCAGCCTTCATTCTTGTGATGGAATTCGCATAAGCAGCTGACACCTTGCAAGTCGGTACCAAAGAGTGGTATGATGGTCCCAGTTGTTTTTGGTATTGATGGAACTTGAACCTGGAGGCAACCACATGGTGTCTCTCAGACTAGTCATTACCCAGCAGAATGCGTATCTCCCAAAAGGAGAGTGTGACAGGGTCTAACAGAGTAGCCAACTTTTGGAACAGAAAGGCCTTTGCTGGTGAACCCCAAGGGGGGAAAAAATATGGCTGTGATGAACCATCTGTGACTTGAAATGCTGTGGGATACTGTTTCAGATGATACAAGTATGTGTTCCAGACCTCCTTAGTGTCAATAAAAGATTGAAATAATGGGGGAGGTATGGGAGTGCCACTAGTGAGACATGCTGAGGCCTGGCACAACTGGGTCTCATGCGCTCTGAGTTTGTACACCCAAAACTGAAGTTATTTTTGTAACAAGTCTACCTGGAGCTGCTGCTGTTGCGCCAACATCTATTGATACTCCAGCACACAAGCCAGCTTTGTGTCAATGTTACCAAATAACTTCCTGTTTCTTTGTCACCAATGCTACATCTGTGCGTAGTCAGGTATCAGTACACACATTAGAGCTCTGAAAGGAATGGTGACACATAGAGAACCATCAGGCAGGAGAGCCACCGGCACAAGAGTAAACAAAATGTGACAGACAGACTGCAGAAAAAACAATAGACGGGGACAAACAACCTTGATTACAAGAAGGCCATACCTGAAGCCTTGATGACAACAAGGCCAAGAGAAGCAGAGAGACAAATTTAAAATGTGTCCAGAGAGAGTAACTGGATGATAAGCAAGGTAGTTATCAAGCAATCTTAGAACAGCAAAAATGAATCCGAAAATATTATGCATTATCATTGAACTGACCAACTACGTGCTGGGCAGCCACCTATATACTGGCTGCACAGTCTGCTGTTTTCCACTGTACTCATGTTGCCAGATGGTGATCTCCCCATGTGATGACAGCACTGCATGGCTGTCATGCCCCCTAATGGCCACTTAAGTTGATGTCCTCTGGTGGGGATTCTAGTCTTCCTATTAAATGAATAGCCCAATTAGTGGAGATTGTGGATGACCACTTCATGAAAAATCATCATGTGTGCAACCTCCAGTCTGTATCAATTGTGGAGATGATCACCATACACAATCCCAGACGTAAACGTGCCACCTTAATTAGTATATGTAAAATCCAGAAACTTAGCCTCCATCAACACCCCCTCCCTTTTTTTGAAGCCCAAAAAAGAGTGTCCACTTACATCCCATCCCAGTAGTATAACAGTTTGTTGGTACTATACCCAGGCCATCAGCATTTCCCTGATTATTTGATCCATTAATTGTCTCAAAGTTGATTATTGATATTCAAAACAGTAAATTAGCCCATTGGGGAGATAGATCTTGTGGTTATCGCAGAACCATATTGGTTGTAATTCACTCACTGCAACCAGCCAGAGAAATTACATCATCTTTTGCCATGCAAGCTCTTCCCAGAAAAGTCATAATGTGAACCATTGGTTAATGCAGTCACAGACCACAGGTTCCAGTGTATTCTGGTCCTCTTTAGTTCCTATGCCCACAGAATATAATCCTCCACAAGAGACCAATTACTCTAATGTAGTTAAGGAGAAAAAGAAGAAATTTGGTTACACTGGAGGTACCGGATCTTCCCTCACCAGCAGGTCCAGAAACCACGTTTGTAGATGTTACTCCACCCACACAGGTGACAGCCAGCGATCCTGGAGAATGACCATCATGCCTAACTAGGCTACTCTGAACATAATAACGCAATGGAACTGCAATGGATGTTACTGTCACCTATTAGAACTACTACAGTTGATGGAATCTCTCAGTATGTATTGTTACCCTAAAACCACACTTCACTGATGACTGTTCTCCAACCCTTCAATGTTACCATGCCTTGTATCAGAATCATACTGGCCCTGAGAAAGTATTGGAGAGTTTTATACATTGGTTTACACAGGAGTTGTCAATGAGTGGATTGCCCTCTTTACCACACTGCAAGCAATATCAGTGTGCCTGTGAACAATTCTAGTTGTGTTCTGTGCCCAATGCACATTTTTGGTTGCCAGCCCAGCAGTCTCTTTCACCAGTCTACTGGCTTTGCTACAGTGATCACTACATGATGAACCAGTGGTAAATACCACTTTCTGACGTTCCTGTCACTTCTTTGCCACTACTAACTAACCAACTTACTACTTGATGGACTATTTGCAGTCTTGGCCTCTAGTTAGGGAAAGCTGGATATTGCACCTATGCTATACCTTTCGTCCCCTCCCCAACAGGTTGTATCAACAATGTTGTGAGAAACATATCTGGTGTGATCATCCATGCTGCTGGAAACGCTGTCCCCCTTTGTATTGACCCCCTCCAATAGCAACCAGTGCTGTGCAGGACAAAAGACATTGCAAGCAGGTATTCGGAATCATCAAGGGCCCTGCAACATCTCATGTGACATATTTCACAGACAGCCCTCATCGTTTTGAAGCAGATCTATGAAAAGGTGCACTAGATAATTAAATTCAATAAAAAGGACTGTTGGGAGCATTATATCTTTTTTTTTTATGTATGTCATCTCATCTCAGTTGTGGGCCAAGCTCTCTAGTCTTCTGGTCTGCCAACGATCAACAACTGTTCCAAGTCTCCTATTTCACATTGCTATTTCTCGCTATGCATATGTTCTTGATGAATGTATTATGCCCATGAAAGACAAGTTCAACACATCGCCATATCCCTTACCCCAGAAATCCAGAATTATATAATTATCCTTTCACTGACTGAGAACTGCTTCATTCTCTTTATTCATCATATGATATGGCCCCAGGTTCTGATTCAATTCATAACCAGATTATCCAACATAAGAATGTGAGTCACATGCTCCACCTACTCAGGCTCTTCAACTGTATTTGACTACAAAGTGTCTTCCTTCCACAATGGAGGGACCATATCACCATACAGGTCTGATGTGAGACCAACATTCCCAACATGTCCACACCACTACATTTGTAGTGTGCCTAAGAGATGTTTGGCATCATACTCATTACTCGAGGCAGATTAATCTACCAAGTTCCATATGAGTTTGGGCATAGCGTGTGCATTCGCACAAGAATGTCAATGGCCGGAAAGCCATATTTTAGCTATATATGATGGTAGTATCTCTTCCCAAAAGAACAGTTACCACAGATGACCATGCAGCTTTGTTAGAAATGAAATGATAATTAAATGGACACCCTAGCTGCAAACAGGCATTGATGCACTTCATTGGGGACATGTTGAAAATGTGTGCCCCGACGGGGACTCGAAGCCAGAATTACCTGCTTGCGGTGTGGACATGTTGGGAATGTGGGTCTCACGGGGAGTGTGCAAGGGTTACTACGCTAAACTGTCTTCTCTGCAAATGAGAGTGTATGTAGTCAGTGAACCATCGCTAGCAATGTCGGCTGTACAACTGGGGCGAATGCTAGGGAGTCTGTCTAGACTAGACCTGCCATGTGGTGGCCCTTGAAGGCTCAGATGGATAGAGTGTCTGCCATGTAAGCAGGAGATTCCGGATTCGAGTCCCAGTCGGGTCACACATTTTCAACATGTCCCCAATGAAGTACATCAATGCCTGTTTGCAGCTAGGTTGTCCATTTAATTATCATTTCATTTCTAGCAAAGCTGCATGGTCATCTGCAGTAACTGTTCTTTTGGGAACAGATACTACCGTCATATATAGTTAAAATATGGCTTCCCAGCCATTGACCTTCTTGTGAAAATGCACATGCTATGCCTGAACTCGTACGGGACTTGTTAGATTATTCTGCCACAAGTAATGAGTATGATGGACAAACATCTATTATTCGCACTACGAATGTAGTGGTGTGGACATGTTGGGAATGTGGGTCTCACACGGAGAGTGCAAGTGATAAGTCCCTGCAGGTGCACTATCCTTTGTGTCGTAGGTGGCTCAGCTGGATACAGCGTCTGCCATGTAAGCAGGAGATCCCAGGTTCGAGTCCCATCAGGGCACACATTTTCAACGTGTCCCCTATGAAGTACATCAATACCTGTTTGCATGGTTTTGTGGTCCAGCTATCTGTTTTTCAGGCAGTAATCAGACACAAGAATTGTATACAACTTTTTGAACTTTGTGAATTTAATCTTGTCATTCACAAAATAAAAATCAACCATGGCAAGTCACAGGAGAACGTCAAGATGGGTCATGCATCTGAAGTTGTTTTACACCTGATGGAAGCTTTCTTGAACAAAGGATATGTGCTTCATATGGATAATTTTATAATTCTGCATCACTTACAAAATTGTTGTTGACTTGCAAAACCTATGTGTGTGGAACATTACATAACGTCAGGAAGAAAAACCCAAAATTATTTCTTATTATGTAATGAAAAAAAGGTCAGTTGGTGCAGAAAAGGAATTGCAATATTTTGTTTTTAAATGGAAGGACAACAGGGAATTCATGACCGTTTCTAATATACAACAAGCCAAAATGGTGTAAGTTCACACAAGATGTAGTGGAGTTGCCTTGAAATCAGGTATAGTCAGAGACTACAACTGTTGTGTTGGCAGAAGAGCCAACACCGTGTTACTTGAGGAGGCCGAAGTGCATGCGTTTTAGCTCACACAGGCTGGCGTGAGGAGGGAAGAACTATACTGACATGAGGTCTGGAACATGACAAGGAATTAGAATGCAGAAAGTGGGCGTAATTAGTTTGATACTTAACTTTAATCCATTAATGATGAACGTCGCTCTTGACGGTACATGAGTCACAATATTATCTGTTCGGAAGACATAGTAACTGAATATGGCGCCTTGCTAGGTCGTAGCAAATGACGTAGCTGAAGGCTATGCTAAACTGTCGTCTCTGCAAATGAGAGTGTATGTAGTCAGTGAACCATTGCTAGCAATGTTGGCTGTACAACTGGGGTGAGTGCTAGGGAGTCTCTCTAGACTAGACCTGCCATGTGGTGGCACTTGGTCTGCAACCACTGATAGTGACGACACGCAGGTCCGATGTATACTAATGGACCGTGGCTGATTTAAATGCTACCACCTAGCAAGTGTGGTGTCTGGGGGTCACCACAACAACAATGGCATGAAAGGTGTTGATCAGTCAGATCAAATGCTGTTATATTATTGATCACTGCAAAAAACTATTAAATGGCCAAAAAAACTTGATCTATATGTAATGCAAATTTGTCTGCACAATGTCCAGGGGTTTTATAATCAAACAGCATGAAGAGTGTCAAGTTTCCAGATTTTAGAGAAAAAATTATTCTGGCATTGATTGGGGAAAGGACGCCAGACATCCCAAAGAAAATGAGGACTGATGGCAGCTTTCATTATTTAGAGACAATAAACATCACAGATAAATTAAGTGTGTCCAACAAACCCATGCAGACTGTGCACACAACAAAAGAAATGCTATGAATCATGGTACATTTGTCCTATTTGTGAGGAAATGCTGGTCTTTTGTATGGAAGAATACTTCAAGACATATCATCAATTGAAAACTTTATTTTAAGTACCATTAGTGACACAAAGTATTCATTTCATGTCCAAAGCTAAAATAATTCTATGAACTCTTGTATAGATTTTTCTGTTAGTTTATTCCAATTGTGAAAATAAAAATTCTGTTACACCAAGCCCAGATGCTTTACTATACTTGTCTCTGATGCCTAAGACCAGTAAATTGCATGTATTTCCTATTAACATTTTCATTTCGAACTTTATGCTGAAACTCATATCAGGTGCCAGCATACATGTCATCAGCTACAAGATAACTTGTAGTTGGAGGTCACCATGTTAAAAGTAGCCAATCTCTACAAAGCTATTAAATACTGGTAACCCACTTTACTTTGAACAACAGGTGATTTACAGCTTTCAAATACATTTCAAAATTCATAATTTCGTCATGTTACCTTATATACTTTTGTTTCTTGATAGAGCAACATCATAATTGTAAATGAAATACATAGTGTTGTGCTTTTCATTAAGAATTCATAATTTGGCTCAGTATGGTAACTGTAAATGGATAATGTTGATTTTGATGGATGTGATCATGTTTGACACATACTGTAATTAATATTATTTTTAAACTTTGAAGTAGGTCTGTTGTTTGAAACTCATAGGATCAATATTTGTCAACAGTAATACTTCCATCAGCTGAAAAAAGGGCCAGTTCTGTCTCTTGGTTTAACACATGGTGGTTATTCTTTCAGACAAGTCCAAAAGACGAGACACCATTTTTTATCCAGCAGCCATTATGTACTAATACACAAAGAAATTACAGACCTTGCCTGTGAGTGGCCACTGATTGAAGTCAGTGGGGAATCAGGAACAAATTTTCAACTTTCCCCATTAATTTCAATTAATACATGATTGCAGTGAAGTTCTGTAATTTCTTTTAATATTAATCAGATAAAATGATAGATAATTATTCTAGATCAAGCATAGATGTTAGCCTTAATTAAACCTTGGAGGCCACTCATTATTATTTACATTGTACTGAGAGTTATTGAGATTTCATGAATTTCTTCAGCAGCATGGTGTAACTTGCTACTTGTTGTTATTTAAGTAAGAAGTAAAGCAGTCTTGTAGTGAACCATGTATACCATAAGAATGTAGGTTTTTAATAGAAACTCATTACAGAAATGGTAAAATACCTTTCATACGTCACAGAAGATGCCAACTTGAAGTATTATATTGGTTCAAAATTATTTTGTACTCATCGGATGTATAAGTATTTTCTCCAGTGGAGCATAAATTCTGAAATATGAAAGATTATTTGCTAAGTATCCCATTAGTGTCTTTGTATGTGCCAACCTTGAAGACTTTATCATATTAAATAGAATGGAAAATGAGGTTAAGAGAGAGAATTATTGATGTTTATTGAATAATCCTTCATATAGAGAGGCATGACAATGGTATACATTAATCTGAAATGAAATAAATTCACTGGAATGAAATTAATGAAGTCATTTTGTATGAAATCAATCAAGAGGCAATGACATGAAATGATATTAACAAACACTGGTCAGAAAAGGTAAACCTGCAGTATAATAAATGTGACATGACATAAACTTTGTGCTAGATTGCAGCTCAAATCCTTGCAGACATGAAGCTATTTTAGCCTGCCTTCAGCCCTGAATTAGTTTTTCACTGTCACTGATCTTTCCTTCTGTTGCTCAGGAACACTAAAATCTGAAGTCCTCCTATGTAGTACTTGAGAAAACAATGGAGTACTGATTTGGTGGAGGACCCTGGTTCATCCTGTCATAAAGATATACATCAGCTAAATTAAATCCACTGAAGTGAAATTAATAGATGAAAACATCTATGATAATGCAAACTTTAGTTTGGTCTAAGGGAATGCTTAAAGAGCCAAATGGTTAAGCACATTGTTCAGGTTAAAATCCCAACCTGGGATAAGTTTTCCTTTGTCATGGCATATTGATGTATTTATCTGTCAGTGAAAATATTCTTAATTAATTATGTATTACATATAAGTCAAGGAAGATTGATGGGTTGGTTGAGGGTTTAAAGGACTAAACAGCCAGGTCATCAGTCTCTTGTTCATATAACAGTCCATCTGGATTTAGTGACATCAGTCAGAAATCTGATCAAACTGTGATAGTATCTAGGAGTGGTAAACATGGAAGCATCAAAAGCAGTATTGATGCCAAGGATAGGAAATAACTGCATGAGAGATAAAAATATATGTGTGAGGTGGGTCTGCAGGCCAGAGAGCAAATGTGGACCACAGGGGCCTCATCTGCAGTGATGGTCATCATCTGCACATATTTGGAAAAGTTAAGACATTACTGGAGTAAATAATTCCTTCTAGCTGGGTGGAGAGGAGGTCCATAATATTGAAAATGGTAAATATATCATAGATGTTGGTGGGACTGAAAAAAGTAAAATAAAGTGAAGGAAGTAGTCAGGTTGGTGAGGATGTAAGTGGAGTTAAGTATCCTCTATGGCTCAGCATGTGATGGGAGACCACTCTCCCACAATTGTCTTGCCCCTGATCTGATATAGTTGAAGTGTTCTCTTGATGGAACTATAAAAGCCTGTTCCCTTGTCCTTTTGTCATCAGTTAAGATGAAGTACAAAGAATTCTTAAGACCTCTCCTTCCTCAGGATACTATGTGAAGAGGCATTTCTAAAAGAGTAAAATAGGGTGCTTCAGATAACAGGGCTAACAACATCTAAAAATAATTAAAAGAAGAGTACAAGAGGGATGAACAGCGTGACTAATCGAGTAAATAGTGTTGGGGATGCCCCATTCCAGCTTATGGATTGAATGACCTCAAAGCCTAAACAGTGCCCACCTCCATCCTCAAAAATAAGATAAATAAAGCAGTTTGAACCATTATATCTAAGAATATGAATCACTTTCTGGATGGAAAAAAATAACCACTTAACTTCTCATACTTTGTTTGCTAACATTAGAGGCCAAAAAGGAAAAAGGTAATGCTTGTTGTAGAGATCCAGAAGGAGGTGGCATTTCACCAGACATGAGCTATAGGGCTCTGGAACCCCGGGTTCCTTATGGAAGACAAAGCTTTGTGTTAATCTAATGTGACTGATGTGGAGGAGACATAGCACAGTGGATTTCTTCTGGTAGGAATGGAAGAAGGGCTGCCATGCAGTTAGATTCTCCTTTATAGTGTGTAGTTCATTAGAGGAGGCAATAGTCCAACAGATGATGTTCCATATCCAAGTCAGTAGAGTTGTTATATTCACCTGTAAGTCCATGCCTGGGATTGTCAGAGGTGATTGTAAAAGTAATCGCTTCTAGTCAAATGGCTGCCCAGTTCATTCCCTGGGATACCCACTTGATTTGGACCCAGTGAAACACAAGTGAGCAGGTAGTATGGCTAAGGTCAGAGAGAAGATCATGAATAGCAGATATCATCAACAATGGGAGGTTTGATAAACAAATTGTAAACCTCTATTAATGGCTATCAGCTCCACCATAAAAACACATGGTCCCAGCAATGAATTTTGTCACCCACTGTATGAAAAAAGAATTTAATATGGTGGATGATTAGGAAATTGTTGTATGGTGATTGTATAAGCGATCAAGATGTGGCATCATAGGTACTGAAAATCTTTGATCTCCACTTCCAGAAGCAGAAAGTCTGTGGAACTAGTCAAGATGATGTGAGTGGCCAGTCTCAATCCACAAAGATGTATTGGGTACAGTAGCTTCAAAATTAGTGGTTGCACTGAGCCATTAACCTGGCAACCATTATCCACCTGGGACAAGATCAGGACCTGGTAAATACAGAGCAGAATAGCATCATAGCACAATATGCAACCCCAAGAGGTGTGGGTGAGGTAACAAACAACATTAAACATTCGTTTTTAACTGATGAATATGGGGCAAATATGTCAACTTTTTATCTAAGAGGAGTCCCAAAAATCAGACCTGAATAACAATGTTTCAGTTCTAGGTATCCAAGTAGAGTTCTGTGATGAACTGGAGCACAATGAAAAATGGTTGATCATGTTTTCATGGGAGAAAATTGGAAGCCTTTTTAAGAGGCCCAAATGAAAGCTCTTTGCATGGCTCCTAGCAGCTGCCATTCAGGTGTAGTTGTGTATTAGGAAGTTTACCAAATGCAAAAATTGTCAAAATACAGCATGGGGTTAGCCACTGGTCCAACAATGATCACTGTCCCATTGATGGCTATAAGGGAGAACATAGCATTAAGTAAGGAGCCCAAGGGTCACTGTTTTCTTGAACCTGTGGAAGCTGAGCAATGTACCAACCCTAATCCAAAATGGTGGGATCGATATAAATTGACAAATAAGGATTGGAAGGGAGCCTCCATATCTCCACTTGTGATGGGTAAGTTAAATCTGATAACATTAAATGCTGTAGTAAGCTTAATGTAGCTATAAAACAACTGCAGCGAGATCCTGCCACGAAAAATAAATGCAGTAGGTTTGCTGTTTCTACCCTAACCAGATGATCAGTTGTGGATCATCCCCCGAATGTGGTGGTGTAGATATGTTGGGAATGTGGGTCTCATGGGGAGCATGCAGGGGATAAGTCCCTTCAGGTACACTACGCTTTGTGCCCTCAGTGGCTCAGATGGATAAAGCGTCTGCCATGTAAGTAGGAGATCCCAGGTTCGAGTCCCGGTCAGGGCACTCATTTTCAACATGTCCCCAACGAAATACATCAATGCCTGTTTGCAGCTAGGGTGTCCATTTAATTATCATTTCGTTTATTGTTAGGAATGTAATTATCACTCATGATGCTACTGAAATGATGTAAAAGTGGTCTAGTTTTTTAGTGATGGTCATTAGAGCGCAATGAGTGGTCTGACAAGTGTAGATATCTCAATGTCAGCTGAAAACTGTTTCTATTCATAAAAGATTTCCAGAATGAGACATTGCAAAAAGGATGTGTACTGCAGTAACATTCTGTTCATGGAAAGCAATAAGGTCCCATGTGTGGCATGTAATCTGCCCCTCCCTCACATAATTGGTTTGTTGATTGTCACTGACTTTACAATAAATTCCTCTAATAGGCTTCAAGAGGAGTAAGATTTACAAGTTACTTGTTTACTTGTCTTCTTTCCTATACTTGGCCCCAGGTCTTCATGTACAGGGGTTGATTCTTGAAGCTGAAATTTTTCTAAATTATAGGTTCTCATGGTTCCAGTTGCCATAACTATTGAAGAATTGCCTGTTTTATGTTGATTTTTATTGTTTAACATTTTTCTAGATCACACTGTATTTACAATTTCCACAACAAAATCGAAAATTACATTGTTATTGCCAAACATAAAATATATGTTTGATCACATTAGAGGCATGCCCACTACCAATCCATTCTGCAGAACTAACAATGTTCCAACTACTTTACAAACTTTCTTGACAAATGACTTTCTATTAATCTACACCATTATTTTATAGATGGATCCAGAAATAAATTTAATAAGTGTCGTCCAGTTGCACAATTAATAATAGGAATTTTAAGTGTGCCAGATATGTTGTAATTTCAAACGTTTCTAAAATAAAGGTAATTTTAACTGTACGTATCAATTGTAACAATGAAAATAAAGTAATTTCTTGTTACAGATTACAGCTTGAAATACACCACATTGTGTAAATAATCATATGAAATTCTTTTAGGGAAACAGGTGAGATAATATTAACTTGTTTAAAAAGTAGTAAGTGTTTTTGGTATCAATAACTTCTGTTGAAGAAAAGTAATGCTGGAGGAGGATGTCCCTTTACAGGAGACAGCCCCAGAAATACTTTCATTTCCACAACATTTGTATCCCTCCATCTTGAGAGCCAGGTTGACCTTCTCCTCCCACGTTTTTCTGCTTTCTGGCTCACATAAGGATTTGTTTCTTGAAGCAATGACGTTCAGGGCTCTTTGGCGAAAAAAATAAATCAACAAGTGCATTGATCCCAAAATTTTCTGAGTCTAATCTCAACGCAACATTGTCATTGAATGTAAATATTGGTGGATCTTGAGGAATGTCTGTACACTCGTCACTGTTATTTGAAGTGTTGCTACTGTACCAACCTGCTCATCTTGTTCATTGAATTCACTGTTGTCTGCATCTGAATCTTCACTTAAATGTTCAAATGAAGATGATTCGTGGAAACCCACCACCCTAGATTTCATTCATAAACTCTTCCCATTCTAAATCATTCAGCTGTTCAAGTTCTACATCACTCAGTTTCCTCTTATTACTAGCCATTTTATGAGGAAAATTGAATGCAGATAATGATAAATGTCACTGAACCATGTACAATGAAGACTGAACAACTACTGATGCAGTTACAACAAAGATCTGGCTCATTTTTTTTATACAGATCGACTACAAATGAGATGCCTATTCACTCTGTACAAACTTCCTAATACGACTTCTGGAAGCAGTTTACTGATTTTGGCTGCAATAGTCAATGTGTTAAGCTTTATGAAAACATAGCTCAAACAGATTTGTTCTTCAAAAAATAACCCACCTTTAGAGATGGTAGAATTCTAACAATAACTTATAATCAAGGTAGAAAACATTCAGTTATTGGGTGTACATAGTAATTAAAACTTAAAGTGCAAAAGACATATTAAAACTTTTAAGTTTTGTGCATTTTTTCCATAAGAATAACTGAGAAGTTTTACAACATAAAAATCTGTAAATTATAATATTTTGGATACAAATTTTGTAGATATTGTTAAGGATTATATTTTGGGCAACATCCAACTGAAATGGAAAGTGCATATTGTTTTACAAAAGACATACACATGTTACAGGTATATGTTCAAGCAGTGGGGAATATTAATAACAGAGGGAAGACCATCTTTATGGCAAGCTGAAAAAGAGAGTTAAAGAGAGGTGATATATACGTGTGCATGATATACACTTTCCCACAAATATATTTCTCTTCTTCATATTTCCTGTGTGTTACCACAGATGACGAGTCACCGATCTCATTTGTACTAAGATTGCAGGACCACAAGGTGCCTATTTGCTTCCATCACCCTGAGTGGAATGCATAAGTTCTAACAAATGTACACCAACCTGCTGCCTTCTATGGTTGTTGTCCCATGTGTAGAAAATAGCTTCTAGATCATGAATCCATACTCTTGAAGCTGTAAGAAACTCTTAGTCAGGAAATGTTGTTTTAGAAATGACAAATTTCCAATCTGTTTGTTTACATGGGATGCCACACAAGAAACTGCACAAATACATTCCTTTTTAGACTAACAAATAATTTTTATTCTTCAGCAAATTAATGAAATGCATATTTTCATAATTAGTATCACACTGTTCTCAACTGCTATCCAAATAACCATACACTGTTAATAAAGTCATAACTAACCTAGACCACAGCAGACAACGTGTCTGTCTTCCAATACTGCCAAACTAGCTCTGATTTACAAACTAGACACTGCTAACTAAGTCTTAACTGATACCATGGCAGACAACATGGCTATCCTCCGAGGCAACCGAATGAGCTCTTATCTTGCAGCAGAACCACTTCGCCCACAATCCAAGTTAGGCACAATCCAAAGATCACTGAAGTGCTTCATCTGCCTTTTCATTTTGCAGTTGATTGTTATTTTGCTAGTTATTAATACTTGTGAAATAAAGGAATGATAGCATGCTATTTTGAGAGATGCTTTAGTTTGAAACTCAAGTAAATATGGTGTTTAATTTTTCAAATATTGTTAGTAGAAGATTATCATTTTGGTGCCCAACTTCCAAATGCAGCAGCCAACCATGGAGAGGGACCACAATTTAGGCAGGCTTTCTCACGATACTCATACAGAACCAATCATCTGTCATTGGTACCTCACACCACATTATGTCATATAGCCATAGCCGCCTTCTTAACTGCTCTAACAAGAGCTTCTTGTAGCTATGGATGTCAGTCAGTGAGGCCTTGCATGAAGTCTGTATTCCAAAATATCCCCAAGGCAAGTCTATTACAGAGATGTTATTGTCATGGAATCACTTTGCCACATGCCGTACATTATGAACAGGTGGTTGATCATGTTAAATGATGCAATTGTCACACCCAAACTGTTCTTCAAAAGTGGAAAGCAAGAAGGTGCTTAAAACAGCAATGTAGGCCTGTGATGTGATAGTGCCAAACAAGGGGTGCAAGCTTCCTCCATGAAAATCATGACCACACCATAACACCACCACATCCGAATGTCACTGTTGGCACTACACATGCTGGTAGATGACATTCACTGGGCATTTGCCATACCCACACCTTGCCAGCGTATCACCATATTGTGTATCATGATTTGTCACTCCAAACAACAGTTTTTCACTGTGCAATCATCCAATGTTTATGTTACTTACATCAACTGAGGAGTTGTTTGGCATTTACCGGCATGATGTGTGGCTTATGAGCAGCCGCTCAACCATGAAATCCAAGTTTTCTCACCTCCCGCCTAACTGCCATAGTACTTGCAGTGGATTCTGATGCTGTTTGGAATTCCTGTGTGATGGTCTTGACAGATGTCTGCCTATTACATATTATGACCATCTTCAACTGTCGGCAGTCTCTGCCAGTCAACAGCCAAGGTTGGCCAGTATGTTTTGTGCTGTACCTGTCCCCTCACATTTCCACTTCACTATCTGATCAGAAACAATGGATCTGGGGATGTTTAGGAGTGTGGAAACCTTGCATAAAGATGTGCAACAAAAATGGCACCCAACCACCAGACCATGTTCAAAGTCTGTAGGTTCCACAGAGCACCCCATTCTGCTCTCTCACATTCTCTAATGACTACTGAGGTCACTGATATGCAGTACCTGGCAGTAGGTTGCAGCACAAGGCACCTAATATGAAAAACATATGTTTTGCGGGTGTCCAGATACTTTTGATCACATAGTGTAAATATAATCAATAAGACTCATAACTAAGTAAATCATTAATTAACAGTTAGGTAAAAGGTACATTAGTAATACCAGTGGTATGCAGGCTGCTTTACTATCTCCTGTCATTAAAAAAAATCTGTATATATGCAAAGAAACAATTTTTTTCCAGAATTTGCGGTTCATTTATCTGAGCTTTGTTTTCACAGTTGTTTGTGACCAGAGCATAAATACTTCATTGTCAGCTGTCATATAAGAGTAGCTAAACATGCCAAAGTATTGTTACTCTTCTATGAACTGGATGGAAATCTGAAATCTTTGTAATGTGCATTACTCTAATTTCTGAGAACACTTTAATAGTCTGTGGAAAATAGGAAAAGGTACATGAAAGACAAGGGAGAATGAGAAAAGGTGAGATGGTCTGGCAAGAGTTTGAGAGCATGTGGTAGCTGATAGCCAAAAGTAAACAGACATAAGTAAATTAAAAATATACAAATACAAAAATAAGAGTAAATAAATACGAAAGAAAGCACACTATAAAATGGCAAAGTAACAAAATAGAGCATAATTTTGTCTTCTTCTTCATTTTTGTGGTCTTATCCCACGTCTTCATGGAGTCAGTTTGTTATTCTCACTTAGGCAATGTTAATGGTAGAAGATGGCTGGATATCCTTCCTGTTGCCACCCCTTCCCTCGGGATGGAATGTGTGTAATCCATCTGTCTATATCTAGTATTAGCGTAACTAGAGATGAATATGAGTACCAGCCCAGTATTCACTTAATGGACTGGGGAAATTGTCTAAAATACATAGCCAGGCTGGCCAGTGCATTGGGCCTCATCATTAATCTGCCAGGCAAATTTAATGTGGATCCAGTGTGCCTACCCAAACCCCAGGAACATCATGCCATGCACTTGGCTGATAAAACTGAGTAGACAGTGGGAAAAATAAAATTAGGTATCACAAAGAATATAAAAAATATTTAAAGGGAAGGTGGAATGAAGGAGGTTACACGAATAAAGGATATTAAGACAGTGTAGAGAGAATAGGCATGTTTGTAAAACAAGAATCTGCAGATTAGGAAGTTACTCTATGATAATCTGAAAAGCTTGCACTGGAAGAAAGTATCAGAATGATGAAATAGGTTCTGAAACTATGATGATGAAAATATGTATTAAAAGTTATTATCAAGTCTGACACAATGAAGAAGAGTATTTCAGTTTCATCATGCCAGGCATACAGAACTTTTATGAAATAGTTACTGTTGATACTTTATTTTATTGCATCATTTGTAATTAATACATTCACAAAAGATGATGCTGTGATTTCCCATTAACAGTATGATATGGTAATATGTTATTTCTGGCAAGTGCAACACCGATGTGCTATTGCATAAGAAATGTGTTATGTGCAAATGGAGGAAACATATACTAAGTTAAATGGAAAAATAGTTATACAGATTCAAGTTTAGGACTGTTGTTAACTTTGCCTCTCTCTCTGCTTTAGTATGTGTAATAACTATACCTAGTTTCATACAACAGTTATGGATAGCTTACGATTTACCCCCTGAAAGGGCAGACTGTTTTTTAGAATATGAGATAGCACACAGTTTGTACAGTGTCTTCATGTTACCAAGGTAAATATATAAGATTAAAATCACACTTTAATCTCAGTTTAATGAAACTATGATAAACTAAACTTACATTATGTAAGTTAAAGCACTGTATACTTAAACAATAATAAAAATATATTGCTCTGTTGCCATGGTCAGGTGTTACCCCAGAGTAACAACTCATTTGAAGCATTAAACA
Source organism: Schistocerca serialis cubense (assembly GCF_023864345.2). Lineage (NCBI taxonomy): Eukaryota > Metazoa > Arthropoda > Insecta > Orthoptera > Acrididae > Schistocerca > Schistocerca serialis. Next base: position 328,419,738 of record NC_064640.1, read on the forward strand.
GAACAGTTGCATCCATCCCAGCAAACTGCTTATCTGATTAGACAACTTCCTCATTGTGGGACTGAGCTGCTAGCACATAATCGGGATCATTTTCCTGTGTGGAACATAACTGTTTTCTAATGCAGCTCACTGTTTATTTTATTTTATTGCTGCTCACCTGGATGTGTGACAACACAATTTATCACTGTGCTAGTGGAAACAATGCTGAAGGAATATGTGTGGGCTCACAGTTGTGAAACAACAATGGAATGGTGCCAAACACTTTTATTTGTGTTTGGTGCACTTTATACATATGCACACTGGCTCTAAGATTAAATAAAGGCCACAGATTTGATTTACCTCATAATTTAATTGTACATTATTCGTATGGTACAATGTTCAGACATCTTTAATATTAAATAGGAGTAAATGACTGATGCCTTTTTCTCGTCACGTCTTCACGTCTGCTGTGCAGCGAGCTACCTTAATTTAAGTATTAACTGTATTTTTCTTACTTGTCACTTCTTCTTCCGTGTGTATTTGCTTTTAGGAAGCTTTAATTGTCGAGTGCTATTAATAGTTCCATAGATTTCGTGTTTGTTTTGAACACAGACAGAGAGAGTCCGTTTAGTCAACCATAGTGCCAGTCATGCTAGTGTTTGTTTTCAATACAGTCCAGAGACAGGTAGTGCTATTTTCATTGTTTTCTACAAGAAGTGACTAGCAACCACAGTTTAGTGAATAAACAGCCACCTTTAGTGAATTAGCAGCCTAGTTAAAGGTTGATTAACTCTCTTCAGTAAATTGATTCCTTAGGATGGATAGGATGTGTGACTGCTGTGTACGGACGCAGGATGAGCTAGCCACTCTTCGCAAACAGCTGAGCGTGTTGATGGCCGCGGTCAGCCGTCTTCAGGCTGCTGCCTCGGAGTGTAGCGGCAGTGGGGAGTCTGGTGCGTCGCAAGGTACACCCCAGGTGTTACATGCTTCACACACTGTCCCTGCTGTCGAGACATCTTTGCATGTACTGGGCGCGGTTGGGCCACCCTCTCCCCAAGGGGAGTGGCGGGTTCAGCGGCGTTTGCGGCGCATGAGGCGGAGGGTCAATGTGGAGGCTGGCCGTGTGGCATCGCCCGCTCTTCCTGGGAGTGGACATGTGGCTGCTCCTTCAGCAAGGTTCGAGCAGGCACACGGGGGGAGGGGTTTATTAGTTATTGGGAGCTACAACGTTAGACGGGTGATGGAGCCTCTTAAGGAAATAGCAGGAAGGTCGGGGAAGAAGTCTCATCCAAGGTGTGGAGGAGGCCCTACCGGCGGCGATAGGGAGCACTGGGTGCACCCGACTGCAAATTGTTGCTCATGTTGGCACCAATGACTCCTGCCGTCTGGGTTCAGAGGTCATCCTCAGTTCGTACAGGTGGTTGGCGGAATTGGTGAAGGTGGAAAGCCTCGCTCGCGGGGTGAAATCAGAGCTAACTATTTGTAGTATCGTTCCCAGAACCGATCGCGGTCCTCTGGTTTGGAGCCAAGTGGAAGGCTTAAACCAGAGGCTCAGACGATTCTGAGGAGATCTGGGGTGCAAATTTCTCGACCTCCGTTATTGGGTGGAGAAATGTAGGGTCCCCCTGAATAGGTCAGGCGTGCGCTGCACGCCGGAAGCGGCTACAAGGGTAGCGGAGTACGTGTGGAGTGCACATGGGGTTTTTTAGGTTAGAGAATCCCCTCCCTAGGCCCGACAAGACGCCTCCTGAGACGCAGCAAGGTAGGAGTAGGCAAAATGCAACAGGGAATAACAATATTAATGTGCTAATAGTAAACTACAGGAGCGTCTACAGGAAGGTCCCAGAACTGCTCTCATTAATAAACGGTCACAACGCTCATATAGGGACAGAAAATTGGCTGAAACCAGACGTAAATAGTAATGAAATCCTAAACTCAGATTGGAATGTATACCGCAGAGAGAGGCTGGACAGTGAAGGGGGAGGCGTGTTTATAGCGATAAGATGTGCAATAGTATCGAAGGAAATTGACGGAGATCCGAACTGTGAAATGATTTGGGTGAAGGTCACCGTTAAAGCAGGCTCAGACATGGTAATTGGATGTCTCTATAGGCCCCCTGGCTCAGCAGCTGTTGTGGCTGAGCACCTGAAGGATAATTTGGAAAATATTTCGAGTAGATTTCCCCACCATGTTATAGTTCTGGGTGGAGATTTTAATTTGCCGGATATAGACTGGGAGACTCAGACGTTCATAACGGGTGGCAGGGACAATGAATCCAGTGAGATTTTTTAAAGTGCTTTATCTGAAAACTACCTTGAGCAGTTAAACAGAGAACCGATTCATGGTGATAACATATTAGACCTTCTGGTGACAAACAGACCCGAACTATTTGAAAATGTTAACGCAGAACAGGGAATCAGGGATCATAAAGCGGTTACGGCATCCATGATTTCAGCCGTAAATAGGAATATTAAAAAGGGTAGGAAGATTTTTCTGTTTAGAAAAAGTGACAAAAAGCAGATTTCAGAGTACCTGTTGGCTCAACACAAAAGTTTTGTCTCAAGTACAGATAGTGTTGAGGATCAGTGGACAAGTTCAAAACCGTCGTACATAATGCGTTAGATGAGTATGAGCCAAGCAAGAATGTAAGAGATGGAAAAGAGCCACCATGGTACAACAACCAAGTTAGAAAACTGCTGTGGAAGCAAAGGGAACTTCACAGCAAACATAAACATAGCCAAAGCCTTGCAGACAAACAAAAATTACGCGAAGCGAAATGAAGTGTGAGGAGGGCTATGTGAGAGGCATTCAATGAATTCGAAAGTAAAGTTCTATGTACTGACTTGGCAGAAAATCCTAAGAAATTTTGGTCTTATGTCAAAGCGGTAGGTGGATAAAAACAAAATGTCCAGACACTCTGTGACCAAAATGGTACTGAAACAGGGGATGACAGACTAAAGGCCGAAATACTAAATGTCTTTTTCCAAAGTTGTTTCACAGAGGAAGATTGCACTGTAGTTCCTTCTCTAGATTGTCGCACAGATGACAAAATGGTAGATATCGAAATAGACGACAGAGGGATAGAGAAACAATTAAAATCGCTCAAAAGAGGAAAGGCCTCTGGACCTGATGGGATACCAGTTCAATTTTACACAGAGTACGCGAAGGAACTTGCCCCCCTTCTTGCAGCGGTGTACCGTAGGTCTCTAGAAGAGCCTAGCATTCCAAAGGATTGGAAAAGGGCACAGGTCATCCCCGTTTTCAAGAAGGGACGTCGAGCAGATGTGCAAAACTATAGACCTATATCTCTAACGTCGATCAGTTGTAGAATTTTGGAACACGTATTGTGTTCGAGTATAATGACTTTTCTGGAGACTAGAAATCTACTCTGTAGGAATCAGCATGGGTTTCGAAAAAGATGGTCATGTGAAACCAAGCTCGCGCTATTCGTCCACGAGACTCAGAGGGCCATAGACACGGGTTCACAGGTAGATGCCGTGTTTCTTGACTTCCGCAAGGCGTTCGATACAGTTCCCCACAGTCGTTTAATGAACAAAGTAAGATCATATGGACTATCAGTCCAATTGTGTGATTGGATTGAGGAGTTCCTAGATAACAGGACGCAGCATGTCATTCTCAATGGAGAGAAGTCTTCCGAAGTAAGAGTGATTTCAGGTGTGCCGCAGGGGAGTGTCATAGGACCGTTGCTATTCACGATATACATAAATGACCTTGTGGATGACATCGGATGTTAACTGAGGCTTTTTGCAGATGATGCTGTGGTGTATCGAGAGGTTGTAACAATGGAAAATTGTACTGAAATGCAGGATGATCTGCAGTGAATTGACGCATGGTGCAGGGAATGGCAATTGAATCTCAATGTAGACAAGTATAACGTGCTGCGAATACACAGAAAGATAGATCCTTTATCATTTAGCTACAAAATAGCAGGTCAGCAACTGGAAGCAGTTAATACCATAAATTATCTGGGAGTACGCATTAGGAGTGATTTAAAATGGAATGATCATATAAAGTTGATCGTCGGTAAAGTAGATGCCAGACTGAAATTCATTGGAAGAATCCTAAGGAAATGCAATCCAAAAATAAAGGAAGTAGGTTACAGTACACTTGTTTGCCCACTGCTTGAATACTGCTCAGCAGTGTGGGATCCGTACCAGATAGGGTTGATAGAAGATATAGAGAAGATCCAACGGAGAGCAGCACGCTTCGTTACAGGATCATTTAGTAATCGCAAAAGCGTTACGGAGATGATAGATAAACTCCAGTGGAAGACTCTGCAGGAGAGACGCTCAGTAGCTCGTTACGGGCTTTTGTCAAAGTTTCGAGAACATACCTTCACCGAAGAGTCAAGCAGTATATTGCTCCCTCCTACGTATATCTCGCGAAGAGACCATGAGAATAAAATCAGAGAGATTAGAGCTCACACAGAGGCATACCGACAATCCTTCTTTCCACGAACAATACGAGACTGGAATAGAAGGGAGAACCGATAGAGGTACTCAAGGTACCCTCCGCCACACACCGTCAGGTGGCTTGTGGAGTATGGATGTAGATGTAGATGTAGAATCAAACATGAGGAAAGATGCGAGTGCAATGCTAACAACAAGACTTGTGAAACTCAAGTTGATTGCCACAAGTGCAAGTGATTTAAGTGATTTTTGTGTTGGACATGCGATAATGTGTGCCAACATTTTTCCTACAAGTATTTATTTACGTCATTAACTTTTTCCTTTTGTAAATAGCACATAAATGATTTTAATTTTCTTCATCAGTTTTTGTGTTGAAACTCAAATACCAAATGTAATATTAAAATTGACAACGTTATTTTAAGTGAATAATGTACATGCGTTCAGTGTGCATTCCATCATTTGCAACTAAGACTGACTGTTAACGGCTCATTTCTTAGCTAGAACTTAACCTTGGTGAGTCAGATACTGATTGTTCCTCCAGAAGTGCAACGTTAGCTTTGTTACTTGTGAAATACTCAATTAAACCCCCCCATGAACCATGGACCTCGCCGTTGGTGGGGAGGCTTGCGTGCCTCAGGGATACAGATAGCTGTACCCTAGGTGCAACCACAACAGAGGGGTATCTGTTGAGAGGCCAGGCAAACGTGTGGTTCCTGAAGAGTGGCAGCATTATTTTCAGTAGTTGCAGGGGCCACAGTCTGGATGATTGACTGATCTGGCCTTGAAACACTAACCAAAACAGCCGTGCTGTGCTGGTACTGCGAACGGCTGAAAGCAAGGGGAAACTACAGTCGTAATTTTTCCCGAGGGCATGCAGCTTTACTGTATGGTTAAATGATGATGGCGTCCTCTTGGGTAAAATGTTCTGGAGGTAAAATAGTCCCCCATTCGGATCTCCCGGGAGGGACTACTCAAGAGGATGTCAATATCAGGAGAAAGAAAACTGTTGTTATAAGGATCGGAGTGTGGAATGTCAGATATCTTAATCAGGCAGGTAGGTTAGAAAATTTAAAAACGGAAATGGATAGGTTAAAGTTAGATATAGTGGGAATTAGTGAAGTCCGGTGGCAGGAGGAACAAGACTTCTGGTCAGGTGACTACAGGGTTATAAACACAAAATCAAATAGGGGTAATGCAGGAGTAGGTTTAATAATGAATAGGAAAATAGGAATGCAGGTAAGCCACTACAGACAGCATATTGAACACATTATTGTGGCCAAGATAGATACGAAGCCCACGACTACCACAGTAGTATGAGTTTATATGTCAACTAGCTCTGCAGGTGATGAAGAAATTGAAGAAATGTATGATGAAATAAAAAAAAAATTATTCAGATGGGGAAGGGAGACGAAAATTTAATAGTGATGGGTGACTGGAATTCGTCAGTAGGAAAAGGGAGAGAAGGAAACGTAGTAGGTGAATATGGATTGGGGGTAAGAAACGAAAGAGGAAGCCACCTGGTAGAATTTGGCACAGAGCACAACTTAATCATAGCTAACACTTGGTTCAAGAATCATAAAAGAAGACTATACTTGGAAGAAGCCTGGAGATACTGACAGGTTTCAGATAGATAATATAATGGTAAGACAGAGATTTAGGAACCTGGTTTTAAATTGTAAGACATTTCCAGGGGCAGATGTGGACTCTGACCACAATCTATTGGTTATGAACTGTAGATTAAAACTGAAGAAACTGCAAAATGGTGGGAATTTAAGGAGATAGGACCTGGATAAACCGAAAGAACCAGAGATTGTACAGAGTGTCAGGGAGAGCATAAGGGAACAATTGACAAAATGAGGAAAGGAAATACAGTAGAAGAAGAATGGGTATCTTTGAGGGATGAAGTAGTGAAGGCAGCAGAGGATCAAGTAGGAAAAAAGACGAGTGCTAGTAGAAATCCTTGGGTAACAGACGAAATATTGAATTTAATTGATGAAAAGAGAAAATATAAAAATGCAGTAAATGAAGCAGGCAAAAAGGAATACAAATGTCTCAAAAATGTGATCGACAGGAAGTGCAAACTGGCTAAGCAGGGATGGCCAGAGGGCAAATGTAAGGATGTAGAGGTTTATCTCACTAGGGGTGAGATAGATACTGCCTACAGGAAAATTAAAGGGACCTTTGGAGAAAAGAGAACCACTTGTATGAATATCAAGAGCTCAGATGGCAACCCCGTTCTAAGCAAAGAAGGGAAAGCGGAAAGGCTGAAGGAGTATATAGAGGGTCTATACAAGGGTAAAGTACTTGAGGACAATATTTTGGAAATGGAAGAGGATGTAGATGAAGATGAAATGGGAGATATGATACTGCGTGAAGAGTTCGACAGAGCACTGAAAGACCTGAGTTGAAACAAAGCCCCGGGAGTAGACAACATACCATTAGACCTACTGACAGCCTTGGGAGAGCCAGTCCTGACAAAACTCTACCATCTGGTGAGCAAGATGTATGAGACAGGCGAAATACCCTCAGACTTCATGAAGAATATAATTATTCCAATCCCAAAGAAAGCAGGTGTTGACAGATGTGAAAATTACCGAACTATCAGTTTAATAAGTCACAGCTGCAAAATACTAACCCAAATTCTTTACAGACGAATGGAAAAACTAGTAGAAGCCGACCTCGGGGAAGATCAGTTTGGACTCCATAGAAATATTGGAACACGTGAGGCAATAATGACCCTACGACTTAACTTAGAAGCTAGATTAAGGAAAGGCAAACCTACGTTTCTAGCATTTGTAGACTTAGAGTAAGCTTTTGAAAATGTTGACTGGAATACTCTCTTTCAAATTCTGAAGGTGGCAGGGATAAAATACAGGGAGCGAAAAGCTATTTACAATTTGTACAAAAACCAGATGGCAGTCATAAGAGTCAAGGGACAGCAAAGGGAAGCAGTGGTTGGGAAGGGAGTGAGACAGGTTGCAGCCTCTCCCCGATGTCATTCAATCTCTGTATTGAGCAAGCAGTGAAGGAAACAAAAAAAAAAAAAATTAGGAGTAGGTATTAAAATCCATGGAGAAGAAATAAAAACTTTGAGGTTCGCCGATGACATTGTAATTCTGTCAGAGACAGCAAAGGACTTGGAAGAGCAGTTGAATGGAATGGACAGTGTCTTGAAAGGAGGATATCAGATGAACATCAACAAAAGCAAAATGAGGATAATGGAATGTAGTCAAATTAAGTCGGGAGATGCTGAGGGAATTAGATTAGGAAATGAGAAAGTTAAAGTAGTAAAGGAGTTTTGCTATTTGGGTAGCAAAATAACTGATTATGGTTGAAGTAGAGAGGATATAAAATTTAGACTGGCAATGGTAAGGAAAGCATTTCTGAAGAAGAGAAATTTGTTAACATCGAGTATAAATTTAAGTGTCAGGAAGTCGTTTCTGAAAGAATTTGTATGGAGTGCAGCCATGTATGGAAGTGAAACATGGACGATAAATAGTTTGGACAAGAAGATAATAGAATCTTTCGAAATGTGGTGCTACAGAAGAATGCTGAAGATTAGATGGGTAGATCACATAACTAATGAGGAAGTGTTGAATAGGATTGGGGAGAAGAGAAGTTTGTGGCACAACTTGACTAGAAGAAGGGATCGGTTGGTAGGACATGTTCTGAGACATCAAGGGATCACCAGTTTAGTATTGGAGGGCAGTGTGGAGGGTAAAAATCGTAGAGGGAGACCAAGAGACAAATACACTAAGCAGATTCAGAAGGAAGTAGGTTGCAGTAGGTACTGGGAGATGAAGAAGCTTGCACAGGATGGGGTAGCATGCAGAGCTGCATCAAACCAGTCTCAGGACTGAAGACCACAAAAACAACAACAACAACTCAATTAAACATTTAATACTTTCACAAGAATAGTGTTTATTCAAGAAGTTGATTCCATAGTACAAGTACCAGTATTTGTTCAAGTTATTTTGCTCTACAGATTTTTTTCAGTGTAAATACACATATTGTTTTTATTTTTATTATTCCTAATATTATTATTTTGTTACTTGTGAACTACTGTTATTTATTTGAAGTCTGGGCATCTCAAAAACACATCTTCCACTGTGAGCAAAGATTTATTTTTTAGGAAGTACTTGTTTATCAGCAATACACTGCTTACAGTTTTGTCATATGTTGATAACTGTAGCTATATGGTGTGTGCTTACCACAATTTGTTTCCAGTTAAATTTTATCAACCTACTTTTTTTTACAATGTTCACATGAAGAAATAAATGTGTAAATTAGGTATTAGCAGTGACTAATGTAAGAAGGTGTTGTACTCACTGACATCTCTGTTCTCATGTATATGGATATGGAACTTTCCTTTGCATACTTTGTGATCAATTGTCTCTCACTAGTTAAAAAAAATTTTATTTTGGTATAAAAAAGTCTGTATTTTAACTAGTGTATATGGCATTGTATGTTTATTGCAATAAGCCTGTGGATTCTCTATTTGTAACACACAGGAAGTCCTGTAGTCTGAAGTGATAGTATTTACTGAACTGCACTATCAGAAATAGGACTTTGTGCACCATTATTTCATAGACGCTGCCTGTTTGCATCACAGGTTCATAAAACCTCTTAGTTCAGAACTGGGTATTCTTTCTAAGGTAATAGTTTTATTTATTTACTAATTTGTTACATCCTGTGTACGCTGAAGTCATTAAGATACACAAACTCAACTGGAATGAATGAAGAGAAGAATTAGCTGTGACCTTGTTGGAAAAAAATCTCAAATTTAGCCAGAAGCAATTTTAAGAAAACAGTAAGATAAAACTTCATGTTTGAACTGTGTGAGTCCAATGTCACAACCACTGTGCCTTCCCTAACTTCTTCCATTTTCCTCTCATTTTTTTACCAAGCAATAACTGTGCAGGTGTAAAATATACACACCAGAACATAGATTAATAACCAAAATTCTAAATTGTGGAATCTGTTGGGGAAGAGGTATGGTGAGCTCATGAAATACACAAATGCAGACCACTTTGTCAGAAAATACTATTCCTGGAATGTAAAGTCACACTGTTTGAAATACATTTTGTTTTTAGATTGTTCCTAAGCAGTCTCATGCTGTCTCATCCATGTACTTGTTTTAGCTGTTAATGATGCTGTTCCTATGGGCTGCTAGTTATACATTCTGTCTACTAAAAAAAATGATGTTTCAGTCATTTAATCAATACATCATTAGAAGCATCTGTAATTCTGTGTGAAACTTTTGCTACTTGCATGTAAATATGTTTATTAACTGAAACTTCATCTACATCTACATCTACATTGATACTCCGCAAGCCACCCAACGGTGTGTGGCGGAGGGCACTTTACGTGCCACTGTCATTACCTCCCTTTCCTGTTCCAGTCGCGTATGGTTCGCGGGAAGAACGACTGTCTGAAAGCCTCCGTGCGCGCTCTAATCTCTCTAATTTTACATTCGTGATCTCCTTGGGAGGTATAAGTAGGGGGAAGCAATATATTCGATACCTCATCCAGAAATGCACCCTCTCGAAACCTGGCGAGCAAGCTACACCGCGATGCAGAGCGCCTCTCTTGCAGAGTCTGTCACTTGAGTTTATTAAACATCTCCGTAACGCTATCACGGTTACCAAATAACCCGGTGACGAAACGCGCCGCTCTTCTTCGGATCTTCTCTATCTCCTCCGTCAACCCGACCTGGTACGGATCCCACACTGATGAGCAATACTCAAGTATAGGTCGAACGAGTGTTTTGTAAGCCACCTCCTTTGTTGATGGACTACATTTTCTAAGCACTCTCCCAATGAATCTGAACCTGGTACCTGCCTTACCAACAATTAATTTTATATGATCATTCCACTTCAAATCGTTCCGTATGCACACTCCCAGATATTTTAGAGAAGTAACTGCTACCAGTGTTTGTTCCGCTATCATATAATCATACAATAAAGGATCCTTCTTTCTATGTATTCACAATACATTACATTTGTCTATGTTAAGGGTCAGTTGCCACTCCCTGCACCAAGTGCCTATCCGCTGCAGATCTTCCTGTATTTCGCTACAATTTTCTAATGCAGCAACTTCTCTGTATACTACAGCATCATCCGCGAAAAGCCGCATGGAACTTCCGACACTATCTACCAAGTCATTCATATATATTGTGAAAAGCAATGGTCCCATAACACTCCCCTGTGGCACGCCAGAGGTTACTTTAACGTCTGTAGACGTCTCTCCATTGATAACAACATGCTGTGTTCTGTTTGCTAAAAACTCTTCAATCCAGCCACACAGCTGGTCTGATATTCCGTAGGCTCTTACTTTGTTTATCAGGCGACAGTGCGGAACTGTATCGAACGCCTTCCGGAAGTCAAGAAAAATAGCATCTACCTGGGAGCCTGTATCTAATATTTTCTGGGTCTCATGAACAAATAAGGCGAGTTGGGTCTCACACGATCGCTGTTTCCGGAATCCATGTTGATTCCTACTAGTAGATTCTGGGTTTCCAGAAATGACATGATACGCGAGCAAAAAACTTGTTCTAAAATTCTACAAGAGATCGACGTAAGAGATATAGGTCTATAGTTTTGCGCATCTGCTCGACGACCCTTCTTGAAGACTGGGACTATCTGTGCTCTTTTCCAATCATTTGGAACCCTCCGTTCCTCTAGAGACTTGCGGTACACGGCTGTTAGAAGGGGGGCAAATTCTTTCGCGTACTCTGTGTAGAATCGAATTGGTATCCCGTCAGGTCCAGAGGACTTTCCTCTATTGAGTGATTCCAGTTGCTTTTCTATTCCTTGGACACTTATTTCAATGTCAGCCATTTTTTCGTTTGTGCGAGGATTTAGAGAAGGAACTGCAGTGCGGTCTTCCTCTGTGAAACAGCTTTGGAAAAAGGTGTTTAGTATTTCAGCTTTATGCGTGTCATCCTCTGTTTCAATGCCATCATCATCCTGTAGTGTCTGGATATGCTGTTTCGAGCCATTTACTGATTTAACGTAAGACCAGAACTTCCTAGGATTTTCTGTCAAGTCGGTACATAGAATTTTACTTTCGAATTCAATGAACGCTTCACGCATAGCCCTCCTTACGCTAACTTTGACATAGTTTAGCTTCTGTTTGTCTGAGAGGTTTTGGCTGCGTTTAAACTTGGAGTGGAGCTCTCTTTGCTTTCGCAGTAGTTTCCTAACTTTGTTGTTGTACCACGGTGGGTTTTTCCCGTCCCTCACAGTTTTACTCGGCACGTACCTGTCTAAAACGCATTTTACGATTGCCTTGAACTTTTTCCATAAACACTCAACATTGTCAGTGTCGGAACAGAAATTTTCGTTTTGATCTGTTAGGTAGTCTGAAATCTGCCTTCTATTACTCTTGCTAAACAGATAAACCTTCCTCCCTTTTTTTATATTCCTATTAACTTCCATATTCAGGGATGCTGCAACGGCCTTATGATCACTGATTCCCTGTTCTGTACATACAGAGTCGAAAAGTTCGGGTCTGTTTGTTATCAGTAGGTCCAAGATGTTATCTCCACGAGTCGGTTCTCTGTTTAACTGCTCGAGGTAATTTTCGGATAGTGCACTCAGTATAATGTCACTCGATGCTCTGTCCCTACCACCCATCCTAAACATCTGAGTGTGCCAGTCTATATCTGGTAAATTGAAATCTCCACCTAAGACTATAACATGCTGAGAAAATTTATGTGAAATGTATTCCAAATTTTCTCTCAGTTGTTCTGCCACTAATGCTGCTGAGTCGGGAGGTCGGTAAAAGGAGCCAATTATTAACCTAGTTCGGTTGTTGAGTGTAACCTCCACCCATAATAATTCACAGGAACTATCCACTTCTACTTCACTACAGGATAAACTACTACTAACAGCGACGAACACTCCACCACCGGTTGCATGCAATCTATCCTTTCTAAACACTGTCTGTACCTTTGTAAAAATTTCGGCAGAATTTATCTCTGGCTTAAGCCAGCTTTCTTCATGGCAGATTTAAGCTGTGTGCTGGACAGAGACTTGAACCCAAGACATTTGCCTTTCATCAACAAGTACTCTATATGAGCTACCCAAACATGACCTGCCTTCACTCCTTTACTTCCATCAGTGCCTCATCTCTTACCCTCCAAAACTGTGAGGTTGGGTCATCAGTCATGCTTGGGTAGCTGAGTCACTAGAGCATTGTCTGTGAAAGGCAGTAGTCCCAGGTTTAATTCTCAGTCCTGCACACACTTTTAATCTGCCAGGGAATTTCCAATCCATGCCAAATCTGCAAAAAAGTGAAAACTCATTCTGGATGCTTCCCTCAAAATGGATGTGGCCAGTCTCCTTCCTTATTCTTGTGCTGTTTGAGTTTGTGCTCCATCTCTAATGACCTCATCCTTGAGGGAACATAAAATCTCAGTTTTCCTATGTTTTCAGAGAAATATATTTTCACTGTGACCTCACTCAGGATATCAATGCAGAATATCCATTTTATTCTCAATAGCTATTCAGATATCTGGAGCTGAATTTGATGTATTTTCAAAATTTGGACTGGCTGCTCTTGATTTTATTGCGTTTGTAGTTAAAATTATTGGATATAAGGTCCGCCTGTTAATGCAAAACACAGGTTTTTCATGTGAGGTAAACCTGTTTCAGCACCTCTGTGCTATCATCAGTAGTTTTTTTTTTTATTAAAATATATGAAATGTGAACACATTTTAAGTAATAACTAATCTACAAAAATTACACATAAAGACAGTTTTATTTCTTTTTGTTGTTATCTTAATTTTATATTATATGGTTACTCAGGACCATTTTTCCATTATCATTCACTGGTAGCTTGCCATCTGTTACCAAACATGATAATGTGAATTTGCTTGGTGAGTCAAATGTAATTTTGTTATGTTCTGATTGTCAAATCACCAAATTATTTTAATTTTTTTTTTTGTACTGGACTTGATCAGGACATTCTTGAAAAATTTATTTCATGTGACCTTTGGTATGCCTTCTAGAACATACTCCCTCAACAACATTTAAGGTTGTGCACTAATCACTTCTTCAATGGATTTCAGTGTACTTCCTGCTCTTGTTTATACACTAGGCTTTGAACTCTCTTTTAATTTTATTGTCTCTGTTACGGATTATTTTATCTACCATTCATCCTTCTCACCTTCTTTTCTATTTAAACATTTTTTCTGTCAGTTTCTTTTCTTTTCTTTCTTTAAAAAGTTTTTTCAGTGGCTTGTATTGACTCTGAGATCCATTCTCACTTAAACATCTATGTATTAATGTTGTTAACAATCTCCTGTGTGTCTGGTGGTCATTATCTTTCATTGACTTTCAATAATTTTAAATTCTTATTTATTCTTTTTAGTCTTTGCTATAACCTCTGGTTTGGACTGCTTGTATTCAGCAAAAAGTTAAGTTTTAAAGTTTAATCTCTTATGAAACAGCTATTTTCTTTTCATTCTGCTTCAATAGGGCAATTCAAACCACATGGACTGGATGGTATATTTGCAGTATCTTACATATAGGAAACCTGAAGCACTTGTTGCCTCCCTAAGACAGCATAGAGATTGGAAATACCAAATTTTTGTTTTACAGAGGATCTATTTATACATATGCTAGCACAGCTAGCATGATGACTACTGCATTTCTCAGCAATAAGAGAGGTGAGGCAAATTAACACTTGTTAGTAATTGGGACAAACCAAAGCTAAGTCCAAGAATTATATGTAAAAAATGTGCTCAGTGTAGTTCTTCTTCTTCTCCTTTCTTTCTTTTTGATATGTCACTTTGATAGAGACTGATTAGTCATTTCTAGTAAATTGAAACCTTACAATACTTTCTCTCTCTTATTTAAACTATGTTGTACTTCTATATCATGACCGTGTAATAGAAATGTGTATACACAACTCAGTAATACCTCTTACAGTGGTGGCCTACATTTCAAGCCTACTCTGACTCTTTTGTGAGGACCTGCATTTATGTCAATGTTTATGGTCAGTAAAACCAGTAGGATCATTAAATTCAGATCATTACACCATATTCTGACAAGTACTTGACTTTTTATTTGGCACATCAGAGCCCCTACTGGGATGTCTACATGAACATATATTGCCTTAGAGAAATGTGCACGATTCACAAGCTTTCTCAGTTACATCTCAAATAGGGTTTTATGTTGAAGCTTAAAAGTCAAAACAAATTTATTTATCCAAACAGGACTGCTAGCTGTCATGCCCTTAGAAAAAAGCTAGCCCTTTTCCACACTGCCTGAGTATTGTTACCTGAGAAATTTGTGTAACAAAAAATATATACATTTAATGTACACTCTTAATTTCAAATGTTAAGATTTTGTGATTTTCAGCAGCCTGTAGAATGTTCAACAGTATGAAATTAGGAGTTCCCTTCATTGCTGAAAGTAATTTTATAGATCCCAAACATGTTGTGGCTGTTGTGGTCTTCAGTCCAGAGACCGGTTTGATGCAGCTCTCCATGCTACTCAGTCCTATGCAAGCTTCTTCATCCCCCTACTGCAACCTACATCCTTCTGAATCTGTTTAGTGTGTTCATCCCTTGGTCTCCCTCTATGATTTTTACCCTCCACGATGCCCTCCAATACTAAATTGGTGATCCCCTGATTCCTCAGAATATTTCCTACCAACCAATCTCTTCTTCAAGTCAAGTTGAGCCACACATTTATCTTCTCCCCAATTCTATTCAGTACCTCCTCACTAGCTATGTGATCTACCCATCTAATCTTCAGCATTCTTCTGTAGCACCACATTTTGAAAGCTTCTATTCTCTTCTTGTCTAAACTATTTATCATCCTCGTTTCACTTCCACACATGGCTACTCTCCATACAAATACTTTCAGAAACACTTTCTTTGCCATTGCCAGTCACATTTTATATTCACTCTACTTCAACCATCATCACTCATTTTGCTCCCCAAATAGCAAAACTCATTTACTACTTTAAGCGTCTCATTTTCTAATACCCTCAGCATCACCTGATTTAATTCGACTACATTCCATTATCCTCATTTTCCCTTTGTTGATGTTCATCATATCCGTTTTTCAAGACACTGTCCATTCCTTTCAGCTGCTCTTCCAGGTCCTTTGCTGCCTCTGACAGAATTACAATGTCATTGTCCGACTTCCAGGTTTTTATTTCTTTTCCATGGATTTGAATTCATACTCGGAATTTTTCTTTCATTTCCTTTACTGCTTTATCAATATGCAGATTGAATAACATCGGGGATAGGCTACAACCCTGTCTCACTCCCTTCCCAACCACTTCTTATCTTTCATGCCCCTCGACTCTTATAACTGCCATCTGGTTTCTGTACAAATTGTAAATAGCCATTCACTCCCTGTATTTTACCCCTGCCACCTTCTGAATGTGAAAGAGGGTATTCCAGTCAACAGTGTCAAAAGCTATTGCCTCACATGTTCCAACATTTCTACAGAATCCAAATTGATGTTCCCGAGGTCAGCTTCTACCAGTTTTTCCATTCATCTGTAAAGAACTGGTGTTAGTATTTTGCAGCCGTGGCTAATTAAACTGATAGGGCATTTTCACATCTGTCAACACCTGCTTTCTTTGGGATTGGAATTATTATTTTCTTCTTGAAGTCTGAGGGTCTTTCGCCTGTCTCATACATCTTGCTCATAAGATGCTAGAGTTTTGTCAGGACTGGCTCTCCCAAGGCTATCAGTAGTTCTAATGGGCCTTGTCTCGACTTAAATCTTTCAGTGCTCTGGCAAACTTTTCACTCAGTATAATATCTTCCATTTCATCTTCATCTGCATCCTCTTCCATTTCCATAATATTGTCCTCAAGAACTTTGCCCTTGTATAGACCCATAATATACTCCTTCCACCTTCCTGCTTCCCCTTCTTTGCTTAGAACTGGGTTTCCATCTGAGCTCTTGGTATTCATGAAAGTGGTTCTCTTTTCTCCAAAGGTCTCTTTAATTTACCTGTAGGCAGTATCTATCTTACCCCTAGTGATATATACCTCTAGTGATATATACCTCTAGCCATACCTGTTTAGTCATTTTGCACTTCCTGTCAATGTCATTTTTCAGACGTTTGCATTCCTTTTTGTCTGCTTCATTTACTGCATTTTTATATTTTCTCCTTTCATCAATTAAATTCAATATTTCTTCTGTTACCCAAGGATATCTATTAGCCCTCGCCTTTTGACCTACTTGATCTTATGCTGCATTCACTATTCATCTCTCAACGCTACTCATTCTTCTCCTACTGTATTTTTCCCCCATTCTTGTCAATCGTTCCCTAATGCTCTCCCTGAAACTCTCTACAACCTCTGGTTTTGTCAGGTTATCCAGGTCCCATCTCCTTAAATTCCCATCTTTTTGCAGTTTTTTCAGTTTTAATCTACAGTTCATAACCAATTGATTGTGGTCAGAGTCCACATCTGTCCCTGGAAATGTCTTACAATTTAAAACCTGGTTCCTAAATCTCTGTCTTACCACTGTATAATGTATCTGAAACCTTCCAATATCTCCAGGTTTTTTCCATGTATACAACCTTTTTTCATGATTCTTGAACCAAGTGTTAGCTATGATTAAGTTACGCTCTGTGCCAAATTCTACCACGTGGCTTCCTCTTTCATTCCTTACCCTCATTCCGTATTCACCTACTATATTTCCTTCTCTTCCTTTTCCTACTATCGAATTCCAGTCACCTGTGACTATTTAATTTTCATCTCCCTTCAATGTCTGAATAATTTCTTTTATCTCATCATACATTTCATCAATCTCTGCATCATCTGTGGAGCTATTCGGCATATAAACTTGTATTACTGTGCTAGGCATGCGCTTTGTATCTATCTTGGCCACAATAATGCGTTCACTATGCTGTTTGTAGTAGCTTACCCACACTCCTATTTTTTTTATTAATTATGAAACCTCCTCCTGCAATACCCCTGTTCGATTTTGTATTTATAACTCTGTATTTACCTGACCAGAAGTCTTGTCCCTCCTGCCACCAAACTTCACTAATTCTCATTATATTTAACTTTACCCTATCCATTTCTCTTTTTAAATTTTCTAATCTACCTGCCCGATTAAGGGATCTGACAGTCCACACTCTGACCTCTAGAACACTAGTTTTATTTCTCCTGAAAACAATGTCCTCTTGAATAGTCCCCACCAGGATATCTGAATGGGGGATTATTTTACCTCCGGAATATTTTACCCAAGAGGATGCCATCATCATTTACCCATACAGTAAAGCTGCATGCCCTTGGGAAAAATTATAGTGTAACACAAAAATATGAATGTGACAGAGTGTGAGATCCACCAATACCACTGCACTTGGGTTTAGTTAAACGAGCCTAAAAACTCACTGTCATGGACTTTCTCCAATTTGGATGAAAGACAATTTGTGTAACAATTGCAGTCATCCATGAACATCAGATACATCAGCATTGTACAGAATGTATAGAACAGAGGCAAACTGTGTCTTACATACTACACTATAAAACAGAAGCTTGAAATTTCCAGATGTAGCTGCATAATAAGTATTCATCTGGTTAGCAATGGGCATCCGGCATTCTCTCACATAGAGCTGTCTACAGTCAAACAATATTGTTTGTTAGTTCTGTGAAACTATAAAGTACATTTTTTTTATTATTTGAACAACTGCAGCCAGTTTCTTTTGTTTCTCTTCTATTTTAAATGGTAGTTTATTCAAAATTTGTAGCTAGTTTTGATAATCTCCCATTGTCAGATGTTTGATACCGAAACTGCCAGAAGTTCATACTAATATTCCACCTACTGTGCAAAAAAGGATAATTATTAGTTTGTACTAATGTTCTAATAAAAGCAGCAATAAAAAATCTTCGAACCAGCTCTGTGTCATTGTTTGGTTCAATTGTGAGACAAGTGACAGCAAGGCAAGAATTTTTAACCCCAGTTCTTCATGGCAAAAATGTTTCCTAGTACATTTTACCCATGGAAAAATTTATTCAATATATTTCTGATGTGAGTGTAACAGACATATTAGTGTCACTCATCAGCAGAAGAATAGGACAGGGGAGTGTTACATAATGTATCTATTTTTACAGCATTTGTTCTGATAATATTCATTCAGATCTCTAATTGCATGTCATTTTAATGGCCACTGTTATTGACATGGGTTTCAACCATATGGAGGTTATGGGTTTTAAGTAAGAGAGAAAAAAACCAAATATTCACTGGTAGTTGTTATTATAAGCACACCTAAAACTGTACTCTACTATCATGGAGTTCATTACAAACCAATGTGGGACCGATGACCCGCTGTTTGGTTTCTTCCCACAAATCAATCAACCAACCAACATACTAAAGTAATGTACTTTCTTTGTGCAGTGAAACTATGAGATCTGATTATACTTTTTAATATCCCCTATTTAGCATCACCTGCACAACTTAGTCCAACAAGAAGAATGATCTATTAACCATCAAGTGTATATAGTAAACTTTTAATAACACATTTCACTTAAAATATTCAATACATATGCCATGAATTAAGAAAGGAACCTCAGTCACATAACTGCTTCTTACACTAGGTAATAAGGAGCAACTTATACAGTAGCCAACATGAATTTCAGTACGGTTGCAACTCCTCATTCCACATAATGGGATATTCCCTTACTGTTACATATACACAAAAGAAGTAGTGTACAAGTTTAATACATAGTAAACAAACAACAGTTGTCAGAGCTGTTTACTAATTGCAGCCATAAATATTGAGAAATAATCAGCAGCTGTCTCCGTAAATATGAACATATTTGATATTCCTATGGTGAGATGGTAAAATGCTGACAACCTGTTTACAAAGAGAACAGCTTGAATTATTCATATTATCATTGTATGGATTTTCACTATTCTTTGTAGCATACATCCTATGCAAAATTGTGTTTGACTGCTTCCCTTGTCTTCTACACATCCTCGAAAATACTTTGTTGCTGATGGGTTCACTGTCACAATGAAGATGTTCTAGATTTTATTATGACAACAGGACCATTATCAATTCATTAAATGACAGTTGTTTTATTGAAAGAGACATACATTAGGAATTTTGATTCTAGCCGTCAAGTTTAGAAATTAACATCATTTTAATGCAATGAGCATACAGCTTCAAAGTGAAACATTTTGAAAAGCTAATCATCTACATCGTGTAATTATTAGTGTAGCAACTAGCAGATCTAATTTTCCAGAGCTGTAGGATTTTCAGAGAGTCCAACGGAATTTTCACGTTACAGCAAAATTTCCGAAACAGCTCTATTATGTATTCTAATTTATCATTGAGGTAAGTCTGTTCCAGGACAATCCTAAAGCACATACAGGTTTTACTGAAAATATAGCTTGTTTCAATACCTTCAAGTATTATTATACTTTCCAGTAGCTTCACGTATGAGCCACAGTTTAACGGTGCTCCTACTATTGCAGTCTCTGTGGCAATCTTGGGTTATGTTAATAACAAAACAACTCTTTATGAATGGTATTTGCAAATAATTCTACATAATGCTTGGGGGAGCAAGAGGCCAAAAAATGGAAAATGGGATTTTTGGACAAGATTTTTTGCTGCTGTTGTTACAAAATACTGTGCTGATATTAAGTGCAAATCACTACTACGTTTCTCTGTGGACTGTGAGTTGCTAAGTGAATGTTCAATAAGTGGGCTACAATTTACTTTATCACTATGAGTTAATGCATGTTTGAGTGCTATGGATATAGTACTGCAGGTTTTCTTCACTTCTGTATAATGTGAGTGGTGTCACAGTGGCATTAGATATAAACTTGAGTAAAAATAAGATTATGAATGCTCTCTTTTAATGCCACTTGTACAACAAGATAGTATGTGTGCAAGACAATGAGACATGTTGCACTATGACGAATTTTCAGTAGCATTTCACTCATTCTTAAAAATGTGTCAGATGTAAAACATTTACTATACATGTAGATACATATGTATTTAGATTGTTTAACAATCTTTATACAATCAATGTTTGGCAGATTTTCTTAAAAATTTATTTTGCAGATTTAAAGACCATAGTATGAAAGAACATGTACAATTCTGACACTTCTAAAGTCTTTTCCTTAGCATTTAACATTATTTAGGCACAAAATTGTTAGGAACATAAATATTCCAAATGTTCTGTGCAATAAATTGATTTATTTTTAATGAAATGCAGTTTAACAATGGAAATGTTTCTGTTAAATGTAATAATATTATAATATTTGCAGGCATAATGAAATAATATTTAAATGGGTGAGTCATGCATCTATCATGTTTGTCGTCTGAAGAAACAAAATGTCCAATACTGACTTAATTGGTACAATAAGTACAATTCAAGTTTGATATTGTTACGGTCCTATGCATTCTACAGTAATACAACTATTTGTGAAGTAACATTATTTACTCATTTTGCGTCTAATTTAATATGCAGAAAGTCAATGAATTGTTACCAGCTCTTACATAAATTCATTTTCTTGGGACATTATCATGCCTGACCTTGTAATAACAGCAAATAATAACTTTTTCACAGCTCAGGTCTACAGTCCATTAGCAATGATTCAGCATATTAAAATATCACCATTGTAATAGCCTTGCAGTTATGTTCCTGAACTTCATTTTATTGTTTTCTCTAATTAAAGAGGATTTTTATCACAACTGTATTTTGAAGTTTTTTTCTTTATGTCCAAATCACAGACTGGTAAATACAGCAAAAAATGTACAGATTTTTCTTGACATTTTAACCACACTGTGACAGTTTGGGGTCCATATCATCTATGGACAAGCAAAATAATGTCTCATGACATCATACTTTTTATAAAAAAATATTTACTTAGCTGCAATAGAAATATTTGCATTTTGTGTACAAATATGTTTGCCAGCGTTTCAGACACAACAAAGACTATATTATCAACACTGACAAAGAGAAATATGTTCATTATGATACACTGATAAGCTGTTCAACTTTAGATTTAAAATATGACTCTTTTTCCATGGTGCAAAATCCTTCTAGTAAGTTGCTAAAAATTAATTATGGTGCAGACACTTAATAGTGTTTATTACTTACATTTAATATTTGAAAGGTTCTGTACTAACATTCCACGTACAAGATATACTAAAGCAACACTGACAATTCTTAGTGTGTAGCATATGACAAGGGTGAATCTCACTGGAAAATAATTTTTGAGTGCATGAGGCAAAGAATTTTGTGATCTACATTTATATCTGCTAGAGTCTCTGTAGTAATTGGGAAATTAATGAAACAGCAAATCACCAAGTATGTAGATGACCATGGTCTGCTGAATAATAATCAACATGGCTTTTGAACAGGTGGAAGACCTTAAAATCATCTCCACTTTATGGTTACTAGTAACTATTCCTCTCATAATATTGTTACATTCCATCCTGGATTATCCATTTCAGAAGCCCATAAACAATCATAATGGATTACACATAATTCTTTCTGATAATTTGGAAGCAATAGGAGTGAAAGATATAGAAAACAAATGTTTTCAATCATATTTGCAGAAAAAGCACATGTTGTGGAACCCACATCACCTCATTCTAATGATAAAATCAGATTCGCATCTGTTGCAAAGAGAATCAGAATAGATTTACTACACGGTAGAATACTAGGCTCCCATCTTTTCTTCACTTACATAAATGAGATGCACACCTCAGAAACTTGTTCACAGATGACAGTAGTACAATAGTGAGAAATATCAAGGAATATCTGCCCACAACAAGTGATCAAGTCCTGAAGTCCAGTCATTCATGGTTCAATGCCAACAGGATGACCTTCAATATGAAGAAGATAAATTATATTAAATTTGGAAATATGAATCAACAAATCCAAGATCTCCAACTGGTACTCACCAGAATTGAGTTAGAAAGGGTACAAGGGACAAAACTTTTAACAATGTATGTTGATCAAGTCAAACTGCAAATACCATTTAACTCAACTGTCCTAGGGACTCAGTTCTGCAAGCTTTGCTCTGAGAATTATTTTGTGAAGTTTGATCCTCAGAGGATGCTAAAATGTCTTATTTTTGTTACTTTCTTACTCTTTTATCTTTCAGAATAGTTTTTGGTGTAAAATAAATAATCAATTAAAGTAAAGGAAATTTTTACATTGCAGAAAAAGGCTATTCAAATCTTACCATATAGCTCTTCTGTGGTTCATTGAAGCCCTTATTATAAAAATTCTGTTTGAATACTGTAGCCTCCCTCTACATATACGAAAATGTGTGTTGATGAAAAGGGCTAGTCTTTGTGACTAGCAAATCAACCATGATTACTATAGTTACAGTATTCACAATTGTGGGTCCCTCCATGTAGAACAAGTAAGAACAACTCATACTCAAGGACATGTAAGCCAATTTGGTGTCACTCCTTATAATCCACTGTCTACTTATATGGAGAAAGAAGTGGCTTGTATCACAGAGCTCAAATCACTTCTTTTTGAGAGGTGTTTCTACAATCTAAATGAATATGTGAGCTTACAGGAATACTAGGTCCTCATTTGTTGTCGAGTTCTTTTGATTCTGTTAACTGATCAACAACCTATGCTTTTGTTTTCCCAAAAGAATGTTTCTGCCATTGATTTTCTGTGTTCTCTGTTTCAAATTCAGTGCAATATACTCTCTCAGAGAATGGATCTGGTACTAGATTAGTTGTGACAGGTGTAGTGTAAACAGGTTTTTGTGTGTTCATGTGTTACATGTTTCAACAGTGTTATATAATGTGTTCATGTATTCTTACTTCTTTGGAAGTGTTTCATATCAAAGTTTCATGTTGTATTTACTTCACTGATTTACTTCTTGTGTGTGCGTCAGTCTGAATGTTTACTATGTAATTCCCCTTCCAATCACGTAACAGGTGAGGTGGCTATGCCAGTCTTAATGCACAGGACTCTGATTCAGGGAGAGCAGTGTGTGTTCCTCTGCATCTGGCCATCCAGGCTTGGGTTTTACATGGTTTTCTGAAACTGTTAAGGTGAATGCTGGGATGGTTCCATCTGTTAGGCCATGGCCAACTTTCTGTCCTATCCTCTCCTAATTCTGTCCTAATTTGTTTATACTTTAAATATGTATATATTATTTCTGTAATGTATGTAATATCTCCGGTACTGTTGTATTGAAATATCTAAGGATCAATAAGTAAATAAAAAATAAACATATTCCAGAAGCCACCATACAGTACAAGGTGGTGGGTACCTTGTACCACTACTAGTCTGTACACCTTAGTACAGCCTTAATCTCTATTATCTTGTCTTCATGGTACTGAAGTGAATTGCATGCTGATAGTACTAGAATTCATCTACAGTCAGCAGCAAATGCTGGTATTCTGATCTTTCTCAGTAGTGTTTCACATAAATGATGAAATCTTCCCTCCAGGGATTCCCATTTTTGTACATGGGGCACTTCCATATTACCAACATGTTGGCAAACTACTGATAACAAATTCAACAAAACAATTCTGAACTGCATTGATGCCTTCAACTGATCCAACCTGGGAGGGATCTCAAATACTCCTGTAGTACTCAAGAATCCCTCCCAGAGTCCTCTTCTAGGTACCTGGTTGCCTTAATATCAAATAATAACAGCACTGGAAAGACTATGAGGAAAATGATACAAGCAGGAAACAGAGCTTACTTTGCAAATTCACAACTCTTCAGGAAAAGTCTTGTTACAACTCCCTAGATCAACAAATAGTCACATATGGGTCATAACTATGGATACTGACAGAAGATGAAGAGACTGCTCAAAGAAGCTTTGAGCAAAAATTAATAAGTGAATGTTATGGTTCAATAACTCTTTCATGGACAGAATTATTGTGTGATTACTTTAAATAAATTGGAAGCAAATAACAGTTAACAGAAAAATATATGAATCATAAAAATGCCATATTTGCTGCGTTTTTAAAAGTGAGTCCATGCATGAGATGGGAAATATTCTTCCCATTGCCCTCCATCAAAGTTAAATGCTGTAAGGAAGAGTTTCAATATATTTCATATTTATTTGAAAACTTTACTTCTTTTGTTATAATTATTGTTCACAATTATTTTCCACGAAATTTTCTGAAACATGGATCAATGCAAAGTTAAATTTCACATTATGTACAAACACAATAAGTGCACCTTTCTGGTGCATTGGGACCGGTATTACAATGACGGTGCTATGTGTAGGTGTCTCCTGAAACTGACTGGTGAGTCCCACAGAAACAGGATGAGCATCTTCAGATATTTTACCCTCTTTGACAGAAAAAGGGATTTCTGACATCTTTTCCAGGATGAGAAGCGAGCAGCCAGTTGCCTTGTCAGACAGGATCTGTATATGAGCTGATCATAATCTCCTCTTTCTATTTTACTTATTTTCCATAGTATTTAGCTGTTTAATATGGTAGCATCCACCAGGAAATAAATATTCTGTGACACTACTTCTCAGAGCATCTGTAAAGAGCATATCTGTCTCATACTTTATCAAACTTATTGATGCCACCCATTATTTTGATGTATCCTTTCACAACTTCAGAACAGAGAATGTCTGTACTAGAACCACTCTTTTTTTCTTTTCTATCACTGTTGCTTGTCTTGGGTCATGAAGAGAAGACAGGAAAGTTACTGGATGGTTGTCCACCAACTTTATAACAGAAATTGCTCCTTTCAACTCAAACTGGAAGTCCCTTCTTCCACTTTTGAAGTTTTCCATCATGATTTTGGGTAAATCTGTCCTACTGGTCATCATATTCTCACACTTCTTCAGAAGTGTTGACATTAATTTCAAAGTGGTGAAAAATCTATCGAAAGCAACTATTTTATTTTTATTGTGTATTTCCTTCATTAGATCTACAACAACGCTTTTGCCCTAGGACATGTTACTGTTTTCCACATGGCTGTGTGAACATAAAAGTTCATTATTTATTGAGAAAATGAATCTGACAACCACCACACTTTGCAGCCTCATTTCACAAGCTTCATTCACATGTACTGTTTCACTCATGATTTTTCTTTTATGAAATCACTGAGTCATCTACTGATGTAAATGATGAAGGCCAATAATTGTCCTTAGAATTCTATAAAATTTTTATATCAATGGATGCATTTTATGTAATTTGTCATATTATGCATGATTTCTAGGTTTTGCTGCTTCATTATTATAGGACTGAATAGTCTCCTTCTCCCTTCACTTGTGGTAACATCAGTAATTGACTCTACTTTCAGCATATGGTCTGAATTCAAAAAATCAGAGAGAGAGCAGGAAGTTCATGAATGACCATCATAATAAACCATCCGCGAAAAGCTTTAATTTCTTGAATTGTTTTGTCCATCTGGGTTTTTGATGGGCTTCTGACAACATGTTTCTGTTTTGCATAAAAGTTTATTTAATTTACAATGAAAGTGAAAATATCGTCACCAAAGAACCCAGAAAAAATAAGTGAACTTTCATTGGCACTAAAAATAAATTTTAGTTTACCTACCCTTCTTCTTTGAATGTTGTTCCTCACAATGCCAAAGTAAGAACAATATCTATTCCATTCATCTTCATTTTCAGTTTCAATGTCAATTTAACTTCCACTTTCAATGTCCAAGTTATTGTTACTGGCATTTACAGGAAGGACAGTTTATTCAGTGTCAAGTTCACCAATATAAGCATCTTGCTCCACCAAATGTAACTGAATCACATGCAGTTATATCATCTAAAACATTCAGTTAATTGACAGCACCTTCATCTCTACCAGTTCCCCAATCACTTTTATTGGGTAATGAAAATAATATAATGTAAATCTCTGCAACATTTTTAGGTTTGTTAATCCTTCAGGTTTTCCTAGTGAAGCATTTTCATGTTAAGTAATCTTGTTTCTGCCAGTTATTTGTATCTTCCTTAAATGATATTTAAACTGTGTGACTGACAGTCTTTTTCAGGTGCTGTCCGATAGCAGTCTCTGTACTGTTTCCTTCGAGCCATGGCTGTTCCAATTACTACATGTGTACGTTGGGGCTATTATACATTGTCCACCATGCTTTACAAACTTTTGGATGACATCCAAGTTGTGCTAGACATTTTATCTCCTGAATGCTGTCAGTTAAGTCCTCCTGTGATATAGGATATTCTGTAACAGTAGCTCGCCATTTCAGGTGTTTGTTTAAGAACCATGCCTGCCAAGGGCTGCTGTTGTGTTATTTTCAGGACACTGGTGTTCAAATTGCCACTCTAGACTCAGTGAAATGTCCTCAGGTATTGGGTCTGTTATTTGAGGTACATGTGCCCTTTGTACCTCTACTGGGCTGTTTTCTCTATCTCCATAATCATACTTGTGTTCCCTGGGGCCTTGATGTTGCCTCCATCAGGTCTTCAGAAGATCGAGTGCTGGGTTCCAGACAGAACTCAGCTGGAAACCAATGTCATGGTTAATAAGATTCTCTATGACACGAATTTCAATTGATTCTTTGATGATGCTGTCCCAATACTTCGATGTTTGTGTTAGAATTTTGGTATGATTATAATCCATAGAATGACTCAGATCTAAACAGTGCTCAGCAACCACTGACTTGGTTGCCTGTCTCAGTGTGGTGTACCTTTGGTGTTATTTGCACCTGATGTCAACAGTCTTAGTTTCTGTATGATGTATCCCATATCACATTGATATGGTAAGTGGTAAATGGCTGGTTTCTGTAGACCCAGGTGATCTTTAGCACTCCTTAGCAGAGTCTTAATCTTGGTGGGTGGATGAAACATGCTTTTGATGTAATGTCTGAGAAGAATTCTGCTGACTTTAGCAGATATCACCCTGATGTATGGCAAATATGTGACCTCCTTCATTTCTTTTTATGCTCCTTGGGCAACATCTGGCAGGGAAGCAGGGCACAATGAGTTCTGAACATCTTGAGTAGAGTATCCATTTTTGTATAACATAGATCATAGGTGTTCTATCTCCATCACTAAGTTATGAGAATCTGGCAGAGTTCATGCCAAGTGAACCAGAGCTCTGAGTGCACCAATTTTCTGTGCCGGGTGGTGGCAATTACTGCCTTGCAAATACAAGTCAGTATGAGTAGGTTTGTGATACTCACTGTGACTGAAGGTACCACTGCCTTTCTCTTGACTAGTACATCTAGGAATGGGATTTTGGTTGATCTGGAGCTGAAGTAGGTGCCTCCTCTTCTAATCTCCCCATAAAAAGATTGGCCATCACCATTTAGAGCTGCCCATTGCCATGCCTTCCGTTTGCTTGTAGAACTGACTCCCATATAGGAAGTACAATGAGCTCCATATGTGCCTGTGTAAGTCCAGGAGCTGAAGTGAATCATTCAGTGGTACGTGGTGAACAGGGAGACCATGTCTAAACTGGCCATGATGTCAGAGTCAGTGATCTGTAGCTGCCTGATATGACATCGGAAATCCTCTGAGCACCGAATGTGATGGGCTCACATTTTCACATAAGGCAAGAGCATCTTCTTAAGCTGCCTTTCCCTGTGCACCTTATGGAGGCCGTCAAGTCTTGGTGGTACTGGAGCTCCTTGCCTTAGCTGCTTAATGATCTTTTCTGGAAGACTAATTTTTTTTTAGAAGAGCATTGGTCACCTTATCCACCTGGTCTGTGGGGTCCCTTTCTACTGGTTTGAATGCCGGGTCATCCAGAAGTTGTCACACCTTACTGTCATAATCTGCCTTCTGTAGGATGACAGTACAATTCCCATTATCAGCTATCACCTTCCTGGAGTTGTTTGAGGGCCAGCCCCACATCATCAAACATGTTTGATTTGGGCAGCTTGGTTTTGGTGAGTGCCATACATGTGTCTCATCAGACTGCTTCAGCCTCACTGGCAGGAAGTTTCAGAATCACCTGCTGCACTTCATTGAAAAAGGCTGCTACAGGATAATTTCTGGGACTACCTGTGAAATTAAGACCCTTGCTCAGTACTTTCAAGATGGTTGCATTGAATTCCTTCTCACTCAGGTTGACAACCATGTGAGCATCCTCGTACTGCTATGCCTTGTTGTTAAGATGTTCAAACTTGGCTAGCTGGCAGTATACTGATTTATTCTGTGTGCACTCTGCTAGAGAGCAGGAGGTATCATCAACTTATTCACAGTTTTGTCTGGTTAGAGAGGTTGCTATAAAAAAGTGTAGAGACACAAACTCTCTGGATGTCACATCAAGTTGGTGGTGCATGGCACGTACTCTCTCTCTGACTAATGCTAAGCTCACTCTATGCTCAATTCTGCTGACCACTCTGGAATTGGTGTGATGTTTAATTGTAGCAAATAATAGAACCCAAGTGCAACAGAGATAAATACTTGACTGGTTTCACATGGGGATCAGTATCAGACAGCACCTGAAGAAAACTGTGAGTCACTTGGTTGAAATATCATTCAGGAAAACCATGAATAACCAACAGTAACCTGACTGTTTGACATGTTTAGGATTGTTGAGATTTAGAGAATGAGCCATCTGATAGGAAAGTGATTCAGACTATAGCGACAGGGAGGGATATCTCCCACCAACAAAATCAAACATTGCAGGTGATGCCCACAAGGTATGTAAATAAAATATTTTACAATTAGCAGGAAAAACTAAACCATAAGTTACAGTAACAAATATCAGAACTATCTACCTCATGCTAAAGCAAGGAGAACAAAATCGTGGAAAGTCAAAATAATTGCACTCAAAAGCTCCACTACAGATCAACATTTGATAAAACAATGCCTCTGCAAGATTGTACAGCTATAATAGTGGGAAATTCCAGTTGGAAATAGCACCCTGTACTGTTCACTAGATGGATCGATCATACAGAGGTGGGAACAGTGTATGTCACAGGGCCTGGAACAGTTTTCTTGAAGTGGGAAGATTTTTTTCATTTGCCCACAAAAGGGATAAATGAGGAAGAAGTCTGCAGGATATCCTATACCACGTAGCTACAGGCATTAATACAAAGAAGAGATATAGTAAAATTTCTCAATTCACAATGAGTACGTGGCGCCAATGTGGTCGACACCAGCACAATATGTGTTCGTCTTTAGACTCTGAGCATTGTCTTTGGACTCTGAGCATTGTCTTTGAGCTGTTCCGCCATGTTCAGTTCTTTGTGAGCCTTGTATGTGTTTAGGTGAATAAATGAACTACTGCAAAATGTGTGTAGTTTGGTGTAACCAACCCGAACAAACCTCTCAAGTATAATGGCTAGGACATGCGGAGAAAATGTTGGAGGATAGAATACAAAAAAAAATAATGAAAGGTATGATCCACTAAAGCACTCAAACACCACAGACTAACACTTGAACCCCGACTAACATGGAAACGCAATATACTCACCATTCAACAGAAAGCCCACAATAGACTGAAATCACTAAACTCGTAACTGGCCAAACATGGAGATTGCATCCTTCCACAATCCATCAAACCTGTAAATCCCTGATCTGATCCATCCTCTGCTATGCAAAAGTGTCATGCGCTTCCAATCCTCCATCCTCTTATCAGGCCCTTAAAATTCTCAAACACCATGCACTATACTTAGCCTTCTGATTTTACATCCCCTCTACCACCACCATCCCCTAGCAGCTTATAAAATTCCCCCACCCCTCCCTTACTCCCACATCTTGAAAAGCTCTGAATATCCTAAGTTACCCATACATTTGACACTATTCCCCCCCCCCCCTCCACCTAGCTTCCCCTCTGATCACTACTCCTGGTACTCTGCCATGCGTCTATGAACACATTACCCCAAAGCTACACTTCCTCACCCTCCACACCCTCTTCCAATGAAATTGTAATTACCTTTCGTAACCCAACCATGATATTTATTTATTTTTATTTATTTATTTATTGTTCCATGGTCATGGAACGAGTCAATACATGAAACTATAACACGATAGTAGAAACAGATAAAATGAAATATAAAAACATATTCAGGCGACAAGTTGTAAGTTTAAATAAAAAAAATCATCAATGTAACACTGGAATTTGCTTAATTTTTTAGCTCTTCCAGGAGCTCCTCGACAGAATAGAAGGTGTGAGCAATGAGGAAACTCTTCAGTTTAGACTTAAAAGACTTTGGGCTACTGCTAAAATTTTTGAGTTCTTGTGGTAGCTTATTGAAAATGGATGCAGCAGAATACTGCACTCCTTTCTGCACAAGAGTCAAGGAAATGCATTCCACATACAGATTTGATTTCTGCCTAATATTAACTGAGTGAAAGCTGCTAACTGTTGGGAATAGGCTAATATTGCTAACAACAAACGACATTAAAGAAAATATATACTGTGAGGGCAATGTGAGAATTCCCAGACTATTGAATAGGAGTCGACAAGAGGTTGTCGAACTTACACCACATATAGCTCGAACAGCCCATTTTTGAGCCAAAAATAACCCTTTTGAATGAGAAGAATTACCCCAAAAAATAATACCATACGACATATGCGTATGAAAATATGCGAAGTAGGCTGTTTTTCTTGTTGCACTGTCACTTATTTCAGATACTGTTGTAATGGTAAATAAAGCACCATTTAGTTTCTGAACAAGATCCTGGACATGGGCTTTCCACAACAGCTTACCATCTATCCGAACGCCTAGGAACTTGAACTGTTCCTCCTCGCTTATAATATGCCCATTCTGTCTGATCAAAATATCGGTTCTTGTTGAATTGTGAGTTAGAAACTGTAAAAACTGAGTCCTACTGTGATTTAGCATCAAATTGTTTTCCACAAGCCATGAATTTATTTCATGAACTACATTATTTGATACTGTTTCAATATTACACACAAGATCCTTCACTACCAAGCTGGTGTCATCAGCAAACAGAAATATTTTTGAATCACCTGTAATACTAGAAGGCATATCATTTATATAAATAAGAAACAGCGGTGGCCCCAGCACCGACCCTTGGGGAACGCCCCACTTAACAGTGCCCCATTGCGACTAAATATCACTACCACTCTCAATATTGCGTAGAATTACCTTCTGCTTTCTGTTCTTAAAGTAAGAGGCGAACCAATTGTAAGCTGCTCCCCTTACTCTATAATGGTCCAACTTCTGCAGTAATATTTTGTGGTCATCATAGTCAAAAGCCTTCGTTAAATCAAAGAAAACACCTAGCGTTCGCAACCTTTTATTTAATCCGTCCAAAACCTCACAGAGAAAAGAGAATATAGCATTTTCAGTTGTTAAACCATTTCTAAAACCAAACTGTACATTTGACAGCAAATTATGTGAATTTAAATGCTCCAGTAACCTTGTATATACTACCTTCTCGATAACTTCAGCAAATACCGATGGCATGGAAATAGGTCTAAAGTTGTCAACATTATCCCTGTCTCCCTTTTTATAAAGTGGCTTCACTACAGAGTACTTTAATCGGTCAGGAAACCGACCACTCCTAAAGGAAAAGTTACAGATATGGCTGAGTACTGGGCTAACATACACAGAACAATACTTCAGTATTCTGCTAGATACACCGTCATATCCATGAGAGTCCTTGGTCTTTAGTGATTTAATTATTGAGCCAATCTCCCTCTTGTCGGTATCATGGAGGAGCATTTCAGGTAACAGTCTCGGAACACTTTTTTCTAAGAGTGCTATATGATTCCCTGTTGGGACAAGGTTTCTATTTAGTTCACCTGATATATTCAGAAAGTGATTATTAAATACTGTACATATATGCGACTTATCAGTAACACGAACATTCCCACTACGCACTGATTCTATATCCTCGACCTGTCTCTGCAGACCAGCCGCTTCCTTTACGACTGACCATATGGTTTTAATTTTATCCTGAGACTTAGCTATCCTATGTGCATACCACATACTTTTTGCCTTCCTAATAACATATTTAAGCACCTTAAAATACTGTTTGTAATGACCTGCTGCATTTAGATTTTGACTGTCTCTAACGTTTTGATATAATTGCCACATTGTTCTACAAGATATTCTTATCCCTCTAGTCAGCCACCCACGCTGCCTGTTTGTGCTAGTACCCTGTTTTGAACGTTCTAGCGGAAAGTAACTTTCAAAGAGCACGAGAAAAGTCTTGAGAAAAGCATTATATTTATCGTCTACTGTACCAGCGCTATAAACATCTTGCCACTCTTGTTCCTTGATACGGTTTACAAAGGTCTCTACAGCAACTGGATCAGCTTTCCTACACAGTTGATAACTATATTTAACATGTGCTGCAGCACAAAAATCTTTTAGAGTTAAAATTTGTGCATCATGATCTGAAAGGCCATTCACCTTTTTGCTAACAGAAATGTTGTCTATGGTTGTTCTACTCTTCCCTTGCACTCTCGTTGGAAAGAATACGGTTTGCATAAGATTATATGAATTAAGGAGGTCTACCAGCATCCTTTTCCTTGCACAATCACTTATACAATTAATATTGAAGTCACCACATATAATTAATTTTTTGTATTTCCTATAAAGTGAACCAAGAACCTCCTCTAGCTTTAGCAAAAATGTTGTGAAATCGGCGTCTGGGGATCTATAAATAACAACAGTTAGAAGTTAACTCCATTAAATTTAACCACACCTGCACAACATTCAAACACCTTTTCAGTGCAGTACTTTGAAACATCAATTGACTCAAATGGGATGCCGTTTTTCACATACATGGCTACTCCCTCACACCGCAAAGAGCTCCTGTATATCTGCCCTGATATATATCCATTCTACCAGATCAAAACAGAACTCACCCTGCCTCCCTTGATCAGGGCTCCATCTTCTCCACTCCTCTCCACCCACATCCTAAGGCATGGTCAGGAACAGCAGCTCTCGTCATTCCCCAAAATTACTCCTCCAGACATTCGCCCATGCAGACACCCTCTTAAGCTTCATTCATATGAGCTATATTTTTCTAGAATTCACTCAATAAACTGAAACTGATGATTCACTTTCCGTACATCTAATTGCGTTTCATATTGCTTTACAATGTTATGTCTAAATATTTAATTGACATGACAGTGTCAAACAGCCCAGCACTAATGCTGTATTATTCATTTACTCATCCTTTGATCACTGTTTAGAGTGATACTGGATATGTCAGTACACATTTAAAATTTCAGTTACAGTGCATATTACGTTTCGAACACATATATTATTATGTTATAATAAACTTACACACATATGTAAAATAACTAAACATCCCTGCCAAGAACCATGGACCTTGCCAATGCTGGGGAGGCTTGCGTGCCTCAGCGATACAGATGGCCGTACCGTAGGTGCAGCCACAACGAAGGGGTATCTGTTGAGAGGCCAGACAAACGTGTGGTTCCTAAAGAGGGGCAGCAGCCTATTCAGTAGTTGCAGGGACAACAGTCTGGATGTTTGACTGATCTGGCCTTGTAACACTAACCAAAACGGCCTTGCTGTGCTGGTACTGTGAACTGCTGAAAGCAAGGGGAAACTACAGTCGTAATTTTTCCCGAGGGCATGCAGATTTACTGTATGGTTAAATTATGATGGCATCCTCTTGGGTAAAATATTCTGGAGGTAAAATAGTCCTCCATTCGGATCTCCGGGTGGGGACTACTCAAGAGAACGTCTTTATCAGGAGACAGAAAACTGGCATTCTACGGATCGGAGCGTGGAATGTCAGATCCCTTAATCGGGCAGGTAGGTTAGAGAATTTGAAAAGGGAAATGGATAGGTTAAAGTTAGATATAGTGGGAATTAGTGACGTTCGGTGGCAGGAGGAACAAGACTTCTGGTCAGGTGAATAGAGGGTTATAAATACAAAATCAAATAGGGGTAATGCAGGAGTAGGTTTAATAATGAATAAAAAAATAGGAATGCAAGTAAGCTACTACAAACAGCACAGAGAACGCATTATTGTGGCCAAGATAGACACGGAGCCCATGGCTACTATGGTAATACAAGATTATATCCCAAAGAAAGCAGGTGTTGACAGATGTGAAAATTACCGAACCATCGGTTTAATAAGTCACAGCTGCAAAATACGAACGCGAATTCTTTACAGACGAATGGAAAAACTGGTAGAAGCCGACCTCGCGGAAGATCAGTTTGGATTCTGTAGAAATGTTGGAACATGTGAGGCAATAAGCTTTTGACACTGTTGACTGGAATACTCTCTTTCACTTTCTGATGGTGGCAGCGGTAAAATAATGGGAGCGAAAGGCTATATACAATTTGTACAGAAGCCAGATAGCAGTTATAAAAGTCGAGAGGCATGAAAGGGAAGCAGTGGTTGGGAAGGGAGTGAGACAGGGCTGTAGCCTATCCCCAATGTTATTGAATCTGTATATTGATCAAGCAGTAAAGGAAACAAAAGAAAAATTCGGAGTAGGAATTAAAATCCATGGAGAAGAAATAAAAACTTTGAAATTTGCCGATGACATTGTAATTCTGTCAGAGACAGCA